>NC_090934.1:960881949-961211644 GCF_040938575.1 Ambystoma mexicanum | reverse complement strand
CCATCCGTAAAACACAACACTTCTATAAATTCAAAACCACACGTAAAATACACTACAAACAACTCACCCCCACCCCCCAGCAGTGCAGGGCACCCTCCACCAGGGCCCCACTCATGTCTCCCATCACCCCCACCCCCCAGCAGTCAGGGGCACCCTCCACCAGGCCCCCACTCATGTCTCCAATCACCCCCACCCCCCAGCAGTGCAGGGCACCCTCCACCAGGCCCCCACTCATGTCCCCCTGCACCCCCACCCCCCAGCATTCAGGGGCACCCTCCACCAGGCCCCCACTCATGTCCAACTCATGTCCCCCTGCACCCCCAGCATCCAGGGGCACTCTCCACCAGGCCCCCACTCATGTCCAACTCATGTCTCCCATCACCCCCCACCCCCCAGCAGTGCAGGGCACCCTCCACCAGGCCCCCACTCATGTCTCCCATCACCCCCACCCCCCAGCATCCAGGGGCACCCTCCACCAGGCCCCCACTCATGTCTCCCATCACCCCCACCCCCCAGCAGTGCAGGGCACCCTCCACCAGGCCCCCACTCATGTCTCCCATCACCCCCACCCAAGCAGTCAGGGGCACCCTCCACCAGGCCCCCACTCATGTCTCCAAACACCCCCACACCCCAGCAGTGCAGGGCACCCTCCACCAAGCCCCCACTCATGTCCCCTGCACCCCCACCCCCCAGCATCCAGGGGCACTCTCCACCAGGCCCCCACTCATGTCCAACTCATGTCTCCCATCACCCCCACCCCCCAGCAGTGCAGGGCACCCTCCACCAGGCCCCCACACATGTCTCCCATTACTCCCACCCCCCAGCAGTCAGGGGCACGCTCCACCAGGCCCCCACTCATGTCCCCCTGCACCCCAGCAGTCAGGGGCACCCTCCAACAGGCCCCCACTCATGTCTCCCACCACCCCCACCCCCCAGCATCCAGGGGCACCCTCCACCAGGCCCCCACTCAAGTCCAACTCATGTCTCCCATCACCCTCACCCCCCAGCAGTGCAGGGCACCCTCCACCAGGCCCCCACTCATGTCTCCCATCTCCCCCACCCCCCAGCAGTCAGGGGCACCCTCCACCAGGCCCCCACTCATGTCTCCCATCAACCCCACCCCCCAGCAGTGCAGGGCACCCTCCACCAGTCCCCCACTCATGTCTCCCATCACCACACCCCCCAGCAGTCAGGGGAACCTTCCACCAGGCCCCCACTCATGTCTCCCATCACCCCCCCCAGCAGTGCAGGGCACCCTCCCACCAGGCCCCCACTCATGTCCCCCTGCACCCCCACCCCCCAGCATCCAGGGGCACCCTCCACCAGGCCCCCACTCATGTCCAACTCATGTCCCCCTGCACCCCCAGCATCCAGGGGCACCCTCCACCAGGCCCCCACTCATGTACAACTCTTGTCCCCTGCACCCCCACCCCCCAGCATCCAGGGGCACCCTCCACCATGCCCCCACTCATGTCCACCTCATGTCTCCCATCACCCCCACCCCCGCAGCAGTGCAGGGCACCCTCCATCAGGCCCCCACTCATGTCTCCCATCACCCCCTCCCCCCAGCAGTGCAGGGCACCCTCAACCAGGCCCCCACTCATGTCCCCTTGCACCCCCAGCATCCAGGGGCACCCTCCACCAGGCCCCCACTCATGTCCAACTCATGTCTCCCAGCACCCCCACCCCCAGCAGTGCAGGGCACCCTCCACCAGGCCCCCACACGTCTCCCAACACCCCCACCCCCCAGCATCCAGGGGCACCCTCCACCAGGCCCCCACTCATGTCTCCCAGCACCCCCACCCCCCAGCAGTGCAGGGCACCCTCCACCAGGCCCCCACACATGTCTCCCAGCACCCCCACCCCCCAGCAGTGCAGGGCACCCTCCACCAGGCCCCCACTCATGTCCAACTCATGTCTCCCACCACCCCCACCCCCCCAGCAGTGCAGGGCACCCTCCACCAGGCCCCCACTCATGTCTCCCATCACCCCCAGCATCCAGGGGCACCCTCCACCAGGCCCCCACTCATGTCTCCCATCACCCCCACCCCCCAGCATCCAGGGGCAGCTTCCACCAGGCCCCCACTCATGTCCAACTCATGTCCCCCTGCACCCCCACCCCCAGCATCCAGGGGCACCCTCCACCAGGCCCCGACTCATGTCCAACTCATGTCTCCCATCACCCCCACCCCCCAGCAGTCAGGGGCACCGTCCACCAGGCCCCCACTCATGTCCCCCTGCACCCCCACCCCCCAGCATCCGGGGCACCCTCCACCAGGCCCCCACTCATGTCCAACTCATGTCCCCCTGCACCCCCAAGCCCCAGCATCCAGGGGCACCCTCCACCAGGCCCCCACTCATGTCCAACTCATGTCCCCCTGCACCCCCAGCATCCAGGGGCACCCTCCACCAGGCCCCCACTCATGTCCAACTCATGTCTCCCATCACCCCACCCCCCAGCATCCAGGGGCCCCCTCCACCATGCCCCCACTCATGTCTCCCATCACCCCCACTCCCCAGCATCCAGGGGCACCCTCCACCATGCCCCACTCATGTCTCCCATCACCCCCACCCCCCAGCAGTCAGGGGCACCCTCCACCAGGCCCCCACTCATGTCTCCCATCACCCCCACCCCCAGCAGTGCAGGGCGCCCTCCACCAGGCCCCCACTCATGTCCCCCTGCACCCCCATCCCCCAGCATCCAAGGGCACCTTCCACCAGGCCCCCACTCATGTCAAACTCATGTCCCCCTGCACCCCCACCCCCCAGCATCCAGGGGCACCCTCCACCAGGCCCCCACTCATGTCCAACTCATGTCTCCCATCACCCCCACCCCCCAGCAGTGCAGGGCACCCGCCACCAGGCCCCCACTCATGTCTCCCATCACCCCCAGCATCCAGGGGCACCCTCCACCAGGCCCCACTCATGTCTCCCATCACCCCCACCCCCCAGCATCCACGGGCACCCTCCACCAGGCCCCCACTCATGTCTCCCATCACCCCCACCCCCCAGCAGTGCAGGGCACCCTCCACCAGGCCCCCACTCATGTCCAACTCATGTCTCCCAGCACCCCCACCCCCCAGCAGTCAGGGGCACCCTCCACAAGGCCCCCACTCATGTCCAACTCATGTCCCCCTGCACCCCCACCCCCCAGCATCCAGGGGCACCCTCCACCAGGCCCCCACTCATGTCCAACTCATGTCTCCCATCACCCCCACCCCCTAGCAGTGCAGGGCACCCTCCACCAGGCCCCCACTCATGTCCAACTCATGTCTCCCAGCACCCCACCCCCAGCAGTCAGGGGCACCCTCCACCAGGCCCCCACTCATGTCCCACTCATGTCCAACTCATGTCCCCCTGCACCCCCACCCCCCAGCATCCAGGGGCACCCTCCACCAGGCCCCCACTCATGTCCAACTCATGCCCCCCTGCACCCCCACCCCCCAGCATCCAGGGGCACCCTCCACCAGGCCCCCACTCATGTCCAACTCATGTCCCCCTGCACCCCCACCCCCCAGCATCCAGGGGCACTCTCCACCAGGCCCCCACTCATGTCCAACTCATGTCTCCCATCACCCCCACCCCCCAGCAGTGCAGGGCACCCTCCACCAGGCCCCCACTCATGTCTCCCATCACCCCCACCCCCCAGCATCCCAGGGGCACCCTCCACCAGGCCCCCAATCATGTCTCCCATCACCCCCACCCCCCAGCAGTGCAGGGCACCCTCCACCAGGCCCCCACTCATGTCTCCCATCACCCCCACCCCCCAGCAGTCAGGGGCACCCTCCACCAGGCCCCCACTCATGTCTCCAATCACCCCCACCCCCCAGCAGTGCAGGGTACCCTCCACCAGACCCCCACTCATGTCCCCTGCACCCCCACCTCCCAGCATCCAGGGGCACCCTCCACCAGGCCCCCACTCATGTCCAACTCATGTCCCCCTGCACCCCCACCCCCCAGCATCCAGGGGCACTCTCCACCAGGCCCCCACTCATGTCCAACTCATGTCTCCCATCACCCCCACCCCCCAGCAGTGCAGGGCACCCTCCACCAGCCCCCCACTCATGTCTCCCATCACCCCCACCCCCCAGCAGTCAGGGGCACCCTCCACCAGGCCCCCACTCATGTCTCCCATCACCCCCACCCCCCAGCAGTGCAGGGCACCCTCCACCAGGCCCCCACTCATGTCCCCCTGCACCCCCCACCCCCAGCATCCAGGGGCACCCTCCACCAGGCCCCCACTCATGTCCAACTCATGCCCCCCTGCACCCCGACCCCCCCAGCATCCAGGGGCACCCTCCTCCAGGCCCCCACTCATGTCCAACTCATGTCTCCCATCACCCCCACCCCCCAGCAGTGCAGGCAGGGCACCCTCCACCAGGCCCCCACACATGTCTCCCATCATCCCCACCCCCCAACAGTCCGGGGCACGCTCCACCAGGCCCCCACTCATGTCCCCCTGCACCCCCACCCCCCAGCAATCAGGGGCATCCTCCACCAGGCCCCCACTCATGTCTCCCATCACCCCCAGCATCCAGGGGCACCCTCCACCAGGCCCCCACTCATGTCCAACTCATGTCTCCCATCACCCCCACCCCCCAGCAGTGCAGGCAGGGCCCCCTCCACCAGGCCCCCACTCATGTCTCCCATCACCCCCACCCCCCAGCAGTCAGGGGCACCCTCCACCAGGCCCCCACTCATGTCCCCCTGCACCCCCACCCCCAGCAGTCAGGGGCACCTTCCACCAGGCCCCCAATCATGTCTCCCATCACCCCCACCCCCCAGCATCTAGGGACACCCTCCACCAGCCCCCCACTCATGTCCAACTCATGTCTCCCATCAACCCCACCCCCCAGCAGTGCAGGGGCACCCTCCACCAGGCCCCCACTCATGTCTCCAAACACCCCCACACCCCAGCAGTGCAGGGCACCCTCCACCAAGCCCCCACTCATGTCCCCTGCACCCCCACCCCCCAGCATCCAGGGGCACTCTCCACCAGGCCCCCACTCATGTCCAACTCATGTCTCCCATCACCCCCACCCCCCAGCAGTGCAGGGCACCCTCCACCAGGCCCCCACACATGTCTCCCATTACTCCCACCCCCAGCAGTCAGGGGCACGCTCCACCAGGCCCCCACTCATGTCCCCCTGCACCCCAGCAGTCAGGGGCACCCTCCAACAGGCCCCCACTCATGTCCCCCTGCACCCCCACGCCCAGCAGTCAGTGGCACCCTCCACCAGGCCCCCACTCATGTCTCCCATCACCCCCACCCCCCAGCATCCAGGGACACCCTCCACCAGGCCCCCACTCATGTCCAACTCATGTCTCCCATCAACCCCACCCCCCAGCAGTGCAGGGCACCCTCCACCAGTCCCCCACTCATGTCTCCCATCACCACACCCCCCAGCAGTCAGGGGAACCTTCCACCAGGCCCCCACTCATGTCTCCCATCACCCCCCCAGCAGTGCAGGGCACCCTCCACCAGGCCCCCACTCATGTCCCCCTGCACCCCCACCCCCCAGCATCCAGGGGCACCCTCCACCAGGCCCCCACTCATGTCCAACTCATGTCCCCCTGCACCCCCAGCATCCCTGGGCACCCTCCACCAGGCCCCCACTCATGTACAACTCTTGTCCCCTGCACCCCCCACCCCCCAGCATCCAGGGGCACCCTCCACCATGCCCCCACTCATGTCCACCTCATGTCTCCCATCACCCCCACCCCGCAGCAGTGCAGGGCACCCTCCATCAGGCCCCCACTCATGTCTCCCATCACCCCCTCCCCCCAGCAGTGCAGGGCACCCTCAACCAGGCCCCCACTCATGTCCCCTTGCACCCCCAGCATCCAGGGGCACCCTCCACCAGGCCCCCACTCATGTCCAACTCATGTCTCCCAGCACCCCCACCCCCAGCAGTGCAGGGCACCCTCCACCAGGCCCCCACTCATGTCTCCCAGCACCCCCACCCCCCAGCAGTGCAGGGCACCCTCCACCAGGCCCCCACACATGTCTCCCAGCACCCCACCCCCCAGCAGTGCAGGGCACCCTCCACCAGGCCACCACTCATGTCCAACTCATGTCTCCCACCACCCCCACCCCCCAGCAGTGCAGGGCACCCTCCACCAGGCCCCCACTCATGTCTCCCATCACCCCCAGCATCCAGGGGCACCCTCCACCAGGCCCCCACTCATGTCTCCCATCACCCCCACCCCCCAGCATCCAGGGGCAGCTTCCACCAGGCCCCCACTCATGTCCAACTCATGTCCCCCTGCACCCCCACCCCCAGCATCCAGGGGCACCCTCCACCAGGCCCCCACTCATGTCCAACTCATGTCTCCCATCACCCCCACCCCCCAGCAGTCAGGGGCACCCTCCACCAGGCCCCCACTCATGTCCCCCTGCACCCCCACCCCCCAGCATCCGGGGCACCCTCCACCAGGCCCCCACTCATGTCCAACTCATGTCCCCCTGCACCCCCAAGCCCCAGCATCCAGGGGCACCCTCCACCAGGCCCCCACTCATGTCCAACTCATGTCCCCCTGCACCCCCAGCATCCAGGGGCACCCTCCACCAGGCCCCCACTCATGTCCAACTCATGTCTCCCATCACCCCCACCCCCCAGCATCCAGGGGCCCCCTCCACCATGCCCCCACTCATGTCTCCCATCACCCCCACTCCCCAGCATCCAGGGGCACCCTCCACCATGCCCCCACTCATGTCTCCCATCACCCCCACCCCCCAGCTGTCAGGGGCACCCTCCACCAGGCCCCCACTCATGTCTCCCATCACCCCCACCCCCCAGCAGTGCAGGGCGCCCTCCACCAGGCCCCCACTCATGTCCCCCTGCACCCCCATCCCCCAGCATCCAGGGGCACCTTCCACCAGGCCCCCACTCATGTCCAACTCATGTCCCCCTGCACCCCCACCCCCCAGCATCCAGGGGCACCCTCCACCAGGCCCCCACTCATGTCCAACTCATGTCTCCCATCACCCCCACCCCCCAGCAGTGCAGGGCACCCGCCACCAGGCCCCCACTCATGTCTCCCATCACCCCCAGCATCCAGGGGCACCCTCCACCAGGCCCCACTCATGTCTCCCATCACCCCCACCCCCCAGCATCCACGGGCACCCTCCACCAGGCCCCCACTCATGTCTCCCATCACCCCCACCCCCCAGCAGTGCAGGGCACCCTCCACCAGGTCCCCACTCATGTCCAATTCATGTCTCCCAGCACCCCCACCCCCCAGCAGTCAGGGGCACCCTCCACAAGGCCCCCACTCATGTCCAACTCATGTCCCCCTGCACCCCCACCCCCCAGCATCCAGGGGCACCCTCCACCAGGCCCCCACTCATGTCCAACTCATGTCTCCCATCACCCCCACCCCCTAGCAGTGCAGGGCACCCTCCACCAGGCCCCCACTCATGTCCAACTCATGTCTCCCAGCACCCCACCCCCCAGCAGTCAGGGGCACCCTCCACCAGGCCCCCACTCATGTCCAACTCATGTCTCCCATCACCCCCACCCCCTAGCAGTGCAGGGCACCCTCCACCAGGCCCCCACTCATGTCCAACTCATGTCTCCCAGCACCCCACCCCCCAGCAGTCAGGGGCACCCTCCACCAGGCCCCCACTCATGTCCAACTCATGCCCCCCTGCACCCCCACCCCCCAGCATCCAGGGGCACCCTCCACCAGGCCCCCACTCATGTCCAACTCATGTCCCCCTGCACCCCCACCCCCCAGCATCCAGGGGCACTCTCCACCAGGCCCCCACTCATGTCCAACTCATGTCTCCCATCACCCCCACCCCCCAGCAGTGCAGGGCACCCTCCACCAGGCCCCCACTCATGTCTCCCATCACCCCCACCCCCCAGCATCCAGGGGCACCCTCCACCAGGCCCCCAATCATGTCTCCCATCACCCCCACCCCCCAGCAGTGCAGGGCACCCTCCACCAGGCCCCCACTCATGTCTCCCATCACCCCCACCCCCCAGCAGTCAGGGGCACCCTCCACCAGGCCCCCACTCATGTCTCCAATCACCCCCACCCCCCAGCAGTGCAGGGCACCCTCCACCAGACCCCCACTCATGTCCCCTGCACCCCCACCCCCCAGCATCCAGGGGCACCCTCCACCAGGCCCCCACTCATGTCCAACTCATGTCCCCCTGCACCCCCACCCCCCAGCATCCAGGGGCACTCTCCACCAGGCCCCCACTCATGTCCAACTCATGTCTCCCATCACCCCCACCCCCCAGCAGTGCAGGGCACCCTCCACCAGGCCCCCACTCATGTCTCCCATCACCCCCACCCCCCAGCAGTCAGGGGCACCCTCCACCAGGCCCCCACTCATGTCTCCCATCACCCCCACCCCCCAGCAGTGCAGGGCACCCTCCACCAGGCCCCCACTCATGTCCCCCTGCACCCCCAGCATCCAGGGGCACCCTCCACCAGGCCCCCACTCATGTCCAACTCATGCCCCCCTGCACCCCGACCCCCCCAGCATCCAGGGGCACCCTCCTCCAGGCCCCCACTCATGTCCAACTCATGTCTCCCATCACCCCCACCCCCCAGCAGTGCAGGCAGGGCACCCTCCACCAGGCCCCCACACATGTCTCCCATCATCCCCACCCCCCAACAGTCCGGGGCACGCTCCACCAGGCCCCCACTCATGTCCCCCTGCACCCCCACCCCCCAGCAATCAGGGGCATCCTCCACCAGGCCCCCACTCATGTCTCCCATCACCCCCAGCATCCAGGGGCACCCTCCACCAGGCCCCCACTCATGTCCAACTCATGTCTCCCATCACCCCCACCCCCCAGCAGTGCAGGCAGGGCCCCCTCCACCAGGCCCCCACTCATGTCTCCCATCACCCCCACCCCCCAGCAGTCAGGGGCACCCTCCACCAGGCCCCCACTCATGTCCCCCTGCACCCCCACCCCCAGCAGTCAGGGGCACCTTCCACCAGGCCCCCACTCATGTCTCCCATTAACCCCACCCCCCAGCAGTGCAGGGCACCCTCCACCAGGCCCCCACTCATGTCTCCCATCACCCCCACCCCCCAGCAGTCAGGGGCACCTTCCACCAGGCCCCCACTCATGTCTCCCATCACCCCCCCCCCCAGCAGTGCAGGGCACCCTCCATCAGGCCCCCACTCATGTCTCCCATCACCCCCACCCCCCAGCAGTACAGGCCACCCTCAACCAGGCCCCCACTCATGTCCCCCTACACCCCCACCCCCCAGCATCCAGGGGCACCCTCCACCAGGCCCCCACTCATGTCTCCCAGCACCCCCACCCCCCAGCAGTGCAGGGCACCCTCCACCAGGCCCCCACACATGTCTCCCAGCACCCCCAGCAGTGCAGGGCACCCTCCACCAGGCCCCCACTCATGTCCAACTCATGTCTCCCACCACCCCCACGCCCCAGCAGTGCAGGGCACCCTCCACCAGGCCCCCACTCATGTCTCCCATCACCCCCAGCATCCATGGGCACCCTCCACCAGGCCCCCACTCATGTCCAACTCATGTCTCCCATCACCCCCACCCCCCAGCAGTGCAGGCAGGGCCCCCTCCACCAGGCCCCCACTCATGTCTCCCATCACCCCCACCCCCCAGCATCCAGGGGCACCTTCCAACAGGCCCCCACTCATGTCCAACTCATGTCCCCCTGCACCCCCACCCCCCAGCATCCAGGGGCACCCTCCACCAGGGCCCCACTCATGTCCAACTCATGTCTCCCATCACCCCCACCCCCAGCAGTGCAGGGCACCCTCCACCAGGCCCCCAACCATGTCTCCCATCACCCCCACCCCCCAGCAGTCAGGGGCACCCTCCACCAGGCCCCCACTCATGTCTCCCATCACCACCACCCCCCAGCAGTGCAGGGCACCCTCCACCAGGCCCCCACTCATGTCCCCCTGCACCCCTACTCCCCAGCATCCAGGGGCACCCTCCACCAGGCCCCCACTCATGTCTCCCATCACCACCACCCCCCAGCATCCAGGGGCACCCTCCACCAGGCCCCCACTCATGTCCAACTCATGTCCCCCTGCACCCCCACGCCCCAGCATCCAGGGGCACCCTCCACCAGGCCCCACTCATGTCCAACTCATGTCCCCCTGCCCCCCCACCCCCCAGCATCCAGGGGCACCCTCCACCAGGCCCCCACTCATGTCCAACTCATGTCTCCCATCACCCCCACCCCCCAGCATCCAGGGGCACCCTCCACCATGCCCCCACTCATGTCTCCCATCACCCCCACTCCCCAGCATCCAGGGGCACCCTCCACCAGGCCCCCACTCATGTCCAACTCATGTCCCCCTGCACCCCCACCCCCCAGCATCCAGGGGCACCCTCCACCAAGCCCCCACTCATGTCCAACTCATGTCCCCCTGCACCCCCACCCCCCAGCATCCAGGGGCACCCTCCACCAGGCCCCCACTCATGTCTCCCATCACCCCCACCCCCCAGCATCCAGGGGCACCCTCCACCAGGCCCCCACTCATGTCTCCCATCACCCCCACCCCCCAGCATCCAGGGGCACCCTCCACCAGGCCCCCACTCATGTCTCCCATCACCCCCAACCCCCAGCAGTGCAGGGCACCCTCCACCAGGCCCCCACTCATGTCCAACTCATGTCTCCCAGCAACCACCCCCACCAGTCAGGGGCACTCTCCACCAGGCCCCCACTCATGTCCAACTCATGTCCCCCTGCACCCCCACCCCCCAACAGTCAGGGGCACCCTCCACCAGGCCCCCACTCATGTTTCCCATCACCCCCAGCATCCAGGGGCACCCTCCACCAGGCCCCCACTCATGTCTCCCATCACCCCCACCCCCCCAGCAGTCAGGGGCACCCTCCACCAGGCCCCCACTCATGTCTCCCATCACCCCACCCCCCAGCAGTGCAGGGCACCCTCCACCAGGCCCCCACTCATGTCCCCCTGCACCCCCACCCCCCAGCATCCAGGGGCACCCTCCACCAGGCCCCCACTCATGTCCAACTCATGTCTCCCATCACCCCCACCCCCCCAGCAGTGCAGGGCACCCTCCACCAGGCCCCCACTCATGTCCAACTCATATCTCCCAGCACCCCCACCCCCCAGCAGTCAGGGGCACCCTCCACCAGGCCCCCACTCATGTCTCCCATCACCCCCACCCCCCAGCAGTCAGGGGCACCCTCCACCAGGCCCCCACTCATGTCCCCCTGCACCCCCACCCCAAGCAGTCAGGGGCACCCTCCACCAGGCCCCCACTCATGCCCCCCATCACCCCCACCTCCCAGCATCCAGGGGCACCCTCCACCAGGCCCCACTCATGTCCAACTTATGTCTCCCATCACCCCCACCCCCAGCAGTGCAGGGCACCCTCCACCAGGCCCCCACTCATGTCTCCCATCACCCCACCCCCCAGCAGTCAGGGGCACCCTCCACCAGGCCCCCACTCATTTCTCCCATCACCCCCACCCCCCAGCAGTGCAGGGCACCCTCCACCAGGCCCCCATTCATGTCCCCCTGCACCCCACCCCCCAGCATCCAGGGGCACCTTCCACCAGGCCCCCACTCATGTCCCCCTGCACCCTCACCCCCCAGCATCCAGGGGCACCCTCCACAAGGCCCCCACTCATGTCCAACATCACCCCCACCCCGCAGCAGTGCAGGGCACCCTCCACCAGGCCCCCACTCATGTCTCCCATCACCCCCACCCCCCAGCATCCAGGGGCACCCTCCACCAGGCCCCCACTCAAGTCTCCCATCACCCCCAGCATCCAGGGGCACCCTCCACCAGGCCCCCACTCATGTCTCCCATCACCCCCACCCCCCAGCAGTGCAGGGCACCCTCCACCAGGCCCCCACTCATGTCCCCCTGAACCCCCAGCATCCAGGGGCACCCTCCACCAGGCCCCCACTCATGTCCAACTCATGTCTCCCATCACCCCCACCCCCCAGCAGTGCAGGGCACCCTCCACCAGGCCCCCACTCATGTCTCCCATCACCCCCACCCCCCAGCAGTGCAGGGCACCCTCCACCAGGCCCCCACTCATGTCCCCCTGCACCCCCACCCCCAGCATCCAGGGGCACCCTCCACCAGGCCCCCACTCATGTCCAACTCATGTCTCCCATCACCCCAGCAGTGCAGGGCACCCTCCACCAGGCCCCCACTCATGTCTCCCATCACCCCCACCCCCCAGCAGTCAGGGGCACCCTCCACCAGGCCCCCACTCATGCCTCCCATCACCCCCACCCCCCAGCATCTAGGGGCACCCTCCACCAGGCCCAACTCATGTCCAACTCATGTCTCCCATCACCCCCAGCAGTGCAGGGCACCCTCCACCAGGCCCCCACTCATGTCTCCCATCACCCCCACCCCCCAGCAGTCAGGGGCACCCTCCACCAGGCCCCCACTCATGTCTCCCATCACCCCCACCCCCCAGCAGTGCAGGGCACCCTCCACCAGGCCCCCACTCATGTCCAACTCATGTCCCCTGCACCCCCACCCCCCAGCATCCAGGGGCACCCTCCACCAGGCCCCTACTCATGTCCAACTCATGTCTCCCATCACCTCCACCCCCCAGCAGTGCAGGGCACCCTCCACCAGGCCCCCACTCCTGTCTCCCATCACCCCCACCCCCCAGCAGTCAGGGCCACCCTCCACCAGGCCCCCACTCATGTCTCCCATCACCCCCCCCCAGCAGTGCAGGGCACCCTCCATCAGGCCCCCACTCATGTCTCCCATCACCCCCACCCCCCAGCAGTACAGGGCACCCTCAACCAGGCCCCCACTCATGTCCCCCTACACCCCCACCCCCCAGCATCCAGGGGCACCCTCCACCAGGCCCCCACTCATGTCTCCCAGCACCCCCACCCCCCAGCAGTGCAGGGCACCCTCCACCAGGCCCCCACACATGTCTCCCAGCACCCCCAGCAGTGCAGGGCACCCTCCACCAGGCCCCCACTCATGTCCAACTCATGTCTCCCACCACCCCCACCCCCCAGCAGTGCAGGGCACCCTCCACCAGGCCCCCACTCATGTCTCCCATCACCCCCAGCATCCATGGGCACCCTCCACCAGGCCCCCACTCATGTCTCCCATCACCCCCACCCCCCAGCATCAAGGGGCACCTTCCACCAGGCCCCCACTCATGTCCAACTCATGTCTCCCATCACCCCCACCCCCAGCAGTGCAGGGCACCCTCCACCAGGCCCCCACTCATGTCCCCCTGCACCCCCACTCCCCAGCATCCAGGGGCACCCTCCACCAGGCCCCCACTCATGTCTCCCATCACCCCCACCCCCCAGCATCCAGGGGCACCCTCCACCAGGCCCCCACTCATGTCCAACTCATGTCCCCCTGCACCCCCACGCCCCAGCATCCAGGGGCACCCTCCACCAGGCCCCACTCATGTCCAACTCATGTCCCCCTGCCCCCCCCACCCCCCAGCATCCAGGGGCACCCTCCACCAGGCCCCCACTCATGTCCAACTCATGTCTCCCATCACCCCCACCCCCCAGCATCCAGGGGCACCCTCCACCATGCCCCCACTCATGTCTCCCATCACCCCCACTCCCCAGCATCCAGGGGCACCCTCCACCAGGCCCCCACTCATGTCCAACTCATGTCCCCCTGCACCCCCACCCCCCAGCATCCAGGGGCACCCTCCACCAAGCCCCCACTCATGTCCAACTCATGTCCCCCTGCACCCTCACCCCCCAGCATCCAGGGGCACCCTCCACCAAGCCCCCACTCATGTCCAACTCATGTCTCCCATCACCCCCACGCCCCAGCAGTGCAGGGCACCCTCCACCAGGCCCCCACTCATGTCTCCCATCACCCCCACCCCCCAGCATCCAGGGGCACCCTCCACCAGGCCCCCACTCATGTCTCCCATCACCCCCACCCCCAGCATCCAGGGGCACCCTCCACCAGGCCCCCACTCATGTCTCCCATCACCCCCACCCCCCAGCAGTGCAGGGCACCCTCCACCAGGCCCCCACTCATGTCCAACTCATGTCTCCCAGCAACCACCGCCACCAGTCAGGGGCACCCTCCACCAGGCCCCCACTCATGTCCAACTCATGTCCCCCTGCACCCCCACCCCCCAACAGTCAGGGGCACCCTCCACCAGGCCCCCACTCATGTTTCCCATCACCCCCAGCATCCAGGGGCACCCTCCACCAGGGCCCCCACTCATGTCTCCCATCACCCCCACCCCCCAGCAGTCAGGGGCACCCTCCACCAGGCCCCCACTCATGTCTCCCATCACCCCACCCCCCAGCAGTGCAGGGCACCCTCCACCAGGCCCCCACTCATGTCCCCCTGAACCCCCACCCCCCAGCATCCAGGGGCACCCTCCACCAGGCCCCCACTCATGTCCAACTCATGTCTCCCATCACCCCCACCCCCCAGCAGTGCAGGGCACCCTCCACCAGGCCCCCACTCATGTCCAACTCATATCTCCCAGCACCCCCACCCCCCCAGCAGTCAGGGGCACCCTCCACCAGGCCCCCACTCATGTTTCCCATCACCCCCACCCCCCAGCATCCAGGGGCACCCTCCACCAAGCCCCCACTCATGTCACCCATCACCCCCACCCCTCCAGCAGTCAGGGGCACCCTCCACCAGGCCCCCACTCATGTCTCCCATCACCCCCACACCTCAGCAGTGCAGGGCACCCTCCACCAGGCCCCCACTCATGTCTCCCAGCACCCCCACCCCCCAGCAGTCAGGGGCACCCTCCACCAGGCCCCCACTCATGTCCAACTCATGTCCCCCTGCACCCCCACCCCCCAACAGTCAGGGGCACCCTCCACCAGGCCCCCACTCATGTTTCCCATCACCCCCAGCATCCAGGGGCACCCTCCACCAGGCCCCCACTCATGTCACCCATCACCCCCCACCCCCCCAGCAGTCAGGGGCACCCTCCACCAGGCCCCCACTCATGTCTCCCATCACCCCCACACCTCAGCAGTGCAGGGCACCCTCCACCAGGCCCCCACTCATGTCCCCCTGCACCCCCACCCCCCAGCATCCAGGGGCACCCTCCACCAGGCCCCCACTCATGTCTCCCATCACCCCCACCCCCCAGCAGTGCAGGGCACCCTCCACCAGGCCCCCACTCATGTCTCCCATCACCCCCACCCCCCCAGCAGTCAGGGGCACCCTCCGCCAGGCCCCCACTCATGTCTCCCATCACCCCCACCCCCCAGCATCTAGGGGCCCCCTCCACCAGGACCCCACACATGTCCAACTCATGTCTCCCATCACCCCCAGCAGTGCAGGGCACCCTCCACCAGGCCCCCACTCATGTCTCCCATCACCCCCACCCCCCAGCAGTCAGGGTCACCCTCCACCAGGCCCCCACTCATGTCCCCCTGCACCCCCACCCCCCAGCAGTCAGGGGCACCCTCCACCAGGCCCCCACTCATGCCTCCCATCACCCCCACCCCCCAGCATCCAGGGGCACCCTCCACCAGGCCCCACTCATGTCCAACTCATGTCTCCCATCACCCCCACACCTCAGCAGTGCAGGGCACCCTCCACCAGACCCCCACTCATGTCCCCCTGCACCCCCACCCCCCAGCATCCAGGGGCACCCTCCACCAGGCCCCCACTCATGTCCCCCTGCACCCCCACCCCCCAGCATCCAGGGGCAGCCTCCACCAGGCCCCCACTCATGTCCAACTCATGTCTCCCATCACCCCCACCCCCCAGCAGTGCAGGGCACCCTCCACCAGGCCCCCACTCATGTCTCCCATCACCCCCACCCCCCAGCAGTCAGGGGCACCCTCCACCAGGCCCCCACTCATGTCCCCCTGCACCCCCACCCCCCAGCAGTCAGGGGCACCCTCCACCAGGCCCCCACTCATGTCTCCCATCACCCCCACCCCCCAGCATCTAGGGGCACCCTCCACCAGGACCCCACACATGTCCAACTCATGTCTCCCATCACCCCCAGCAGTGCAGGGCACCCTCCACCAGGCCCCCACTCATGTCTCCCATCACCCCCACCCCCCAGCAGTCAGGGGCACCCTCCACCAGGCCCCCACTCATGTCCCCCTGCACCCCCACCCCCAAGCAGTCAGGGGCACCCTCCACCAGGCCCCCACTCATGCCTCCCATCACCCCCACCTCCCAGCATCCAGGGGCACCCTCCACCAGGCCCCACTCATGTCCAACGTATGTCTCCCATCACCCCCACCCCCAGCAGTGCAGGGCACCCTCCACCAGGCCCCCACTCATGTCTCCCATCACCCCACCCCCCACCAGTCAGGGGCACCCTCCACCAGGCCCCCACTCATTTCTCCCATCACCCCCACCCCCCAGCAGTGCAGGGCACCCTCCACCAGGCCCCCACTCATGTCCCCCTGCACCCCCACCCCCCAGCATCCAGGGGCACCTTCCACCAGGCCCCCCACTCATGTCCCCCTGCACCCCCACCCCCCAGCATCCAGGGGCACCCTCCACAAGGCCCCCACTCATGTCCAACATCACCCCCACCCGGCAGCAGTGCAGGGCACCCTCCACCAGGCCCCCACTCATGTCTCCCATCACCCCCACCCCCCAGCATCCAGGGGCACCCTCCACCAGGCCCCCACTCAAGTCTCCCATCACCCCCAGCATCCAGGGGCACCCTCCACAAGGCCCCCACTCATGTCCAACATCACCCCCACCCCCAGCAGTGCAGGGCACCCTCCACCAGGCCCCCACTCATGTCTCCCATCACCCCCACCCCCCAGCAGTCAGGGGCACCCTCCACCAGGCCCCCACTCATGTCCCCCTGCACCCCCACCCCCAAGCAGTCAGGGGCACCCTCCACCAGGCCCCCACTCATGTCTCCCATCACCCCCATCCCCCAGCAGTGCAGGGCACCCTCCACCAGGCCCCCACTCATGTCCCCCTGCACCCCCAGCATCCAGGGGCACCCTCCACCAGGCCCCCACTCATGTCCATCTCATGTCTCCCATCACCCCCACCCCCCAGCAGTGCAGGGCACCCTCCACCAGGCCCCCACTCATGTCTCCCATCACCCCCACCCCCCAGCAGTGCAGGGCACCCTCCACCAGGCCCCCACTCATGTCCCCCTGCACCCCCACCCCCAGCATCCAGGGGCACCCTCCACCAGGCCCCCACTCATGTCCAACTCATGTCTCCCATCACCCCAGCAGTGCAGGGCACCCTCCACCAGGCCCCCACTCATGTCTCCCATCACCCCCACCCCCCAGCAGTCAGGGGCACCCTCCACCAGGCCCCCACTCATGTCCCCCTGCACCCCCACCCCCCCAGCAGTCAGGGGCACCCTCCACCAGGCCCCCACTCATGCCTCCCATCACCCCCACCCCCCAGCATCTAGGGGCACCCTCCACCAGGCCCCACTCATGTCCAACTCATGTCTCCCATCACCCCCAGCAGTGCAGGGCACCCTCCACCAGGCCCCCACTCATGTCTCCCATCACCCCCACCCCCCAGCAGTCAGGGGCACCCTCCACCAGGCCCCCACTCATGTCTCCCATCACCCCCACCCCCCAGCAGTGCAGGGCACCCTCCACCAGGCCCCCACTCATGTCCAACTCATGTCCCCTGCACCCCCACCCCCCAGCATCCAGGGGCACCCTCCACCAGGCCCCTACTCATGTCCAACTCATGTCTCCCATCACCTCCACCCCCCAGCAGTGCAGGGCACCCTCCACCAGGCCCCCACTCCTGTCTCCCATCACCCCCACCCCCCAGCAGTCAGGGCCACCCTCCACCAGGCCCCCACTCATGTCTCCCATCACCCCCACCCCCAGCAGTGCAGGGCATCCTCCACCAGGCCCCCACTCATGTCCCCCTGCACCCCCACCCCCAGCATCCAGGGGCACCCTCCACCAGGCCCCCACTCATGTCCAACTCATGTCTCCCACCACCCCCACCCCCCAGCAGTGCAGGGCACCCTCCACCAGGCCCCCACTCATGTCTCCCATCACCCCCACCCCCAGCATCCAGGGGCACCCTCCACCAGGCCCCCACTCATGTCTCCCATCACCCCCACCCGCCAGCATCCAGGGGCACCGTCCACCAGGCCCCCACTCATGTCTCCCATCACCCCCACCCCCCAGCAGTGCAGGGCACCTTCCACCAGGCCCCCACTCATGTCCAACTCATATCTCCCAGCACCCCCACCCCCCACCAGTCAGGGGCACCCTCCACCAGGCCCCCACTCATGTCCAACTCATGTCCCCCTGCACCCCCACCCCCCAGCAGTCAGGGGCACCCTCCACCAGGCCCCCACTCATGTCTCCCATCACCCCCACCCCCCAGCAGTGCAGGGCACCCTCCACCAGGCCCCCACTCATGTCTCCCATCACCCCCACCCCCCAGCAGTGCAGGGCACCCTCCACCAGGCCCCCACTCATGTCTCCCATCACCCCCACCCGCCAGCATCCAGGGGCACCGTCCACCAGGCCCCCACTCATGTCTCCCATCACCCCCACCCCCCAGCAGTGCAGGGCACCTTCCACCAGGCCCCCACTCATGTCCAACTCATATCTCCCAGCACCCCCACCCCCCACCAGTCAGGGGCACCCTCCACCAGGCCCCCACTCATGTCCAACTCATGTCCCCCTGCACCCCCACCCCCCAGCAGTCAGGGGCACCCTCCACCAGGCCCCCACTCATGTCTCCCATCACCCCCACCCCCCAGCAGTGCAGGGCACCCTCCACCAGGCCCCCACTCATGTCTCCCATCACCCCCACCCCCCAGCAGTGCAGGGCACCCTCCACCAGGCCCCCACTCATGTCTCCCATCACCCCCACCCCCCAGCAGTGCAGGGCACCCTCCACCAGTCCCCCACTCATGTCCCCCTGCACACCCACCCCCCAGCATCCAGGGGCACCCTCCACCAGGCCCCCTCTCATGTCCAACTCATGTCCCCCTGCACCCCCACCCCCCAGCATCCAGGGGCACCCTCCACCAGGCCCCCACTCATGTCCAACTCATGTCTCGCATCACCCCCTCCCCCCAGCAGTGCAGTGCACCCTCCACCAGGCCCCCACTCATGTCTCCCATCACCCCCACCCCCCAGCAGTCAGGGGCATCCTCCACCAGGCCCCCACTCATGTCTCCCATCACCCCTACCCCCAGCATCCAGGGGCACCCTCCACCAGGACCCCACTCATGTCCAACTCATGTCTCCCAGCACCCCCAGCAGTGCAGGGCACCCTCCACCAGGCCCCCACACATGTCTCCCAGCAGCCCCACCCCCCAGCATCCAGGGGCACCCTCCACCAGGCCCCCACTCATGTCTCCCATCGCCCCCACCCCCCAGCAGTGCAGGGCACCCTCCACCAGGCCCCCACTCATGTCCCCCTGCACCCCCACCCCCCAGCATCCAGGGGCACCCTCCACCAGGCCCCCACTCATGTCTCCCATCACCCCCATCCCCCAGCAGTGCAGGGCACCCTCCACCAGGCCCCCACTCATGTCCCCCTGCACCCCCAGCATCCAGGGGCACCCTCCACCAGGCCCCCACTCATGTCCATCTCATGTCTCCCATCACCCCCACCCCCCAGCAGTGCAGGGCACCCTCCACCAGGCCCCCACTCATGTCTCCCATCACCCCCACCCCCCAGCAGTGCAGGGCACCCTCCACCAGGCCCCCACTCATGTCCCCCTGCACCCCCACCCCCAGCATCCAGGGGCACCCTCCACCAGGCCCCCACTCATGTCCAACTCATGTCTCCCATCACCCCAGCAGTGCAGGGCACCCTCCACCAGGCCCCCACTCATGTCTCCCATCACCCCCACCCCCCAGCAGTCAGGGGCACCCTCCACCAGGCCCCCACTCATGTCCCCCTGCACCCCCACCCCCCCAGCAGTCAGGGGCACCCTCCACCAGGCCCCCACTCATGCCTCCCATCACCCCCACCCCCCAGCATCTAGGGGCACCCTCCACCAGGCCCCACTCATGTCCAACTCATGTCTCCCATCACCCCCAGCAGTGCAGGGCACCCTCCACCAGGCCCCCACTCATGTCTCCCATCACCCCCACCCCCCAGCAGTCAGGGGCACCCTCCACCAGGCCCCCACTCATGTCTCCCATCACCCCCACCCCCCAGCAGTGCAGGGCACCCTCCACCAGGCCCCCACTCATGTCCAACTCATGTCCCCTGCACCCCCACCCCCCAGCATCCAGGGGCACCCTCCACCAGGCCCCTACTCATGTCCAACTCATGTCTCCCATCACCTCCACCCCCCAGCAGTGCAGGGCACCCTCCACCAGGCCCCCACTCCTGTCTCCCATCACCCCCACCCCCCAGCAGTCAGGGCCACCCTCCACCAGGCCCCCACTCATGTCTCCCATCACCCCCACCCCCAGCAGTGCAGGGCATCCTCCACCAGGCCCCCACTCATGTCCCCCTGCACCCCCACCCCCAGCATCCAGGGGCACCCTCCACCAGGCCCCCACTCATGTCCAACTCATGTCTCCCACCACCCCCACCCCCCAGCAGTGCAGGGCACCCTCCACCAGGCCCCCACTCATGTCTCCCATCACCCCCACCCCCAGCATCCAGGGGCACCCTCCACCAGGCCCCCACTCATGTCTCCCATCACCCCCACCCGCCAGCATCCAGGGGCACCGTCCACCAGGCCCCCACTCATGTCTCCCATCACCCCCACCCCCCAGCAGTGCAGGGCACCTTCCACCAGGCCCCCACTCATGTCCAACTCATATCTCCCAGCACCCCCACCCCCCACCAGTCAGGGGCACCCTCCACCAGGCCCCCACTCATGTCCAACTCATGTCCCCCTGCACCCCCACCCCCCAGCAGTCAGGGGCACCCTCCACCAGGCCCCCACTCATGTCTCCCATCACCCCCACCCCCCAGCAGTGCAGGGCACCCTCCACCAGGCCCCCACTCATGTCTCCCATCACCCCCACCCCCCAGCAGTGCAGGGCACCCTCCACCAGGCCCCCACTCATGTCTCCCATCACCCCCACCCGCCAGCATCCAGGGGCACCGTCCACCAGGCCCCCACTCATGTCTCCCATCACCCCCACCCCCCAGCAGTGCAGGGCACCTTCCACCAGGCCCCCACTCATGTCCAACTCATATCTCCCAGCACCCCCACCCCCCACCAGTCAGGGGCACCCTCCACCAGGCCCCCACTCATGTCCAACTCATGTCCCCCTGCACCCCCACCCCCCAGCAGTCAGGGGCACCCTCCACCAGGCCCCCACTCATGTCTCCCATCACCCCCACCCCCCAGCAGTGCAGGGCACCCTCCACCAGGCCCCCACTCATGTCTCCCATCACCCCCACCCCCCAGCAGTGCAGGGCACCCTCCACCAGGCCCCCACTCATGTCTCCCATCACCCCCACCCCCCAGCAGTGCAGGGCACCCTCCACCAGTCCCCCACTCATGTCCCCCTGCACACCCACCCCCCAGCATCCAGGGGCACCCTCCACCAGGCCCCCTCTCATGTCCAACTCATGTCCCCCTGCACCCCCACCCCCCAGCATCCAGGGGCACCCTCCACCAGGCCCCCACTCATGTCCAACTCATGTCTCGCATCACCCCCTCCCCCCAGCAGTGCAGTGCACCCTCCACCAGGCCCCCACTCATGTCTCCCATCACCCCCACCCCCCAGCAGTCAGGGGCATCCTCCACCAGGCCCCCACTCATGTCTCCCATCACCCCTACCCCCAGCATCCAGGGGCACCCTCCACCAGGACCCCACTCATGTCCAACTCATGTCTCCCAGCACCCCCAGCAGTGCAGGGCACCCTCCACCAGGCCCCCACACATGTCTCCCAGCAGCCCCACCCCCCAGCATCCAGGGGCACCCTCCACCAGGCCCCCACTCATGTCTCCCATCGCCCCCACCCCCCAGCAGTGCAGGGCACCCTCCACCAGGCCCCCACTCATGTCCCCCTGCACCCCCACCCCCCAGCATCCAGGGGCACCCTCCACCAGGCCCCCACTCATGTCCAACTCATGTCCCCCTGCACCCCCACCCCCCAGCATCCAGGGGCACCCTCCACCAGGCCCCCACTCATGTCCAACTCATGTCTCCCATCACCCCCACCCCCCAGCAGTGCAGGGCACCCTCCACCAGGCCCCCACACATGTCTCCTAGCACCCCCACCCCCCAGCAGTGCAGGGCACCCTCCACCAGGCCCCCACTCATGTCCAACTCATGTCTCCCACCACCCCCACCCCCCAGCAGTGCAGGGCACCCTCCACCATGCCCCCACTCATGTCTCCCATCACCCCACCCCCCAGCATCCAGGGGCACCCTCCACCAGGCCCCCACGCATGTCTCCCAGCACCCCCACCCCCCAGCAGTCAGGGGCACCCTCCACCAGGCCCCCACTCATGTCCGACTCATGTCCCCCTGCACCCCCACCCCCCAGCAGTCAGGGGCACCCTCCACCAGGCCCCCACTCATGTCTCCCATCACCCCCACCCCCCAGCAGTGCAGGGAACCCTCCACCAGGCCCCCACTCATGTCTCCCATCACCCCCACCCCCCCAGCAGTCAGGGGCACCCTCCACCAGGCCCCCACTCTTGTCTCCCTGCACCCCACCCCCAGCAGTCAGGGGCACCCTGCACCAGGCCCCCACACATGTCTCCCAGCACCCCCATCCCCCAGCACTGTGGGTCACCCTCCACTAGGCCCCCACACATGTACCCCAGCCAACATGTCATCACAATCTAGATCCCTGGCCCTTATGGTCAGCCTCCAAATGCCAAACACCCACCCGAGTATTGCATCCACCCACTTAGAAATGGCAATAACATGATAGAACCCCAATTGCAAGTTTGGAAATGAACACATGTCCCTCACATATACCCAATGGGTGTCAGTGAATGTCAAAACCCATATCATGATATGCATGAAACCAATGAGATGATACTACACATTGAAGTTTGAAGAAAAAATATGTATTAAAAGCAACATAAATTGAACCAAAAATAAACAAACAATAATGGGAATTTAAAAAAAATAAACCAGCATGTCCGTGAAATAATGCAAAACCACAAATCATAATCCAAAGGAAAGGTGTCCAAAGTCACAGTTCACAAAAGTAAATCCAATGAAAAATCAAAATCGAAAACCATTGCTCCATGGGTAAATCATAAAAGAAAATGAAAATCCAACAGTCAACTATATACAGATAAACAATCCAGGGTCCATGATCCCAACAGAAGAAATGAAACCTATCTAATAACACTACCTAATAGAAAACAACTATATACAAAAATGTGGCCCATTGTCCAAAAGGTAAAAAAAAAATGCAAAACCAAAGAAAACCTAACACTAACTACAGAACTATTTACAAGGCCAGCGGGATAGTCCGACGGCTCACTTCGGGATGTTCCGGGCCAGGGCATCATCGAACTCCTGCTCAATGTCCCAGAGGCGGTCCTCCTCCATGGCCCGAGGGTCCGCAAGGCCGTCGACATGTTCACCTCCAACTCCCTGCTGATTGCATCGAGGCACTCGGCCCGCCTCAGGGCCCTCCGCATGGAGTTCTCCGCCCTGGCCATCGTGAACCGTGCCTCTTCCGCCCGCTGCCGCTCCGCATCTATGGCGTGGCCCAACCGCTGCCACACGGATGACACTTCCCGTCCTGGGTCCTCCTGCCCTCCGGCCGATGCCTGCCCCTCCGATGTCGAAGGCCCCGAGCCATCATGGCTCCCACCACGTTGCTGCTGCTGCTGTGCCTCTGCCCGTGCACTGCCTCCTGCTGCCTGCACATCCTCCGCTGGCTGGGGTGCAGTCGTTGATGTGGCCACCCCTGCTGGACGTCCGACTCCCGACTGTGGCAGGGATGCCTCCTCCACCAGCCTGGCCGCACCGTCAGAGGCAGCTCCACAGGGCACCCAGGTGACTAATGGGTGGGAAGATGGCACGGAGGATGACTGGCGCATAGGGGGTTCAGTTGAGGAGGGGGTTGGAGCAAGCCCCATCAAACGGAGGAATCCGGCCTGGGTGACCTGTCCCAGTAGGCCGACGCGGTCAACGAGCCATTCAAGATGACGTGCAGTCTCCTCATGAAAAGATTGCAGGTCACCTCGCATGGCCCGTTGACGCAACGCCACACCAGTCAGGACAGGCTCAACCCGGACCCGGATAGCCACGTCCGCAGGCAGAGGAAGGCCAGTTGTCGTGAGCTCATCCCCTGCCTGAAAACGGGTCTGGACGTAGGCATCTCTGCTGGTGCAAGATGATGCAGTGACAGGATCAGGGACAGGATTGCACACAGGCACCTCGGCGGCGACCTGTGCTGCCTCCTGTTCCTGGTCCTGCACTGCACCACTAGCACCAGTGGAATCCCCACCTCCAGACCCTGTCTCTGTTGCTTGCACGGCCTCCTCCTCCACCGAACCCCCCACCAACCTGGATGACTCCGTGCCGTCTTCCTCCGTTGGGCCCTGTGGGGTCCCAGCTACCCCTTCTGCTGCCGAGGAGTCCAATTCCGACCTCCGCCTCTTGGACCTCCCCCCGGCAGCTGCGGCCTGGGACGCGGCACCGGACTCCTCACTCCCCGACGAGATCACAACCTGGGAGGGGAGCCGGGCCTTGCGTCTCCGGCTGGCGGTGTGGTCGCCGCCACTGTGCTCCACAGCACCTTCTCCGCCCTCTTCATCAGTTGACGCTGCAGACAGGGAGAAATAAAACACAGGCATCAGGGCACTGTACAATGGACACATACACACATATCAGTTGTACATGAGTGGCATTGGCAAACCTCAGACATGGCATCACAATCGGCAACACACATGTCATTTCAACTTGCACACATGAGCCATACCACAGCCATATCGCAACTGCCAGCACCATCCATACACATACAACAGCATGAGCAGGCAAAGGTGAGCCAGACATCACATGCAACACGGAGTGCACTACACATGCACATACACCACCACACTTGCATGCATGTGTACACCTCTGCCAACTGTCGCAGTGTTCAGATGGGCATCCATGTCACATCTGCCAATTAGGCTTCCACATCCCGCTGTCACATGCATCCATGTTGCATCACTGTTGCACCCTTGTCAAATACACACACATGCACATGTACACAGTGCTGATACATGCAGCTGAAAACAACATACATGCGTGACATCACGACCATGCCTACTTACATACACATTCATCCAAACATGTGTGCCCACACAACTGCATTTGGCATGTAAGCCTACATACACAAGCACCATCCATGCCTCACACATGACAGCCCTCGCATGTGTTAGCCTCACGGCCCTGTACACCCCCACCCATACTCAGCCCCATACAGATGTGCAACCTGCACACTACTGGCACATCACCACACGCACAGCTTACAATCATGATGCATGTACACTTACCACTCGACTCCAGACGGGTCTGTCTCTCAAGGACCTGGACGTGGAGCGCTGGGGATATGCGTTCCAGGACCCTCATCTGATCTTCCGACAAGTGGCCCCGGCTCCCCTTAGCATCCGCTGCCTTCAAGAGGCGCCGGGCCTTGTTGAGGGTCCTGGACCTGAAGTCCTCGCAGCGCTTCTTGACATGTTGGAAGTCGCGGACTGCCACCCCCTCCGCGTTGATGGCAGTCACGATGTCTGTCCAGATCCGAGTCCGTCCTTCCTTGTCGGCGCGCACACTTCCGAAGAGGGCATCATACTGCCCCAAGACTTGCTCCACCAGGACACCAACTTCGGTGGCAGTGAAGCTGGTGCCCCTCTGCCTCTCTGGCCGGGGGTTGTCAGTGGTGCCAGATGTTGCAGTGCCCGGCATGACAACCCCAGAGGCAGGAGTGGGTGGGCAACTGGGTCCTGGGGCTGGGCTGTGGAGCGATGGAATCCCAGTCGGGAGTCTTCGGTTCCAGCAGGGGTGGTCACAGCAACAGCACCCCTGGCTGATGTGCAGGCAGCAAATGGCAGGGCACGTGGGCAGCAGGCAGTCAGGCAGCAGCAGATGGCAGGTGGGAGCGTGCTCGGGGCTCTGGGGGGCAGTAAATCGGCTTTCTGGGCAGGAGCGTGGTCTTCCGTGTGCTTACGCGTGGTCAGCTTGATACGAAGTGATTTGGCACGTGAAAATCCTGCACGTCTGCGTGTAATTCGAGGAAAGGCCCTTAGCGCGTAAGCGCGTCAGCACACGTACGTTAATTCATTGGCCCAATGGCCCCCATGCACATCTATGATGTCACGCTCATGGGCGTGGAGAATGGCGCGTGTAAAGAAAAAGATACACGTCCGAGTGTCAAAGCGTGTAATTGGTGGAAATGGCCTCATCGCGTATGCGCGTCTGTGACGTGTGTATAAAAGGTACGTGTAGAACGCCATTTCCTTGTACGTGCTTTTCGTGGAGAGCGAGTGGGTGAAATCTGTACTTCTTGTCGGTTCACACGCGATTTACTTCACGGCGTTTCAAGTTCGTACTCCCTGTTACCTCTGACAGCCTTTTTCTCTTTTCCTCTTTTTCCTGGGCCTGTTTATTCAAACAGCGTTCCCTTCTACTGTTGTCCTGTCTCCTCAGACAGCGTACAATTCTTCTTTTGGCGGGGGTGTTGCCAACGCGCACACGCGCATATTTTTCACGCTTTTGTTCCTGGCAGACGGTGAGTCGCGCACGTATTTAACATCTGTGCTTGCCCCGTGTGTCGCATACCCCTTCAGAGGTCATTCTAGGCTGCTTGTGACACGCATACGTTCATTCTTGTGTTTCTGGGTGCCACAGCGTAGTGCAGGTTTATTTTTCCACACATGTGGTCTGGGAGGGGTTGCGTGCACCTTACTTCCCTTTTTTGGGGTGCCTGTGCGTTGCGTGACCCGTCATCTTTCCCCAGGGGTGACATACAGCCTTGCTAGAGCACTAGGGTACGATTACCATCTGGTACCCAACCCCTTTGACCCCCAATTGCCCAGGACAATAGTTCACAGCGACTCCCATACGCACAATAACATCAGTGCCATGGCTGGGAGGCGAACAAGCCGTAAGGGTGGCAAAGGTGGCCGAGCCCCAAGTGGTGGCCGTGGTGGATCCGGTAGGGGACGTGGCCGTGACTTGCACGGTGCCCCTAGCCCCCCATGTGTGGAGGACCAGTCAGGGACACCCATGCCCCCCCCCCTGGTTGAGGGTAACGTGGCTGACACCATCCATGCTCAGCCCTTGTTGGACCAGCCCACTGTGGAACCAGACCTGGCACAGGGTGACTCCATGGCTGACTTCCAGGTCAGCAGGTCTAGGCCACCTGCGCCGGTGCACGTTGGTGTCATCAGGCCATGTGGATCAGGGGCAGCTAGGTCAGCTGCTCCCCCGCATAGGCGGGCAGGGGGGGCTGCAGGGGCAGCTGCGCGGCTCCATCCACCCCACCTCTCACACACCCAGCCAGGACAGTGTCGGTCCAAGTCCATCCTGCTGACATTCCCCCTGACACCATCACACTTGAGCTAATGCCTGCACCAACTCCCATGCTGAGTGTGCAATCCCACACTCCTAGTACAGAGTCCACCGGGGCTCCTGCCCCTAGTGTCCAGAGCGGCGTAGGACACTCAGGATCCCCACCACCTTCCAAGCGGAAGAGGAAGAGTGCTCGTCCAGTAGAGGCTGATGCCCCAGACACGGCTACACAGTCTAGCCCGTCAAGAAAGCCCAGCTTCAATGAGGCCGAACTGAATGCACTTGTAGAGTATGTGTCCGCACATGACCGCGAAATGGTGATTGTTGCAGGATCCAAGACCACACCTGCACAACGTCTGGCACACTGGCAGACCATCGCGGACATCATAAGTGCCCTTGGAATCGTGAGGCGCACAGCTACTGAATGCTACAAGCGCTGGAATGACCTGAAGCGCAGGGCAAAGAATAAGCTGGCCTCAAGTCATGCCGCTACTCTAGTGACTGGAGGTGGGTCTCCAGCAGAGGACATAGAACTCACTCCACATGAGCATGTTGCTGGGACCTACGTCACGGAGGAACAGATCCAAGGCGTGGGAGGACTGGCAGATTATGAGGCATTGTCCGGTGAGTGCACATGCATGTGTGTGTCATCCATGTGCATGGTGTGTGTGTGTGAGGGCTTCTGTTTGGGTGCCAGGTGAGGGTGTGTGTGCCTGAGTGGTTTGGGTCACCCATGTGCCTCATCCAATACATTCTGCGCACCAGCATTTGGGTATAGCAGTATCCCTTCTGCCAACATTAGACATCTAGCCCAACACCACGCCAGTTGCCCTTGAAGTGTCATCTTGCCACAACATTGTTGCTTATTTTCCTCTGTTTATTCGGGCAGATTGTTTGCATACCACCACTTTTACTAGGCATTTCTCAGTCCTATTGTCACATGTCTGACATGGCTATGGTACAGTGGACTGGCTTTGTTTCGTGGATATGATTTGTTTAGACATGTCCCTGTGCTATAGGACCATTTTGGACTGGCAGCTCCAGGTTAAACATTTGAACCATTTCAATGAAAATAATCAATTTCATGAGCAAACTAGACTGAATTAACAATTGGTGCCCTCCTCTCCCTCTTCACTTTATGGCTAGGGTACATACCATCTGTGTGATGGCATGTGTATTTGACCTGCCAATCACAGGCCAATGTGTGATGCCACTGCTAGGCAGCATGCAGCAAATGTGTTCATCTTCCATCTTGGTGTCATCAATGTGTGCCATCTGCCTCCCCTTCACACGCAGTGACGGTGCATGCATGGGAGGGTTTTAGTCATGTGGGACATGTATCAATCAAGTACTGTTTCTGTAGCTTCTCAGCCCTAATTGTGTGCCATAGTGCTAATGCCTGTTTCCATTTGTTTTCTTTTATGTCTTTGCAGGGGATGATGAACTTGATACTGCTGGGGTTGTGGAGATGGTGCAGACCCAGGAGGGTTCTCAGGCCTGACCGACCACCAGTGAGGGACGTGGTGTGGTGGTGGGTGAGAACCCACAACTGCTGCAGGTCGTGCTCTCAAGGGGTGTCTCTGGCTGCACCTCCCCCGAGCTGTATTCAGGTGTCGATTCGGATGATGAGACCTATGTGCCGTCGCAGGTGAGTGTTCCTGGGAGGGATTCTGTTCTGTCCGACCCACCTGCACCAGGGTTAGAACCCTCAATGGGGATGTCAGTGTTGGCAGGTACGCCTTTGGTGGTTACGGATGCAGGGTCACACTCTGCAACATCTGATCCTGTTCCTGGGCCAGCAGATCAGAGGGGGAATGCAGTCCTGCAGCCTCAGGCAGTGCCGGCACAGCAAGGCGCAGTTCGCCTTGCCCCAGACAGGTGTGGTGCCCGCCGACGTGGTGGCCGTACGCCACCTGGCAATACCACATGGGAGCAATCTATATACGGTATGGCAACCCAACAGGCAGCATCATCAGAGATGATGGCTCAGGCCATGGATAGGGTGGCCACTTCCATTGTCCCCCCCCGAAAGGCTGATGGAGCGACTACAGCAGGCAACAGACTCCATCTGCCAGTCACACAGGGAGGACATGTTGGCGTCTGACAGGGACAGGCGGGCGGCACTGGCGACTCTGCGGGAAGCCATTTCCATAGAGTCCCAGGGCCACGGGGAAGCCCTGAGGGTGGAACTCCTTCACCTCAGGACGACTCTTGTTGAGCTTGAGGCTTCAACAAACAGAAGGACAGAACAGCAGCTGGAGCGTCTCACACGTACGCTCTCAGCTGAGATGCAGGCAACTGGGGCGGAGGTCCGGGCATCCCGTGAGTTGTTGCATGGGGACCTACGCACAATTATCCTCCAGAACAAGACCTTCCACACCCGCATGCTTGCTGCCATGGAGGACCAGACTAGGGCTTTGCGTGGGCTGCCTCCCATAGTACCACCACCTCCTGATGCAGCTGCAGAGGGTGAGGAGAGTGACAGCAGTGATTCTCTCACAATAGGGTAGCCGTGCAGGCCATGAGCCACACAGGTGGGTTTTGGTATGCACCCTGTCCTCGGACCTCCTGGGTGGCCTCCCCCAACCCCCTGGGCCCATTAATGGGCATTTTTGATTATTTTTTTTTTGTTTTAATTTTTTTTTTTTTTTTTGGACAGTGGCCCTCATTACGACCCTGGCGGAAAGCGACTGACCGGAGCGCCACAGCATAAATAGCGTTTCCGCCATTGCACGAAGGAGCAAAGTGCGGGCCATTCCGACCCATCGGGCACGAGCACCACGGCATGGCGGAAGTGCAAAGTCCGCGATGGCGGAAATGACCCCAAAACGGCCCACACCGCCGCCGTACGGCGCCCTAGGTGCAATACCGCCACCCCACTTAGCGGTCACCGCAGTGTGCGCCTACCGGAAAGTACGGTGGCCGGAAATATACGGAAACGGAAGTTAAAACATGGGGCCGGAACGGGAAACATCCCGGCGTACACCTATAAATACACTAAAACCACACAACCACTAAAATCACTACCCTGAAACACACCCCAACCCGTCAACCACCCTAGCGAAACCAAGAAAAATGGGAAAAGTAGCGAAGAAAGCGTGCGACCGCAAGCGGCAGGTCCACTTCTCCCGTGAGGAACTCACCGTGCTAACAGAGACCCTCCAGGAGAATGCTGCCGTCGTCTTCTGCACGCAAATGACCAGGACGGCACTTGCAAACAAGAAGGCCATATGGGCTCTGGTGGCACAGCGGGTAAGTGCGGTGGGGACCGCACCCCACACCCCACAGCAATGCCGCAAGCGATGGGACGACCTGCGGATACGCGTCCGCAGCATACTCTCTGCCAACCGCAACATTGCCACAGCCACCGGGGGAGGTCCTGAATCACCCATCAAGTTGACCCCCTGGGAAGAAATCTGTGCCTCCACCATCGGAATGGAGAGCATAGAGGGAGTCGGAGGGATGGAGAAAGGAGTGCAGACATCCGAAGATTCAGGTAGGTGGGCCAGATAAAACAATGCCAAATCCACACAGTCCATCCATGTGAAGTACCATGCGTCCACATAGTGCAACAGAAACACATGTCCAGGAGAACGCCCACACACATCGGCCTGATAGCGCACGTTAAAACCCACAATAAATACATAAATAATTAAAAACCCCAAATACACGCACTACACGTGCAGCAGGCACACCCTAACTGCAGGCTGCCAAACAACTGCACCCTCACTCCACACACAAATCAAAGCACCTCCAAGGCCCCGACCCAAATCACCCTCAGGTACCACCCCAATGCATGTGATACAATGCCATTCCAATTCCCACAGACCCATCAATAACCCTCGCCCTCCTTTACTCCACCACAGGGTCCGATCCAAACGACGAGCTACAGGACACCCCTACCAGCACACCTGCAAAGAGGGCCAAGACCAACGGCCAGAGACCCTCCACCTCAGCTGCACGCATCAAGACACGGCAGCAGCACAAATCAGGTGGCAGCACAGAGGAGGGAACATCAACAGGCACCCCAGCAGCCAGCATGCCCACAACACCACCACCACAGGTCCCCCCAATGGATGCCACAGAAGGCACTGCCTCTGGTGGCAGCAGCACCATAGGTGACACCCCATTGATGGCAGCATGCTCGGACACAGAAAACGGGGATGCCGAAGTCAGATCCATCCATGACCTGTCCCAATCCCCCTGTCTGTCCCATCCCGTACAACATGAGGATACCACGCAGGGGCACCCACAAGACGACGACTGGCCATCCCCCACAAGCCCTGTGGCAAGGCAACATGAGGACAACAGCCCCTCTGTGACACCCCCGCAAATGGCCATGGCCCAGCAGAGGCAACAGTCCCTCGACCAGTTGATCGAACAACAGCAGCAACTGGCCACGCTCCTCAAGGACCATGCCGATGATTGTGGGGGCACTAAGGCAGACATAGAAACATCAACTGAGACACTTAGGGCACAAATCGAGAGTAGCACCGAGAGCCTGAGAGTCCAAATGGAGAGTAGCACCGAGAGCCTGAGAGTCCAAATGGAGAGTAGCACCGAGAGCCTCAGGGGGGAACTGCATGCGACGGCCAAGGACGTATGTGCCGAACTTGCCGCAGTGCGCCGTGTGCTCACTGAGCTCTCGCAAACCCTTAGGGACATGCATGGACGTGAGCAGGCAGACACATCATCCGTTGCAAGTTCCGTCCAGGGCAGCCCCCAACGTAGATCTGGAAGGAACCTGCGCTCCACAGGCAGGGGTGCCCCTGATACCCGCAGAGGGGGCATGCAATAGCGACAGCCCACTGACAATGAGCATCTTTGGACACTGGTGTTCGGGGGGGAGGTAGGAGGGTGGAGGGGGTGTGTTGGGCTCACTTGGGTGGCGGGTCGATAGGGTGTTCAACATGACATCACATATGCCATTAAAAGTGCACGATCAACCAATGAGATGTGTGGACATTGATCTTTGTGTACTAGGCCATCATAGGCGTACAGTCCATGTTGTGCATGTCCCAGACACACGCAGTGCCACGAGTCCCGTGTCCATGTATCAGCCACCAGGCGTGAGTGCTAGAAGCATACATCAATGAGATGCTGACGAATGTCACGGGCCTCCGGTGCCTCGCAGACTCCATGAGGTGCTGCCACATCCCCACCCTCATCATGACCATCTTCAGGTGCTTGCAGTTCTGCGTCAGGGGGCATGGGCACATTTCTACGTACGCACATGTTGTGGAGCATGACACATGCCATGACCATCTTTGCAACCTTCTCATGGCGGTACAGGAGTGCCCCGCCAGACCTGCTGAGGCAGCGGAAACGAGTCTTCAGTAGGCCGAATGCCTGTTCTATGACTACACGGGTACGTGAGTGGGCATGGTTGTAGTCCTCCTCATGCTGGTCCCGTGGGTTCCGGACTGGTGTGAGGAGCCATCTCTTCAGTGGATATCCAGCATCACCTGTATGTGGACGAGAAACGTATGATGTGGAATGCCATTGATACGTACGCACACCCCCCCCCCCCCTTCCTGCCAGGTCATTGCCAATTCACATACCCCACATCATCATGCATGAAATGAGACTCACCGAGTAGCCAGGATCTGTTCCCTGCGTGTCGCTCCATGTAGCGTGGTATTGTAGAGTTCCTCAAGACCATAGAATCATGGGTTGATCCAGGGAATCGGGCACAACAATGTGTAATGATCCTGTTGGAGTCACACACCATTTGTACATTCAGGGAATGAAATTGTTTTCGGTTGCGGTACTGGGCCTCCATGGCATGTGGGACGACCAATTCCACATGGGTGCAGTCGATGGCACCAATGCAACCCGGTATGCCGGCAAGTTCATGGAATCCCACTTTCGTGTTTGTAATTTCCTGCTCCGAGCGTGGTAGGGAGATGTAGTCGTCTGCGTGCTGCAGGAGGGCATCGAGCACTTGCAATAGTGTCCGTGAGAACAGTGGCTGAGATATGCCATGCAACTGTCCGACTGTGTGCTGGTAGGTGCCTGTGGCCAGGAAGTGGAGTACAGACACCACCTTCAGTAGGGGTGGGATGGCGGTTGGGCTATCTATCATGCTGACAAGGTCAGCCTGTGTCATGTCCACAATGGCGGCTATGGTGTCCCGGTCCAGACGGTAGAGGGTGTGGATCTGCTCATCAGTGAGGTTGAACGGATGTGCTCGGAGGCGTGGTATTGCGGGCTGCCTGCGTGGTGGTAGTGGCTGTGCTGGTGGGCCTTGCTGGCCCTGCCTTGGCCTCCTCCTCCTCCTGCGTCTCCTCCGTGCGGCTGGTTGTAGTTGGTGTTCGTCTTCTTCTTGGAGTTGGAGCACTTGCAGTGCTATCAGGTCCCCCAGGGCCAACATCGCGAGTCCTGCCGGTAGCATTTCGGTGTGGTTGTGGGAGGAGACTGGCTGTGCAATTTATGTGTTTTCAGGCTGTATGGCCTCCACCTGTGGTGATTCATTCCACCTGTGCAAACTGCTCTCCCCTTTGGCCGAGCACGTCACGCGCACAACGCTGCAATTCGGGGAATGGTATCTTGCTATTGCTATCATGTATCTGTACCCGATGGCCGTGTAAAATTGGATTGATATGTTCATTCTGCTGTGGTCCCATTGTTTCCCATACTATCTGTGCAGTCGCGAACAGACTTGTGAAGGGTCAGTGGAACGTAGTACTCGAGTAACGGTGGGCCCTCATGCATCACTGTACCGAGTTGCAACGACGGGCGGGGCGTCCCATTCGTGGGTGAAGGCAGTTGCCATTTTCACACACAGCCGCACTCGATGGAATAATTAGTGATTTCAAACGGCCACAGATGCCTTTCCGACGTGATGTTGCAAATGAGGAATTCGAAGGGCGGCGCTTTCGGTTTCCAGCTAGCGGCGAGGAGATGCCCACAGGTCTGACTGCAAATATAACGTTCTATTGTTCAATGTCCTTGAGACAGGGCCCATGGCGAGGGAGCAATGATTGATATGAATAGTTTGGGATGCGCAATAGCTACGTGGGCGATGAGGCCGGCCGTTCCCAAATACATGTTACTTCGCAACACTGGAATTACGGGCTGGGGCACTGTGGATTTTGCAGGCTGCATAACGCACAGACTCAATGGATGTTTCTAATGTTATGTGAGTAATTGTTCAGGCGTTTTGATCCCGGGATGAGGGAATGATGAATGGATGCATGGGCAGGTGATTTGATACAGAGTTTGCCATGTACAGGGCTTCTTGGGATCTATCCGCCTCCCCTACGCTATGTGATGCAGGGCTGCCATAGTGGGACCATCGTCTATCTGGCCTTGTTGAGCCCTCCCTGTCTCGAGGCGCACTCAGACACTTGTGTCCATGCACGTTAACATTCCCATCTGATGGATTCTGTTTTGACAGACGCATGCACAGGTACACTCCTTTGTGATGGTGTTTGCACCTCGATATAGATGTTTATGAGTCGCAAGTGGTTTTGGGGTGGTGATGATCCTTTTGAGTGGGCTAGCATGCATATGGCTGTGGATTTCGTGTGATCATTGAAGTGAGTTGTTCGAATGTAGTTCTGATGGCCATTCTGTTCTTTTTCTTTTCTTTTGGTTGACAGGTATCTCCTCCCCTTTTGCCACTGCCATCTGTATGCCACTCCTGCAGATGGATTTTACTCCCGACACCTGCTGCTTCGTGTTAATCAGTGGAGCAGCATTACGATCTTATGGGACGATCGCCAATGGCCCACATGCCCTTACGCAGTACTGGTGGCTCGGAGCAACATTTCGGCCTTTCAGCTGGACTAGTGCCTCCCCATTGGGACGGCCCTGCGGTTCTGTGCGCTTCCATGTTGCCTTTTCGTACGTGAATGTGGCTCTGTGTACCATGGGGGAACAGGGCGACACACAAGTAGTGGCTGGTCATTTCTTGCGGATGCAGCCCACAATGGTGATTAGTGTTTTGGAGTTCATGGCCTGATGGCTGTATGGGCTTGGTGACTTTGATGTGCATAAATTTCTATTCTGATTTGGCCCGTGTAGCGTTTTTCTTTGCAAGTGGTGTGGCATATGCCTATTTGGGGGGCGATGTATTGTGAGGAGATCTGCATTGGGTTCCAGCTTCGGGGTTTAGTTGCGTGGTACTGTACTGGGCGCGTTTGCCTACTAAGCCCGTGAGGTCAGGGATGGGGGCTGCCTATATGACAGTTTGAATGTTGTCATGCTCTGGGGCGGGGGATTGGGTTTTGTGTAACAGATGCCGGTCAGCCAGGTGGACTGGTGGAATGATGTGATTATCGGAATATTGCTGGTCACAGGTGCCTGTGTTTGCGTGCGTTTCTTGGTGGGGGACTGTGGTCATGTCCATTGGGATTGCTTCTGTATTCGTGCCATCTGTGCCCTGCAGCTCCCATTGGCCCCTCTTGTGTTTATTTTGTTCGTTGGCATGCATGGGTGACTTGTACATTTCAATGGTTGCATTGTGACTTCATTGCACCTACGGGGGGTTGTACTTTGTGGGCAGGGAGCGGTGTACAGGCACTCAGTGGGGCCGTTTACGGTTGATTCGCGATGCCGTACTTCTCGCCATGGCGGAATGGTACATTACGCCATGCCTGATGGCGTTAGGTACATGTCCGCTAGGGTCGGAATTGGCGTACCGTTGCACCATGGTGGTGTTTGCGGTTTGGCATGGCGCGCGCGCGCGTGCTTGGTGCAGTTAGCGTTGGCGTTCACTACGGTGTCGCTAATGGCTTCGTACTTTGCGGTGACGGGTCATAGTCGCACCGAGCGCTATTCGATGGCGGTATTGCATTTCCGCCATCGTTTTTCGATTTCCGCAAGGGTCGTAATGAGGGCCAGTGTGTCTTGTGTGTGGCTCCCGTGGGCATACGCTGTATTGTGGCTGGGCACATGCAGGCTTGTCATGAATTTGGGTCAGATGCTTGGGTTTGTGTGACACACCCCCCTCCTGCTTCCCGTTTCCATGGGCTTGCAAAGGGTGTGCCCAAGTGACATTGACGTTACATGGTGACGTTGGACTCCCATTTGATGTGTGGGCAGTCTGTAGTCAATACTGTGTATACATTCCTAGTGCATATTGTTGTTGTATTGTACACTGCATGGTGTATTGATATGTGCCTCTGCATCCATCTCCTCCTCCTAATTTGCAGGTCCATTTCTCATGTCTTCACAAGGCGGTCTACCTTGGAACTGGAGTCCATGTTGTAAGCAGTGCACCTACACTCTTGCGTGGCGCTAACACTGTATACTTGGAAGTGTTCGAAGTGCTGGCATTATCAGGTAGTGAGGCTACCAACCAGTCTGTAATGTCATGTTTAAGGTAGGTTGGAGGTTGTGTAGGTGATTGGTATTCTTGGTAAGTATTTGGTAATGTGTGTTGTAGGTCCTGCATTACTGTGAACATTTCATGTGTGGCCAGTTTCCATTAGGGACACTGTAGTTGGTGACACTTGGGGCATGTTGTGGGGATTAATTTGTTTGCTCTCACATTGCCTGACATGCCATGGTGTGTTGTGTGGCCGTGCCGGGGAGGGGTTGGGTGACATGGCACTGTTCTCATGTAGTATTTTGCAAGTGGGTATTCATTTCTGCTGCATGGAAGTGTGTCTTTTGATGATATTGCATTGGTGGTGTTTGTGTAGGTAGGGATGCACACATTCTGACACTTCCACATGAACAATCTCAGGATGCTATGGTTCTGACAGTTGACTGTCCCTTTGTTCGTCATAATTGTCAGGTCGAGTCATCATTGCTTATCAGATGGTATGTGCCAGGGCTGTGTGCACTCCACAGGGGTGTGATTTCTATGTGAAGTAATTAGCCACCAGCTGCGTACGGGCTGCCTCACCCCGTGCCCTTTCCCCTCCCATGCGCAGTGGGCGTGCATGTGGTTGGGGATGTGGGGGCACCACCTTGTCCACAGCCAGGCCCCGGCGTGTTGCAACATTGTGCAGGACACATATGCTGCCACTATGATCCTGCACACTACTGGGGACGCATATATCAGCTGCCGGCCAGAACGGTCAAGGGAGCGAAAGCGTGACTTGAGCACTCCGAATGTGCGCTCCACTATGCCCCGGGTTGCAATATGGGCTGTGTTGTATCTTACCTCGGGAGGCGTGATGGGGTTCCGAATTGGCGTCATCATGTGGGTGCTCAGAGGGTAGGCACTGTCCCCTGGTGAGGAGGTGATGGGTATCATTAGTGGGGTAGTGACATAACTCTGCATCTGACATGCATGCATGTGCAGTGGCATTCATACTCACCAAGCAGCCATGTATCGCCATGCCGCACAGCTTCTAGGTCCCGGCTTAGGGTAGACATTCGGTAAATTAAGCTGTCGTGGGTGGACCCTGGATAGTTGGCATATACTGAGGTGATGATTCCCTTGGCATTACATACTACCTGCACATTGATGGAATGCCAGTGCTTGCGGTTCCTATAGATGTGCTCAGATGCCCTGGGGGGAGGTAGTGCCACATGGGTGCAGTCAATGGCACCTAGCACTTTGGGGAATTGTGCGACACCGTAGAAATCCAGGGCGGCAGCCTGCCTTTCTGCAGGTGTCCTGGGCAGGTATATGTGCCTGCGGACTGATGGGCGTGCAGTGATGATGCTCAAGACCTGGTGTAGGCAGCGTGACTGCGTGGCCTGTGACACACCACCCACTATGGCACTTGTCCGCTGAAATGATCCAGTGGCCAAGAAGTGCAGTACATTGAGGACCTTCTCCAGGGGGCTGAGTGCTTGGGAGCACAGGGTGGGTGATGTGAGGTCATCCTCCCACTCACTGACCAGGTCCAGTGTTATGTGTGGTGGAAACCTGTACCTCCCATACACCTGGTCATCAGGCATCCCAAAAAGGCTGGTTCTGGCAGTGAAAATTCGGGCCCTCACTATCCTCCTCCTCCTCCTTTGGGAACCCACGGCCACTGCTGCTAGGAACGGTATATTCATGCTGGCGTCTGAGCTAGTTCGTTGTTTGCGTGCACTTTTATGCTGCGCGGGTCGACGTACGCCTGCTTCATGCTGGCGTATGTGTTTCAGGATTGGACCATTTATTTTTTGGCGCGTTGTAGGCGACCGTGTGAATCTTCCCGCCCACCCCAGGAATACACGTAACACGCACTCCCAGGCCCAGTCACGAGTAAATATTCCCACCCACCCCTGGAATACACGTACCCCACGCTCACAGGCCCAGTCGTGTGTGGAACTTCACGCGCACACCGAAATACACGTACCCTGCAAATTCGCGTGTGAAACTTCACACGCACCCCGAAATACACGTACCCAGGGCAATCGCGTGTGGAACTTTCCGCGAACCCCGTAATACACGTAGCCTGCTGGTATTGCGTGTGGGAGTTCACGCGGACCCATAATACACGTACCCTGATGGCATCGCATGTGAGACTACCCGCGCACCCCAATAATACACGTACCCAGGCAAATCGCACGGCTGGGGGGTGGGGGTGATGGGAGACATGAGTGGGGGCCTGGTGGAGGGTGCCCTGCACTGCTGGGGGTTGGGGGTGCTGGGAGACATGAGTTGGACATGAGTGGGGGCCTGGTGGAGGGTGCCCCTGGATGCTGGGGTGTGGGGGTGCAGGGGGACATGACTGGGGGCCTGGTGGAGGGTGCCCTGCACTGCTGGGGGGTGGGGGTGATGGGAGACATGAGTGGGGGCCTGGTGGAGGGTGCCCCTGGATGCTGGGGGGTGGGGGTGCAGGGGGACATGAGTGGGGGCCTGGCGGAGGGTGCCCTGCACTGCTGGAGGGTGGGGGTGATGGGAGACATGAGTGGGGGCCTGGTGGAGGGTGCCCCTGACTGCTGGGGGGTGGGGGTGCAGGGGGACATGAGTTGGACATGAGTTGGGGCCTGGTGGAGGGTGCCCCTGACTGCTGGGGGTGGGGGTGCTGGGAGACATGAGTTGGACATGAGTGGGGGCCTGGTGGAGGGTGCCCTGCACTGCTGGGGGGTGGGGGTGATGGGAGACATGAGTGGGGGCCTGGTGGAGAGTGCCCCTGGATGCTGGGGGGTGGGGGATGCAGGGGGACATGAGTTGGACATGAGTGGGGGCCTGGTGGAGGGTGCCCCTGGATGCTGGGGGGGTGGGGGTGCAGGGGGACATGAGTTGGACATGAGTGGGGGCCTGGTGGAGGGTGCCCCTGGATGCTGGGGGGTGGGAGTGCAGGGGGACATGAGTGGGGGCCTGGTGGGGGGTGCCCTGCAATGCTGGGGGGTGGGGGTGATGGGAGACATGAGTTGGACATGAGTGGGGGCCTGGTGGAGGGTGCCCCTGGATGCTGGGGGGTGGGGGTGCAGGGGGACATGAGTGGGGGCCTGGTGGAGGGTGCCCCTGACTGCTGGGGGGTGGGGGTGCTGGGAGACATGAGTTGGACATGAGTGGGGGCCTGGTGGAGGGTGCCCTGCACTGCTGGGGGGTGGGGGTGATGGGAGACATGAGTTGGACATGAGTGGGGGCCTGGTGGAGGGTGCCCCTGGATGCTGGGGGGTGGGGGTACAGGGGGACATGAGTTGGACATGAGTGGGGGCCTGGTGGAGGGTGCCCCTGGATGCTGGGGGGTGGGGGTGCGGGGGGACATGAGTGGGGGCCTGGTGGAGGGTGCCCTGCACTGCTGGGGGGTGGGGGTGATGGGAGACATGAGTGGGGGCCTGGTGGAGGGTGCCCCTGACTGCTGGGGGGTGGGGGTGCAGGGGGACATGAGTTCTACATGAGTGGGGGCCTAGTGGAGGGTGCCCCTGACTGCTGGGGGCGTGGGGGTGCTGGGAGACATGAGTTGGACATGAGTGGGGGCCTGGTGGAGGGTGCCCTGCACTGCTGGGGGGTGGGGGTGATGGGAGACATGGTTGGACATGAGTGGGGGCCTGGTGGAGGGTGCCCCTGACTGCTGGGGGGTGGGGGTGATGGGAGACATGAGTGGGGGCCTGGTGGAGGGTGCCCTGCACTGCTGGGGGGTGGGGGTGATGGGAGACATGAGTGGGGGCCTGGTGGAGGGTGCCCCTGACTGCTGGGGGGTGGGGGTGATGGGAGACATGAGTGGGGGCCTGGTGGAGGGTGCCCTGCACTGCTGGCGGGTGGGGGTGATGGGAAACATGAGTGGGGGCCTGGTGGAGGGTGCCCCTGGATGCTGTGGGGTGGGGGTGATGGGAGACATGAGTGGGGGCCTGGTGGAGGGTGCCCTGCACTGCTGGGGGGTGGGGGTGATGGGAGACATGGTTGGACATGAGTGGGGGCCTGGTGGAGGGTGCCCCTGACTGCTGGGGGGTGGGGGTGATGGGAGACATGAGTGGGGGCCTGGTGGAGGGTGCCCTGCACTGCTGGGGGGTGGGGGTGATGGGAGACATGAGTGGGGGCCTGGTGGAGGGTGCCCTGCACTGCTGGGGGGTGGGGGTGATGGGAGACATGGTTGGACATGAGTGGGGGCCTGGTGGAGGGTGCCCCTGACTGCTGGGGGGTGGGGGTGATGGGAGACATGAGTGGGGGCCTGGTGGAGGGTGCCCTGCACTGCTGGGGGGTGGGGGTGATGGGAGACATGAGTGGGGGTCTGGTGGAGGGTGCCCCTGACTGCTGGGGGGTGGGGGTGATGGGAGACATGAGTGGGGGCCTGGTGGAGGGTGCCCTGCACTGCTGGCGGGTGGGGGTGATGGGAAACATGAGTGGGGGCCTGGTGGAGGGTGCCCCTGGATGCTGAGGGGTGGGGGTGCAGGGGGACATGAGTTGGACATGAGTGGGGGCCTGGTGGAGGGTGCCCCTGGATTCTGGGGGGTGGGGGTGCAGGGGGACATGAGTGGGGGTCTGGTGGAGGGTGCCCTGCACTGCTGGGGGGTGGGGGTGATGGGAGACATGAGTGGGGGCCTGGTGGAGGGTGCCCCTGGATGCTGGGGGGTGGGGGTGCAGGGGGACATGAGTTGGACATGAGTGGGGGCCTGGTGGAGGGTGCCCCAGGATGCTGGGGGGTGGGGGTGCAGGGGGACATGAGTGGGGGCCTGGTGGAGGGTGCCCTGCACTGCTGGGGGGTGGGGGTGATGGGAGACATGAGTGGGGGCCTGGTGGAGGGTGCCCCTGGATGCTTGGGGGTGGGGGTGCAGGGGGACATGAGTTGGACATGAGTGGGGGCCTGGTGGAGGGTGCCCCTGGATGCTGGGGTGTGGGGGTGCAGGGGGACATGAGTGGGGGCCTGGTGGAGGGTGCCCTGCATTGCTGGGGGGTGGGGGTGATGGGAGACATGAGTTGGACATGAGCGGGGACATGAGTGGGGGCCTGGTGGAGGGTGCCACTGGATGCTGGGGGTGGGGGTGCAGGGGGACATGCGTGGGGGCCTGGTGGAGGGTGCCCCTGGATGCTGGTGGGTGGGGGTGCAGGGGGACATGTGTGGGGGGCTGGTGGAGGGTGCCCCTGGATGCTGGGGGGTGGGGGTGCTGGGAGACATGAGTTGGACATGAGTGGGGGCCTGGTGGAGGGCGCCCTGCACTGCTGGGGGGTGGGGGTGATGGGAGAAATGAGTTGGACATGAGTGTGGGCCTGGTGGAGGGTGCCCCTGGATGCTGGGGGGTGGGGGTGCAGGGGGACATGAGTGGGGGCCTGGTGGAGGGTGCCCTGAACTGCTGGGGGCTGGGGGTGATGGGAGACGTGTGGGGGCCTGGTGGAGGGTTCCCCTGGATGCTGGGGGGTGGGGATGCAGGGGGACATGCATTGGTGATCAGTAGTTCAAGGTGACATGTGGGTTGGCTGGGGGGCATGGCCATGGTGGATGGGCTGCCTGCGGGACATGAGCAGGGGTGCTGGGTAGTCCCCAGTGATGTGGGCTGCCTGCAGGGGCCGTGGAGGGTGTAGAGGGAACACCTGGGAGGACCCACACGGTCAATTCACGTGTAGTACTACCCGGCACCCCCGAAATACACGTACCCTGCTGAAATCGCGTGTGGAACTTCCCGCGCACCCGGAATACACGTACCCTGCCGGATTAGCGTGTGGAACTTCCCGCGCACCCCGGAATCCACGTACCCTGCAAAATTAGCGTGTGGAACTTCACACGCACCCCAGAATACAAGTACCCTGCAGGATTAGCGTGTGGAACTTCCCGCGCACCCCGAAATACACGTACCCAGGCCAATCGCGTGTGGAACTTCACATGCACCCCGGAATATACGTACCCTGCAGAATTAGCGTGTGGAACTTCCCGCGCACCCCGGAATACACAGACCCAGCCAATTCGCGTGTGGGACTTCCCGCGCACCCCGGAATACACAGACCCACGCTATTCGCGTGTGGGACTTTCCGCGCATCACAGAATGCATGCACACGCTATTTTTCACACAGCGGCTGTCCGTGTTTGTCGCATACCCCTTTGCACGTCATTTGTCTTAGAGGGCCACAGTATGTGACATTCATCATAGCTGTATATCGGTGCTTTTTGTTGGCGCACATTTATTTCAGGGGCAGGGACACTACCGCCTGCTTTCTTGTGGCGGACGTGTTTGGGCCTGTGCGCTGGTTTTACCGTGCGCTGGTTTGCACTATTGGATTCCATGAATACGTGTCGTAGGCGAGCGTGTGGGCGTTCCACGCACTTGCCTCCTGTACTTCCCCCGTGACGCCCACATTTTGACGAGTTGTTCCCCATTCCGAGTGTTACGCCCCGTGTTCCGCCTACTTTTGTTGTGTGCGCCGCGCTATGTGCTATTTCGCTGTGGCCATGGCACACGCCGTTAGATATCCTGTGCGCCGGCGTGCCCCGCACACTTTTTCAGCGCACATCCGATATTTTTCTCACGCACGGCCTTCCATGAATCGATGTGCGCTGGTTTCCCTGCGATTTTCGCACTTGCACTGCGATTTTCGCACTTTTACTGCAAATCGCACGTTTTGGCACCTCTGCGCGGAAATTTTCGGCACACATTAATTCCATGAATCAACACCAATATTTGTTAATATTATTGAATTCAGCCAATTTCACTCTCGCATGCTGTCCACCGCTAAATCCTGCCTCATTACTGCCATTCTTGGCGGATGGGGAACCACACAACTGCGACCGAATGACAGCGGTGCTTACAAGACGACAACAAAATTTGCAGAAAATCCTGTTGCAAAACCCAGATTATAAACATTACATGGATGGTTCTTGTGCGAGGAATGATAAAGGGGTATCAAAATCTTCTGAAGTGATTAGCTCTCTAGTAGTGATAGAATGTGGACAGTTGTCAGAGGTCTATCCAGGGCAAGTACCTCAACTACTTGCACAAACCTGGGCATGTACTGTATAGCAGAGGACAAGCAGGTGAATATTTTGAAAGATTTACTTTATGCGTTTGGGATCGTACATGATTATGTAGATTTGGGGAAGGAAAGAAGTTTCTGACAGCAGTAGGGACACCGATAAAAAATGTCAATTTTGTAAATGCTCTCTTAGTGCTAATAATTCTTTGTGGAGAAATAGAAATTGTAAAATGTGCCCTACACCATGCCCCGAGACAAGCTGAAGGAATGCACACGCAGAACGAAAAAGACTACCCTTTCCCTTGAGACCTCAGCTGAGAACATTATGCCACAAAGGAAGTTGTAGGGGTAATGCCGAGTTGGGCGGTAGGGGTTTAACAGCACCGTTAAGGATGCCTGTGCCATTAAACCCCCACCGCCGCATTCCTAGGTCCCTTAGCGGGTCCTGCAAAGAACAACTGGTCAGACCAGACGTCCTTGGCGGGTCCCACCTACTTCATGGCACCATATTCTTCCATGTGTGTTACACAGCACCTTGAGTGCAGTGACACAGGGTTGTCTTTTAGACTTCCCACCGACTCCATTTTCTGGGCCTGACTACTTTCCCCTAGAAAAGATAAAGTTGCCATTAACTTTGTTTAGTCACTTTTACCACAGACCCAGTACACTCCATCTTCCATGGAGTATTGGAAAGGGTTAATTCTTATCCCTTTTTGTCTGTGTCTCTTGGAGCATTGTTTCGCTCCTTTTACACTAAGACTTGGCTGGTGGCAGTGGTATCTACCCTATTTATTTATACCGTTGTTATCTTAAATAGCCATGGTATTGTTTTAGGCTATTATATTAGCCTCAAACATAAACCCGCTTGACCATATATATTTTATTACAGTTCCGGCTGGGTTTATTCGCCATTTCTTTCTGTAAATGTCTTTCTCGTATTTTACTCTGCGCGCCAAACCAGGTTTGGTCCATTTGTTCATCACCTTTTCGTGGGCTTCCACACAGAAGCCCTCCTTTAGGCGCCTGACAGTCTAGGTAGGCAGGATGTGAGGGAGGGGTTTTAGGACCCCTGCCATGGGTTCCCTTGGTAACCCAAGTTGCCCTCCTATTTGATTGGCTGGGTGACTGTCTTTGCCAGGACAGCCACCCTGCTGTGTGATTGACAGCCAGGCTGTATGAATGGGGGAAAACTGTATAAAAAGCAGGTCTCTGGGACTTTAAGAGCAGAGTCACCACTGGAACGAAAGAACCTACAAGGAACTGACGGGCCATGACTGAACCGCCTGGTGAAGCCCTGCTGCAGGTCCGAATCTTCAGAATCCGTCGACAGAGAAGATCCTCCAGGAAACTTCTTCCCTTGAGCTGGTGGGACCAACCAGTTCACCCAAACTGCAAGCCAGGACCCCTCCACTGGTCGAATTCGCTGTACAGATATACAGTGGGCCGGATAGCCAGGAAGGTCGGACCCTGCTTGGGTTTTAAGGAGCGCACCTTTTATTCGTTGCTTTGCTCTGCTGCTGGTTTCTTCCCTGGGTAGCGCAGGACCCAGTTTTCCTACTTCTGATCAGTCCGACAGTCGCCTCAGGAACGATGAGCCTGCCGGAACTACCAGGAACGTCTCAGCTACAGCTCCCTCTCTGTTTTAAGGTACTGTGCAAATCCGGTTGTTCGGTTTGTTCAGCCACTGTGAAAGTGTTTGAAATCTTTCTCCAATCCGAGGGCTTGTCCTTCTCCTCTCTTTGAACTAACTTTTATACCAACCAACCTCGTCCGGAAGCCGTGCCACAAACTTTACCGCGAACTACACTGAACTGTACTATCTTGAGCAAAAGACTTTTGAACCATTGACTTTGGCCCTAAGCCTTTTCTATTTGATTTTATCATTGTAGTCTCTCTTGTTAGCTTGCCCTGAGTACTTAGCTGTTGGTGTGAATTCATTTCTGATAACTTCTGTCTGTCCTTCCCTTTTAAATTGCTGGAGTGCCATTTTGCTCCCACTACATTTTGTTAGCTTAACGTGTGTGGAATTTAAGGGAAGTGGTGTATTAAGAGTGTGATTTTTAGACTGCTTATAATAGTGTAATGTTATACAACTGAAGAGTGAAATAAATGTATATTCTTTTACTTGAAAACCTTGAGTCAGTGTTTGCCTGAATCATAGTATTTGCTGTCCTTTGTTAGGGAGAATGCTCTGTTTAGGCTGAATTACCTAAAGTAGTGAGTCCCCCAGCAGCTTTCCTGGATTTCTGGAGTTTGTTTTTTTCTCCTGCCAAGAGTGAGACTCTTTTTCTCCCACTCTTGGACATGATTTGTGGTGTTCCTTTGACTGTTTATGTGTTTTATGGGCTATGGGGTCCTTTACTCCATAGCGTCTCATGTGTTTTTACTATGTGTGTTACACAGCACCCTTCGTGCAGTGACACAGGGGTGTCATAGTGACACCCCACCATAGACTCCATACCATTGGACTGACTACTGTCTCCCAGGGCATGTAAAGTCACCATTGGCTTTACTAGTCCCAAATTATGAACAGAAACCAGTACAAACCATCATATTGTGGACGTACTGGTCGGGGCAATTCAATTGCCCCGGGGTCTGTTAGTCGAGGGGGCACGTCTCCGTCCCCCCTGATCGAGTTTTGGCTGGTGGCAGTGGATACTACTTTTTGTATTCGACCGCGAATATATCTCTATGGGATTTTCCCATTGTTCGAGGCTACCAACTTTAATAATTTAATTCTCATAGCCTCGAACATACCGCCGGTTTATTTATTTAATATTCATTCGCCGGTTGGTATTTTTTGCCAGAACTCGATTCTAAAATGGCGTTTGTGTTCTCTTCTGTGACTCCAACCCAAGTCGAGCCCTTTGTTCCACTTTTTGATGGGCTTCTCCACAGAAGCCTCCAAAAGTGGTGCCACTCTGTCTGGGTACCAGAGGGGGTGTGGGAGGGGGTTTAGGCAGCCTGGACTGAGTTACCTTGGTAGCTCAAGTCGCACTCTTGTGTGATTGGCCCAAGTGATGAGCCGGCCGGCTCACCACTTAGCATGTTTGATTGACAGCTAGGCTGAGTGAATGGGGGTGTGCTGCATAAAAGCAGGGCTTTTGGGACTGGAACTTCAGAAGTCGCCACAGGACCTGAGAATCCGACGAGGGAGAAGCTGAGCCGACCTGCTACGACGACGACCACCGGTGGAGCCCTGCGGAACCGCCTCACCACTTCCCAACGACAGAGAAGATCTCCCGGCTGGAGAGTCTTCTTTTCCTGACTGGTGGGCACAACCAGTTTACCTTCTTTTCCTCGCATCCCAGGTCGTCTTGTGGTCGAATTGCCCGTGCCAAGCACCCCGGCAACCGTATAGCCACTTACCACTGGACCGCGAATAAAAGGACCGCTCCTTTTAACTGAGAACTCTGCGGCTGGTTTCTTCCCTGGCAGTGCAACGGACTCCTGTCTTCCTCCCCGACGAGATCCTCTCTTCCCCCGGACGAAGCACCGACTTGCATCCGCTGCCAGGAACAACTGCCCCTGCTGGAGTATTCTCACCACTTTAAAGTACCGTGTCCGCCAGGCCTCCCTTTCTAAAGATTGCTACAAGGTAATAATAATCCCTTAACCTTCTGGACTGGGCTGGCCGCCTTGACCACCTAACTGGTCCCTTTCTTTTGGTCCAACTGTTTCTCAACCTTTTCGAGACTTTTGTGCACTTTTCAACCGTCTGACCTTGGACACATTTCGTTCTGATCCTCTTAAAGTGGATCCGGCTTTCTGAACTCTAACTTCACAGTTTGATTCTGCCTTCCTCTCTTGCTGTGTTCTTGTGAAAGTGTTGGGATCTGTTTCAATTTATACTCTGCCTTTCCCTTTTAAACCGAATTATTAGAGTGCCATCTGCTTTAAGCGCTCACCGCTGTCTGAAAATGAGTGGGGCTTTACTTAAGGTTTGTCTAATATTCTTTTAAGGGAGTGTATATCTTTTAGTGACCGTGTTTTTGAACTGCTTAATATTAGTGCCTGTGTGTTTTATTAGATGTGGTTTTAAATAAATAATTATCTCTTTTACACCAAGCTCTGGTCAGTGTTTGCTTGTTCTACTGTGTTCTTTTGACCTATTGTGAATACTCTGTATACTGCCTAACTCTTCTTGAGGGAAGTCTGACTGCTCAGCCACAGCTACCAAGTGAATCTGTGTGGTACAGACTGCTACCAAGTGGGTTTACTGCCAAACACCTGTAGTCTTAAAGCTTTTGCAGTGGTCCCAGAGGGAACTGCACAGGTTTCTGCCTAACATTTGTGTAACTATCTGATACTGCTCACTTACTCTTGAGATAAGTCTGACTGCTCCGCTACTGCTACCACTCTCAGGCTTGTACCAAAGGTGAAATTGTACTGTAACTTGTCTTAATTGCGCGTGGTGTTCCCAAAGGGTACTGCATATAATTCTGCCTAACAACGAGGATTGTTTGGATAAAGTAAAACTTAATTTGTGGTCGTTTATAACCAAAGAAGTTATTATGGCAGAAAAAGGAGCGTTTTCTTGCACTGGGATTTGAAGTTACTGATGCAGGGCCCTCAATAATCTCGAGATTGGCCCCAATTTACCCAGATATGGGTAGGATGGTACGCGGTCCGACTGGTGCCCAATATTCAGACATTTATAGTTCAAGGGAATATACAGGATCCGACCTACACAGCGGTTAATGGAGCTTGGGCTCCAGGTGGTAGTAATAGATGGGCACAAGAAGGTAGGGAAACACACTATACATGATGGTATAATTGGACAATGGTTTCCTGGAACTCTAGAAGGTTCAGGAATATCTTAAATAATAAAGATCTTTTTGTGCCATTTAATATAGTGTGTTTGCAATAAATTATTAAGGGATTTAAAGTCATTTATAATAAGGCCTTACGGGGCGACAAGGGAAGGCCTTTTGATGGCCTTCTGACAGCTATTCGCTCCCATGGGGTTTCCATCCAAAAAATGTAAGTTGACAGGTCTGACATGCTGGTGGCACTGCTGGCTTGGCAAGATGTGGCAGATGGTATATACAGTAAATTCATCTTGGTATATGTTTATTTTAGCTCACTGAAAGAACAACTAGAGGAGGCCCTGACGGCACTTTCCTTCACATTATTGGGGGAATTCCCAGAAGAAGGTGCCTCTTTGATAGTCCTAGGCGATTTTAACGTGGAATGCCTGAATGATCATTGGTATTTGGCACCGAATAGAAGAGGTGCTGCAAAGGGGTTACATTCTAGGGGCAAAAGAATTATCCAAGCATTGAAAGCATGGTATCTGTCAATTGTGAATGGGAATGCTCAAGGTGATATCCCTCCTAATTTTTCATGGCAGACTGGACCGTGGAAAAGAACTTTAGATTACGTGTTTGTCTCTTCTGATTTGGCATTGAGTGTGGGGCGGGGGTCCCTGGTAATGAGTGACCATGCTTTATTGGTGTATAGAATTAATCTTCCCTTTAAAAAGGAGGAGAATGACAGGCACGTTGTAGTAGAAATAAATCGTAGAAATGTTGAGGTTAGATGAGCACCAAAATTGGCAAGGGCGTTTGAAGAGGTGATTGCCAGCCTCTCGATAGAGAGGTTGGCGTATTTATGTTCCCCCGAAGGCTTCTCCTCATCAATACGGGAGGTCTTGGGTAGTCTATCTATGGATAGACTCTTGAAGAAGGGGCGTATAAAATGGGTGGTACCCATGCCTTTGACCTAGAGATCCAGGCTTGTAAGAAACAAATGCATAGGGCGGTTAGGGGGTTAAAGAAGGCCTCCGTGGTTGGTTCCTAAGAGGAGGTTCGTAGGATAAATCAAATCTACAGAAATTGGATAAAGGGGAGGCAATTTGTGCTTTATATTAATGATGCAGAAAATATGCTGGCCTGTAAGTCAGGGAACAAGTCAGGCAGATTATGGCAACTAATTAAGCCACGAGGCAGTCCCATTCAATCTCGGAGGAAATTTGGGTTAAACATTTTACGGAATTATACATGAAGCTGGGGCGCAGTTGTTCTCCTGTATAGTCGCAGGCCGGGTGCGAGGGGGCACTTAAGTGGGATCTTGAGGATATTACTCTGTTGATCAAAAGGAGCAAGCAATCTAACGCTCCAGGCCCTGATGGCCTTTCAAATTTGACTTTTAAAGAAAATCCAGATTTTTGGACTAAACTATTGTCCGATTTATCCGCAAGTATTTTAGCTAAAAAAGTGTTCCCGGAAACTTGGTCTGCTGCTAACATAATATTGATCTTTAAAGGTGGTGATAGGTTGTCCACTCTGTTTTACAGGCCTATATCACTTTTGGACACCTCAAATAAAAAAATTGCCAAAATGATGCTCAAAGAGCTCCAAAAGTGGGTGTGTGAGTCTAACTCCCTGGATACCTATCAGACAGGCTTCCTTCAAGGTATGGGTACAGCCTTAAATAGTTGTGTGTTGCAACTGCTCACCCATCAAGCAAAAGCTCAAGCCAGACCGGCGTTTCTGGCCTTTTTGGATACTAGCAAGGCCTTTGACCATGTAAATAGGGCCTTGCTTTGGAGAAGGCTGCATGAACTGGGCTGCCCTCCCTCATTGGTGGGGATACTAGAGGCAATGCGTATGGGTACAAGAATTGGGGTGAGGCTTGATGCCTTTGGAAAGTACACATCATGGATTGAGACCAATAGGGGTCTACGCCAGGGATATGTGCTGGCCCCTTTCCTCTTTTGTTTTTTGATCTTAGTCTTCTGCATGTACAATATTCTTTTCCCCGCTGGGCGTAGACACTATGAGTAGCATGAAGGTCTCAACTTTTATCACTTGAATTGTATCCCAACCCTGACCCCATATGTGAGACAGGAATGGTATCAAGAGAGACACAGAAGTAACAGTTTGGAAACCATGACTGTCAAACTTTGAGGGGTTGGTGTAATGCCTATCTGGCCCTAACTCTAGTTGTTTTTCCCTGAACTGATGTATCTAAGGACCGTCAATGTCTGTAAGTCCAAAACCAAAGTTTGCATGTGTCCGGACCTATTCTTGCCCTCACTCTTAAACCAAATGTGATAGGGGGTCTTCTTAAAGGAAAAATGGTGACTCAAAAGAAAATGTAAACCACAGCTGGTTTCAGGTAGTCTTACCAATAGGTGTAGTTCTGCCAGTTCAAAACAGCTCAACTCAAAAGGGTTTCCCTTGGAACCTTCCACGTAGGGCTCTTGCAGTAAATCAATAAAGTTCACAGGATCACTGGGTCTCTTGGGGTTCCCTTCTCTAAGCTTCGATCCTACCAGTTCCAAACAGAAAAAAAGACACAGTTCCTGTTAGGCCTCTCAGGGTTCCCTTCCTCAAATCTAGGCCTCTTTTCGCAAAGTTCAACAATGTCTTTAGTGGGCCCCTTAGGATTCCCTTCCCCAAGCTTAGGCCCCTCTGGGTCAAATGATTCACAATGTCTTACTTTACAACTCAACTGAAGATTCACAGTTCCATTCAGCCCTCCCAGGGTTCCCTTCCCCAAGCATAGACCCTTTCTTACGAATTTCACCAATGTCTCTGGTGGGCCTCTTAGGGTTCCCTTCCCTAAGCGTAGGCCCTTCTGGTCTTAAACAAACTAAAAGTTTGGTCCTCTTTTGAGGATGTACCTTTCACTGTACAGTTCTTTCATGGGGATAGTATCAGAGACTTTCGAGAACACTAGGTTATTTGCTCCTCCCAGGCACAACCACTCTGGCCTCTAACCCCTCTCCTCATTCTCTAGCACCTTTTCGTCTTCTGTGCCTCTTTCACTCTGTCCTTTCTACTTTATTGTGCGCCCTGCACACCTTCTTTTCTGCTGTGCACACTTGTACCTTCTTGTCACCTTTCAGTGCCTCTTGCACACTTATCTTTACTTTTCAATGGACTCTCTTGCACCTTCAGTTTCTCATTGTGCTCTTTTGCACCCTCTTTTTCTCACCATGCTCTCCTGCACCCTCTGTATTTCCTTTGGGTCGCTTGCACCCTTTTCTCATTTTCGGGTTGCCTTCACCCTCTCATGATTGTCAATTTTCCTTCTCACTGACTCTGTGCGGCTCTCTCTGGTTTGGGTCGCCTGTGCCCCTCTCCTTATTTTAGGGTCACTTGCACCCCCTCCTAGCTGCTTTCGCACAGCCATTGCACTTGCCTTGTCTTTCTTTACTTACGCACCTCTATCGCACCTTTTCTATTATTCCGCTTTCTTTCTCTTGTCGCTTTCCAGCTTTCACCTGCTTCGCTTTGCCTTTACCTTTTTCTGCTTTGCTTTGCTTTGCTTTCTTCCCATTTTCACTCACCGGTTTCTACCTTTCACAGCACTGCTGCTCCCGCTGCGGCCACCCGCACGATACTGAGTTTCTCTCTGCCTCACGAAACTCACCAACAGTAGCACAGCACAGACGAGGAGGTCAAATCAGTTCAAATGGGTTTGGGTCGAGGTCAGTTTCTCAGCACCTGCCACTGAGAGACCCCTGGGATCCACACACATTGCAGGGGAATGAGCTGTGGCCTAAACAAGGCCGATAGACTGCCTTCCGTCCCACTCCCTGGAGATATGGCACCCTTGCCTCGCTGCAGCCCCTCACACACACCAGGCCAACGTCTCAGCATCCCTTACTCCACTGGTCCTTCTCGGATCCTCCCATTGCAGCCTTCTACTACTTGGCCTCCTGGTTCCATCCAGCAACCCCAGCTCGCTCAATGACCCTGGCAGAACCACCCTTTATTTACTGCAGGTGAGTCTCAATTGGAGTTAGGTCTGCACAGTTGGGGAAATATGCCTGACCTTGCCTGACTCTATTAGTGGGACAATTCAAAGGTGTTAGATGGTAGGTCTCACCTTGCATTCCTATGTTGTTTATATGGGTAATCTTCATTATTCACGGTCACCTCTTCCTCGTCCGGGTACTTCTTGGAAATGCAGAGGGAGAGACAGGACAAGATGGCAATTGATATTTATTGGCAAAATCGTTACAATGTGACTAATAGACAAAAGAGGGGAGTCCCCTGGCCTTGTCTGTTTATGCTTGGGGTTATTTACTTTCTTGCTGGCCTAAATCAGGGGAATACAATTAGGTGTTAAAGTTAAAACGATGTGTTTGTCTTATCTGACCCTCCTCCTTCTCTGTTTTTGTTCTACTGCCACACTTCCACCTCCTTCTTGGATCAGGGACCTGGTACCTGAATACCCCACAAAGGCTTCCTGGACTTCCTCCTCCTCGCCTGCGGTTGCTTTGGAATAGCGCGCCTCACCTGGGGTACTTCGATGAAAACAACCCTGGGCTCCCCTAACCAGGTAATCCTCCCTCGTATGTCCACCGCCAGGGTTGGGATCCAAGAGCGATGGCCCTCCCCTGGCAACCTGAATAGAGGATTCTCTGGATCTACATGTGAGAATACCCCTAGGTTTCTCACACTTACCATGGTATTGACTCTGCCTCCTCCTACCTCCGCCATCCTACAACGAGATAACACCTTCCTCAACTTCTCTTGGGCCTATGCTGACCTAATGAATGCCTCGGATTGCTTTGTATGCTCCCACACACCTATGTACCACCAGTGGGGGGATTCTCTTCATCTCCATCCCGTTCAATCTTGCTGAATAGTGTTATGACTTTCTGATCAATGACTCATCTTGTCCCAATATGCCCCATCCCTTCACCCGGGGATTCTTCTACCCCAGCTACGCCAATACTTTACTTCCTAGAATACTGACCACATTTAACATTCTCTGATCTCTTTTGACGCAATATGCTTCCTGCCTTCAATGGGTATCACACCAGCCACCTATGTCCTTAACAGAAGTGCTACCAACACCACCTATTGCCACACAGCTGTCAGTAGGATAGGACAATTTCATATTAATGGCACACCCACCACCACAATAACACTCTACACCCACAGAGGGTTATATGTCCTTTGTGGGGCTAGCGCCTACCAATGGCTACCAGCTAACTGGACTGGTCAGTGAACCATTGGGTTCATTCGCCCGACGATCCGCCATGTGTCCCTTTTTCTAGAATCTCACTACACTTTCGACGTTTCAAACGCTATGTCTGGGCATGGTTTAAAGGCCTCCTAGGGTTCCTGGTTTCAAACATTCGCACTGCCATCAACAGGTCCGATCTTTATTCCATATCACTCCTCTTCAAACCGGTAGCCAACAACACTGCAAAAGGAATGCAGATTCTTAAAAGCAAACAAGTTGCACTAAGAACTATGGTCCTCCAGAATAGAATGGCGCTCAATTATTTACTAGCTGCCCAAGGGGGACCTGCAAAATTAGAGGACAAGAATGCTGCACCTGGGTCCCGATAACTCCGCTCAAGTTGAGGACGTCATAAAACACCTCCAAGGGGTTGAGACCACCTTACACGACATAAACGAAGGTTATGCCGGCTCACGGTTAACTTGGATTCAAAACACTTTTGGTTCTCTAGGCTCTTCCATTCTACCTGGTATTTTAATGATTATTGTTTTAATTGCTGCCTTTGCAATGATAGTTTTTCTTATTCGCTGCCTTTTGTCATGCTGTGCTAAACAGGTGTCTCACTTGCCCGCCGAGGCCAGGCTGCTGCCACTCGAAATAGAGACACTTCTAATCAAGGAGGTCGCCTTCAAAGCCGCCTCCATTGAACAGGAAATGGTAGATGTGTTAGGACAAATGTCAGATGCCGAATTTTATGAATATTTTAATTGGGACCTTAGAGGCTGACAATCTATGTCCCTGAATCAACATCCTTTCTGTGACAATCCCTGTGCCTATCCACCCTATCCCTATGTCACCTGTGTACCTGGGCATCTTTGACTGATGCTGTATCCCAATCCTGCTCCCTGTGGTCTCCGCCCTGTCTCAGGGGCGACCAAACGGGGGTTGATGTGGCAGGTTTGTTATGCTATTCTATGCTATGGTATGCTACATTATGCGCTCTCATACATTTAGGCCTCAGATCCTCCATTTTGCCTTTCCCTCTGCATCCCTATGCCTCTCTCTGCCTCCCTCTGCTCTCAGCTGATCTGACATGCCCAAACCCCTCCTGGTGTTGATTGGCCCAAGACCTCGTAACAAGGCAGAGGGACACATCAGACCGTCTCTTCCGTTTGCTCTCTACAAGTATAGCGTGAGCACCATATATGGTAGATAACAATAGTGTTTCTGAGAATACTGCTTATCTATATGACAGCACGATATATCCAGCCCATGTGCCTGCAAGGCTTTCTTCACAAGGTCACAAATTTGATGTTGACAGCTATTGCCAAATGTCTGCAATTTCATGCCAAGTACCTCCCACCATTGTGAAAATGCTATAATATATTAGGGATTGCATATGATATGCTATATAACCTGCGCTCTAAGGTCTGTCCCATGTGAGCTCTGAGTGCTGACTGGACGCCACTTGTCCTTCTGTATTTACCTGCTTCTCTAGCTGATAATTTCTCTTCATGCTGTTTATTTTCTATCTACTGCAAGAAGCTTGGTTTACCCATCAGTGTGGTGTCTCGTCTCCTTATTGCTCCAAGCTGAGGCCTGATGCTGAGGTGACCCTTGGGAAAGGCCAACCTTGACAACCACATCAGTTATTTCCAGATTTCTACCGGGAACCCAGTAGGGCCCAGAGTTTTACCTGAGTGCAGTTGAGGGATTGCAGCCGTCAGTAGTTCTTCTGTGATTTCGACTTCAAGATCATGTTTTTGTTCAAAAGAGAGTTGTGGGAGGGTGATGTATTGTAGGATGTCAGGACGAGTCAATTGGTCAGTCTCTGAGGGGTTTTGATACAAGGCATCGTAGTACTCTGTGAAGGCCTCTGCAATCTCTCTGTCGCCCAGGAACACCCCGCTCTGTGACCTGACATGCCTGCTATCTTCGCACCTTTTTTTTCCAACCATGCTTGCATCTTCCCCGCTTTGTCACCTGTTTTGTATATTCAACCTCCTTTTTCCCAGTATGCCTGCTTGGCATTATCTAACACAAAGCTACATAACAGCGCCCCACTGCCAACAGCAGCAATCTGTGTTGTTGGGGACCTTGCATTGAGAAAGTCGTTGTCACACTTTTAGGTCTCTACTTCCGCTTCCAATATTTTCTGCATGCGATTTTGCCGAGACCAGGGAAATCCGTTCACCCCTAAGTACCGTTATGTAACTCTTCCCAGCATGTCACTGGGCTATGAACGGACCCATCATTGGTTGTAATATATTCTTCAATTTTAGTAACAATACCTTCCTCAACCTCGTGGACTCCAAGATAGGTGTAAAGGCAGCAACCTGCCCTTGATTTGGGTCTATCCCCTTTCAACTCCATGAGAAGCGGTGTATGGCCAGCGTTATCCCTGGCTAGGAATCGAGGAGACAACAACCCATGGGCATCTTGATGGGGGACAAATAAATAGTCTATACAGGACATTGAAGCGTGAGCCCCAGAGTGGAATGAGAAGCCTTTGCCATGCGGGTGCATGAGCCGCCACACATCACATAGACCGAGTGCTGATGCCAAACTGTATAATTTGGTGGGTATGTCGGCGGCCCTACCTTGGTGGTGTGTCCGATCAATAAGCGGGTCCATACAATAATCCATCTCTCCTCTTGGTGGGACACTAATAGGTTCTGAATGTGATCAAGGAGTTCCATGGAGAGTGGTGGATGCGTGTATACTGCCAGGATACCAATGGTTCAAAAAGGTGCTTAGGGCTCCCTTCCCCAAGCTTAAGCACTGTTTCACCCAAAACAACAATGTTCTAAAGTAGCTATGGGGTTCCCTTCCCCAAGCTTTAAGCACTTGTTCTCAATGTTCAACAAAATTCACAGTGTTCAATAGCATTTGTATTTCAAAGTTGCTTTCACACTTCTCCTTGTTGGGGCGTCATGTTGTAGGCGCAGTTAACAGGCCACACGGCCCACCCATTACAGGTCACACAACAAGCTGCCCTTACCCAGCTTTCTACCCAGGGTTTCATCAGTTCTTAAATTCAGGGTTTGCCTTTCTTGATACTATTTTGGTTCTCCTTTCTATAATGTGAAAGATTGACTTTCAGGTACAGCTATGTTTTGCCTGATCACCATTCTGCGCACACTTCACTGGCTCCCCTCAGGTTTCTCGATCCTTGCTTTCGCTCTCTTATTCACAGTATTCTTTTTTGTGATACTTTTACAGTGGCCTTTGTTAGTCGAGACTTTTGAACACATATTGCTTAACCGTGACCACTCTGACACAATGTTTCTGCAAAATCCAATTCAAGTATTGCATTCGCCTTAACTTGTTCTTTTCTTTCACTCAGAGGCTTTCGAGAGTGTGCCGACTGCACGCAACCATTTCACGACAATGTAATTCTTTCACTTTCATACCCGCACTGGGTTTCCTTGCATTCTCTTGAAATTCACCGGCTGCAACATACTTTTCTTTGGTTTCCTCGGTAAAATACTTTCTGGGATTTGAGGTTAGGGTCTCACCGCCCGCCCCTCAGAACCCCTGAATGGTTACTGCCATTCATGAGAACAAACAGTTTTTGGCCACAGCAAAGGGACCGGTACCTTCCACGGTACCCTTCTCCTGCCTTGTGCAGCTCCTTGGAGACACGGCGCCCTCGCCACGCAATGGCAGCTTCTTGAATGTACCGTCCTTCAGCTTCTCGGCATCCCGTTCTCGCGGGCTGGGTCGGCTCTCGTGCTGCTCTCTCCTCGCACAGGCTTCTCGCTCTTTCCTTTCTCGCTCTCCTTACTGTTTGTGAACTCCACCTTTTATACACCAGTGAGTCTCTAACAGACTCAATTGCCTGACGACAATTATTACAATTATCAGGACATGCCTGATCTTTAGCTCTCTAGACTTCAGGCTCCCTCTTCTTCGTATCATTACTATAGTGGTGTCTCTGATAGGTAATCTTCATTAATCTTGGAGTTAGTTTCTTCTTCTCAGTACTTGGTCTGACTTCAAGGGGAAAAGTAGGATCTAGACAGAAATATCCTACAAATGCTGAGGGAGGGTAAGGTAAGTCACTATCAGGAAATGGGGAATACGGTGTCTCGCCTTCAGGTACCCTCTCTCCAAACTTCAAGGACCCTCTACCCAGGTGACCCTCCCTCGCTAGCCCACCCCCAGGGTTGTGATCCAAAAGTGATGGCCCTTCCCTGGCCACCTGAACAGAAGATCCCTGGGAAGTAGATGTGAGAGCACCTTCCGGTTTCTTACAACACGTAGTGACAAAGTTCTTAATGTCAGCATGCATCCCTGGCTAGTAGAAGCAAGGAGGGATCTGACTTTGAGTTTTTGTAATTCCCAAATGTCCTAATGTTAAATGGGAATGGGCCATTTCTAGAACTATCCATCTGTGGCTACGGGGAACCACCAGCTGGGTTCTAGACATCCCTTCAGGCATCATATCACCTTGATATAAGGGCCCCACATTTGAGAACAAAGAAGGGTCCCCCATGTGTTTGACCCTCAGCCTCTGAGATGACTTTTGAAAAAGCTTGGGTCACGATCATTGCATTGTGCAAAGGCCAAATCCAGAATGATCACTGTCTCTTCGGCTAGGTTTTTCTACGGTAGTTGAATCACCTTTTGTTTCTAAGGGTCTTGATCTTTCTGGGAGTTTTTTGTCAGCTTCCCCAAACCTTGGTGCCCCTTTCTGTGAATTCCTGCTCTTGAACCTCTAGGGTTTTGGGAAATACTCCTGCGCCCGAGGGCGGGGTTCCGGTCCTGGCCCATCAGGGATGGATACCATGTCTCACCTGATGAACTCATGACATCCCTGCGAGGTTATCTCCCCCCCATGTGATCCTCCCTAGGATCAGGATCGGGTAGCGACTGCCGTCCCCTGGCCCCATGCGAGGAAGTCACCGCCGGGAAATCGGTGATGACACCATCGGATTCATCATACTACTGTGACGAGGGAGATCACTCCTGATGAATACTCAACTCTTTGGGTTCCCTTGCCCCCACCCAGATTTCCCGCAACTCCCGTTACCTGTCTCTTCACTGGGGAAGTGGGGAGTTCTACCAGTAATTAAGAAGAATCTGCCCCTTGAATTGCGTTTAATTGTAAGGGTCTTGAATGGCAGCCATTTATGTATGAGAATCAGGGCACCACAGGACCCCCTGGACAACCTGGCATGCATAGCAAAACTGTAATTAATCCGTTTGAAGAAGTGACAGTATGAACTTGCAAGATGCGTTTCAGTTAAAAGGGCCACATCAGGGGAGTATCTTTTCAGGAGTTGCAATACCAGCCCTCTTTTGATCCAGGAGTAGAGACCATTAACGTTCCAAGTCATGAGGCTTAAGTTCCTATTTGCAATCTCAGTTCCCTTTTAGGAATGGAATAAGAAATGTGGTGAGTGATATATGTGTCTACGTGGCCCAGGTGGAGTAGGTTCATATCTGGTGTGTGATCTGTCTAAGGCAGTGTGTATAACTGTACTTGTGTGAAACCCAAAATTCCCAACTCCCCCCACACTTGTTCCCAACCAGAAACATATGTCGCCCAAACATGAAACCGGAAGGTCAAATAGCCTTAATAACCAACCACAAAAACCTAACTATTGAGGAATAACAGTAAGAAAATTAAAAAGTCTGTTGAGGGAGTAAGCGACATTGCCAGCTGCATTAGGAGTCTTGTGCATGGCCACATTGTTAAGAAATCTGGACGTGTCTGCCCACGTTGAAAGGTTATTCTGGACCTGCCACTTTGCTGCAAGTGTCATCAGCCTTCATTCCAAGATACTTGCCCCTGTTCTTTCATTGTGGTCAAGTTAGTGTCCATTTGTTGTGATGGGGTTGTAGGAGTGTCCCATCTAGACTCTGTTGGGGAGGTGCCCCTGTCGCCTCTCAATTCTCAATAGCCGGTCATATAGCACAGCGAGTAGAACGCTCGCTTTGACATCCGTGCAGAGCCTGCTGACGCAGGTTTGAATCCCGGCAGGGCCAACCTTAGCCTTTCAACCTTCTGAGGTCAATAAATGAGCACCACACACCGTGGGTGATAGAAAAGTAGTGTTCAGATGCCTGAGGTATTATAGCGCCATATAAATGCAACATTTGTATTATTATTAATTCAGGCCCAGGCCCTTTTTCTGTGTGTATTTCATACATATCCAAGCCTCACAGGGGTCAGTGAAGAATTTTGTTCCATTCTGATAAATCTTGAGTTTCGTTGGGGAAAAAATGGCATATTTGATTCCTTGTGTCTGGAGCTTTTCCTTTAATGCATCAAATGATTGTCAGGCTTTTCTGTACTTCCCTGGTATAGTCTGGGGAAAAAGGCAATTTTGTTAGCGTTGAAAGTGATCGGCCGTTTTGCGCATTGCATTTGCAGTTGGGCATCTCAGTTGCAGTAGTTAAGAAGTTTGCCCACTATCGTCCATGGTGCGGCTCCCGGTGTATGTGGGCCGGTTGGCATACAATGTGCTCTTTCAATAGAAAAGAAATTAGAGTAACTTTTGGGCTTCATAAGATCCACTAACCATTTTTCCAGGAAGAGTTCCATGCTGGGGCCCTCAGTTTTTTTGGGAAGCCCCAGGATGCAAATATTGCTTCTACGGGAGAATCCTTCAGCTTCTTTCACTCATCCCTCCAATGCTCTCAGTCTCTGCACCACTTCTGTAAGGCGGCGCTCCGAGGTGCATATTGTCTTCCAATTCTGATGTGCGCTTCTCTGCCTCTACCATTCTTTTTTTTTTTTTTGGCGGCAGAGGTTCACAACAGTACAAACAATAGGACAACAACTGCATAAAGTATGCAATGGAGAAACACATAGGTCTTAATACATTGATCAGAGCAATTAGAGCGCTGTCCAGAGAGCAGCACTTGAAGGAGGAGCGAGTAAGCGCTCATGGTACGGAAGCGGTCCCTGATGGAGCAGGGGACAAGCCTGACCCTGGCGTACCCTCGCTTTGACTGTTAAGATATGCATTGAATTCAGCCCAGATGTTCTTGGGGCGGGCTTGGGCAGGGATCATGGTCAGGTATTCCGCCTCGCAGTTCCGTGAGCAAGCGCAGCCATTTCTGGTATATCGGGGGGGGGGAGCTCTTCCAGCTCTGGAGTATACATTTTTTGGCAATCATACAACTAATATTTAGAAACTTAGCCAAACGTCTAGTGTCATCCGTATTCCAAACCCCAAACAGAACCGATAAGGGATCAGGATCAACCACAGTTTCAGTAATAACAGCAAGTGTTTCTAAAATGCTACCCCAAAATGCAAACAATCTATCACAGGTCCAGAACATATGCAAGTGATCAGCACCTGCCGATCCACAACGAGGACAAAGGTGCGCTGTGGTGTGGGTGAACTTCGAAGACCTCTATGGGGTATAATAAAGCCTATTCAGGAGTTTGTACTACATAGCGCGGTGACGGAAATTGAGGGAAACCTTTTTAGTATGTAGGCACATTGCCCCCCAAAGATCGTCAGATATTTCTAAGCCTAGTTCAACCGCCCAGTCATGGCGCGCCCTGGGAGCAGGAAGCGGGGCAGTTTCCTGTAGGATTTTGTATAGTGAAGATACTACTCCACAGGCGCCACCAGAGTTGGCAATGTATGCGATTGCCGGGTTATCCGGGGGCTCATCTGGAAACGAGGGCCATTTAGCGCGAAACACAGCACGGGGTTTATAATATTGGGGAGTCTCCAAAGCGGAGCCGGTGTGTCCTCGTTTCCAAGATTGGGGGTCAATGAACCTGCCCTCAGGATAAAAGTCAGACAGTGCCTGGTATCCCATCGCCTCCCAGTGTCGGATCAAAGCGGTATCATGTGTGGGTTCCAAGCCGGGGAAGGACCACACGGGGAGCCATTTGTAGTATGGGGAGGACTCTGGTGTCGGGTATAGTAAGCGCGCCCAGGCCTGAAGGGTCGTATTGAGTGGATCAATGGAAGAGTCAGGTGTATAATGCCGATGGAGTATAAGGGACATTAAGTTGATGCCGGCGGCGGCCAGTCGTTCCAATTTGACATGCGGGCGCGCTGGGGAACCAGGGTACCAGTGAGTGGCGTGTTGGGCTTGAGCCGCCGTCCAATAGAGTATCAGGTCCGGGGCCGTGAAACCCCCCTGTTTGTACGGGAGAGCCATGTCAGTCCACTTCTTGCGCACTGCACCAGAGTGCCAGAGGAATTGTGCAAATAGCGTATGTAGATTGGCAAAGTATTCCCTACCAGGCCAGACGGGTATGTTGCCAAAAGTGTACAGGAGTTTGGGAAGCAGAATCATTTTAATGAGGGAAAGACGACCGGCCATAGATAATGGAAGAGAGCGCCAACGTGAGATCTTGGTCTCAACTATTTGTGCCACTGCTGTGTAATTATCAGCAAGCAAGGTGGGTTTGGTTAGAGATACTTGTACTCCCAAGTATCTGACACCGTCCGGGGACCAGCGGAGGGGGTATTCGGTGGTGGGTTGTTGGGTAGATTTAGTGAGCGGGAAGATCTCAGATTTTGAATAATTAATCATGAAGCCGAAGTGGGTTCTGATTGTTAGGGAGAATTCTCTGTTTAGGCTGAATTTCCTAACCTAGTGAGTCCCCCAGCAGCTTCGCTGGATTTCTGGAGTTTGTTTTTTTCTCCTGCCAAGAATGAGACTCTTTTTCCCTCACTCTTGGACATGATTTATGGTGTTCCTTTGAATGTTAATGTGTTTCATGGGCTATGGGGTCTTTTAATCCATAGGGTCTCATATGTTTTTCTTATGTGTGTTACACAGCACCCTCCGTGCAGTAACGCAGGGGTGTCATAGTGACCCCCCAACATAGACTCCATACCCTGGGACTGACTACTGTCTCCCAGGGCATGTAAAGTCACCATTGGCTTTGCTAGTCCCAAATTATAAACAGGAACCAGTACAAACCATCATATTGTGGACGTACTGGTCGGGGCAATTCGATTGTCCCAGGGTCTGTTGTTCGAGGGGGCACTTCTCCGCCCCCCCTGATCGAATTTTGGCTGGTGGCAGTGGATACTACTTTTTATATTCGACCACGAATATATCTCTATGGGATTTTCCCATTGTTCAAGGCTACCAACTTTAATTATTTAATTCTTATAGCCTCGAACATACCGCTGGTTTATTTATTTAATATTAATTCCCCGGTTGGTATTTTTTGCCAGAACTCGGTTTTAAAATGGCGTTTGTGTTCGGCTCTGTAACTCCAAACCAAAGGTCGATCCCTTTGTTCCACTTTTGCCGGGCTTCTCCACAGAAGCCTCCAAAAGTGGTGCCACTCTGTCTGGGTACCACAGGGGGTGTGGGAGGGGGTTTAGGCACCCTGGACTAGTTACTGTGGTAACTCAAGTCACACTCTGGTGTGATTGGACCAAGTGGTGAGCCGGCCGGCTCACCACTTAGCAGGTTTGATTGACAGCTAGGCTGAGTGAATGGGGGTGTACTGCATAAAAGCAGGGCTTTTGGGACTAGAACTTCAGAAGTCTCCACAGGACCTGAAAATCGATGAGGGAGAAGCTGAGCCGACCTGCTACGACGACACCACCGGTGGAGCCCTGCTGAACCGACTCACCACTTCCCAACGACAGAGAAGATCTCCCGGCTGGAGAGTCTTCTTCCCCTGACTGGTGGGCACAACCAGTTTACCTTCTTTTTCTCGCATCCCAGGACGTCTTGTGGTCGAATTGCCCATGCCAAGCACCCCAGCAACAGGATAGCCACTTACCACTGGACCGCGAATAAAATGACCACTCCTTTTAATTGAGAACTCCGCGGCTGGTTTCTTCCCTGGCAGTGCAACGGACTCCTGCTTTCCTCCCCGACGAGATCCTCTCTTCCCCCGGACGAAGCACCGACTTGCACCTGCTGCCAGGAACAACTGCCCCCGCTGGAGTATTCTCACCATTTTAGGGTACTGTGTCCGTGTCATGTTGCCTACCTCTAAGGAGCCAGGCCGGGCCCAGCAACCCCAGAGGCAGACATCATTTTCCCCAGGGAAGTCTCAGCGGGCCCAGGTCGGGGTCCTTTGGACTCAGTCCTGGCGCCTTAGGCGCCAGGCTCATAGCAGACCCCAGTCCTGGCGCCTTAGGCGCCAGGCTCATAGAAGAGGATATGTGTTTAAGTGCTTGGGTGCACACTTACCTGATGCAGACCTTGCTGCTTCATCCAGGCCCTCTTGAGGCCTGAATGGGACTACTTAACCTGTAGGACTACTTCACCACCCGGGTGTGGTCGGGGAAGGATACATACCTGATTGGTGGAAGGCTACATACCAGGAACTTCTTCCAAGGCTATTTAAACCCCACCCGAACAGTCACACATGCTTCGCGTTGTTCTGCACCTAGCAGCTGGACGCTCACCGTGTCAGCTCATGCATCCTGACTTCAGCCACGCCTGCCAGCACCCAGGAACACCTGCAAGGGGAGAAAGGAAGAGAATAGGAGAAGAAAAGCCCTTACCTGCTAAATCTGCATCCCGGAGTCATTTCTCCAACGGCCCTGAAAAGGAAGACATCATTTTAAAGGCATTTCGTTTCGATCGCTGCAGCGCTGCATTTTACTCACCTTTGCAAGGCGCTTCCATCTTCAGCAGCGATCTTCCGGTTTCAGCTATGCCCCGGCGCCTAGAGGAAAAAAGACAAGAACAAAGGTGAGAGGGAGAAAAGGAATAAGGAAAGCTCAGTTTCCTTTTAAGTCTTACCTGTTGGATTATTCCCACTGCATTTCGGGTCCTGCCGCTTCCTGGCATCTCCGGACCCCGGCCCCTATGGGGAAAAAAGACAAAGACATTGAATGAGCGAATGCAAAGACATTACCTGAGCGCTCATCCAGAACTGTTTCACTTCGGGTCGGCGCCATATCTCCGGCACTCCGAACCCCGGCCCCTAAGGGGAAAAAGACATAAGCATTAGCGCTTGCTGCAATTAGACAACGAACATTATTATTAAGCTTGAACTTTTGAACAGAACTTTTACAGCGCCTTACCTGAACAGTCAAGCTTACCTGAACTCCCATCAATCCTCAATCCAGTGAAGTAACTGGGTTTCAACGCGCCCCTGGATCAGAAGCAGGATGGAGAGCTCATCCTTCCAAACCCTAAGGTGAGGCTTCACGGGGAATCGTGGAGGAGGTATCGTGGAGGGTTGGAAGGGAGTGGGAGGCTTGAGCATTGTTCCACAGTTGGTAATACTCCCTTTTCACGCACAGGAGGGTATCCAACGAGCCAGGGAAGCCAGAATAGAGGGGCCCTTCCTGTCCATCTTCAGAGTTCTGTGCCTTCGACGCCGCGCCTCCGTGGGAACCAGGTGAGCGTTACAGAACGCGAAGCCTTACCACAATTTCCCACCTGGGCGCTATGGAGACTTCCGAGACAGATCAGCTGGCCCATCTTTTAGGGGAATTACGGGCAGAAGTGCGCTCAGCCCGCCAGGAGACTAATGCTCTCAGAAGGGAACTAATCCTATCCAAGGAAAGAACTGATGATCTGGCCAAAAGGTTATTGCAGGGCCAGGCAGAGCACACTCCTTTACCTGTTTCCCGAGATATTTCTACAACAATGGGTTCGAATAACCCGGTACAAATCAATCTACCTGGACACATGCCTTTGGCCCCGCCGGAACGTTTTGCGGGGGATCCCAAGAAATATGCCGTTTTTATGAACCAATGCCGTTTACACTTTTTATGCAGGCCCGGGGCCTTCCCCAACGACCAGACCAAAGTAGCCTTTGTACTATCTTACCTCAGTGGCTGTGCTGCCGATTGGTCTATTCCATTGGTAAATCAGGATGATCCCATTCTCCGGGATTTCCAGGGCTTCCAGGCCAGCATGGAAAGATTGTTCGCTCGACACTCGCAGGGACAGGCCCTTGACAACGAACTGCTATCCTTACGACAAGGTAATCAGGATCTTTTGTCCTATATCGCCACCTTTAATAGACTAGTTGTGGAAACCGGATGGCCTGAAAATAAAAGGATCACATTGTTTCATCGAGGCCTGCGCGGAGAGCTTAAAGATGTTATAGCTCAGATAGTAGATCCACCCCAGGCCTGCGCAGACTACATAGACTTAGTGGTTCAACTTGATCACAGACTTCAAAATAGAAAAGCAGATCGGCTCAAGTATGAAACCAGAGTACCTATCAAGACCCACGTTAACTCCAAGAGTACTGAGGTTTCCGAACCTATGCACATTGGCAGTGTTAAAGGACCATTAACGCAGAAGGAACGAGAGAGAAGGCGACAAATGCAACTTTGTCTGTATTGCGGAACTTCCGGTCACTTTCTTCAAAGTTGTCCAGTTAAACCACCCAAGAAGGTGGTTGGAGCCACTGATAACGAGTTATTGACACCTGGTTCGGGAAACGACCTAGCCCGACAAGCGTAGGGGTCCGCTTGCCGAGCTTGAAAACAAACTCTTTGACCTCGCATTTTGTCATGCCAATGGTGCTTGTGAACCCAAAACAGCCTCAGCAGTTGCATGCTATAAAAGCATACATAGACAGTGGAGCTATTGGAAATTACATAGACCGTGAATTGGCTTCCAGGATTAAGCTTCCTCTCCGCCCGAAAGTAACCCAAGATGTAATTACTACAGTTGATGGAACCGAAATAGCCTCAGGGCCTGTAACGCATTCCACAGTTGAAATCACTCTGGTGGGTCAGGACGGACATCGGGAAGCAATCATGTTTGATGTGATCAAGGCCCCACAATTTCAAGTACTTCTTGGAATCCCTTGGTTAGAAACACATAATCCGAGAATAGACTGGCGAGCAAAGAAGATAACTTTTCCTGAGTGTGAACCAACCTGTTACCCAAGGAATCCAGCTATGGGTCTAGCCTCTGTAACTTCCACCCCTGTACAGCTACCATCTGAATACCAAGAATTCCAAGACGTTTTTCAGAAAGAGCAGGCTAACACCTTACCTCCCCATCGATCTTACGATTGCCAAATCGACTTGGTACCCAATGCACAACTACCTTGTAGTAGGATTTATGCTCTTACTGAACCTGAGAACCTGCATTTGCGCCAGTATTTGGATCAATACCTGGCCAATGGTTTCATTCGCCCATCAAAGTCACCAGTCTCTTCCGCTTTGTTCTTCGTACCTAAAAAGGAAGGAGACCTTAGGGCCTGTATTGACTACCGCGCCCTAAATCAGATAACGATTAAGAATCGTTACCCTTTGCCCCTGATACCTGAGCTTATCGACCAAGTAAAAGATGCTCGTGTGTACACCAAGCTAGATCTCCGAGGAGCTTACCACCTGGTACGTATAAAAGAGGGCGACGAGTGGAAGACTGCAGTCCGCACCAAATTTGGGCTCTTCGAATATCAAGTAATGCCCTTCGGTTTGTGCAACGCACCTGCCGCCTTTCAGTACTTCATGAATGATGTTCTTCGGGAACTTATCGATGTTTGTGTCATCGTTTATATTGACGACATCCTGGTGTATTCCTCCTCAGAATCTGATCACAGAAACCATGTTAGGGCAGTTCTTGAGAAATTGCGCCAGCACAAATTATTTGCCAAGCTCGAAAAATGCGTTTTTCATACCACAGAAGTGGAGTTTCTCGGATTCATCCTGACACCTCAAGGAATCCGAATGGACTCGCGGAAAGTGGACGCCATTCTCAAATGGCCATCTCCTAGCTCTGTGAAGGGAGTGCAAAGCATGCTTGGCTTTGCCAATTTCTATCGAAGGTTCATCCCGGAATTTTCTCGAACTGTTCAACCCATCACAGCTCTCCTAAAGAAAAATAAACGCTTTGAATGGACTCTTGAGGCTGAACAAGCCTTTCAGGACCTGAAAACCAAATTCACCTCTGCACCTGTATTGAAGCACCCGCGCCCAGATCTCCCTTACATCGTGGAAACCGATGCATCCAGTTCGGCCATGGGAGCTGTCCTGTCGCAAAGAGACCCAGAAACTAACCAACTACACCCTGTAGCCTTTTGGTCCAGAAAATTCTCTCCACCTCAACTCAATTACGCAATTACCGACAAAGAACTACTGGCTATTAAATCAGGTTTCAAGTCTTGGCATCACTATCTTCTCGGTGCAAGACACACCATCACCGTAATTACGGACCACAGAAATTTGCAGTATTTAAAGACGGCCAAAGCTCAATCTTCGCGACAACTCCGATGGGCTTTATTCTTTGCGGAATTTGATTTTGTAATTACCTATCGCCCTGGCTGCAAGAATGGTAAGGCAGATGCCTTATCCCGGATAGGCATGGAAGAACCCAATTCGAGTTTAGAACCTGTGCCAATCATACCTGAACAAAGAATTCTGGGCTTGACTTCATTGCAAACCATTGAGGACATCCAAGCTCAAGTAAAACAGCTTTTTGACTCTTCTGCCTTACTGGAATGGAGTCAAAAGAGTCCTCACTACACCGTTAAGGATGATTTACCCTACTTCCAAGAGCGGTTATTTCTGCCAAGTAAAGAATTGCAGGAACTTGTCATTACCCGTCATCATGAATCATTAATGGAAGGACACCCCGGTATCGCGAAAACAGAAGAAAAGATCAAACGCCACTTCTGGTGGCCTTCTTGGAGAAAAGACATAAAGTCATTTGTGTTGTCTTGCGGAATCTGTGCCCAAAATAAGAGTCAAAAGAAAAGGCCAGCCGGCCTACTTCAACCTTTGGACATTCCACCAGCACCTTGGCACACCTTGTCAATGGACTTTATAACTGACCTGCCTCCTTGTGGTGGTTACAACACGATTCTCGTAATAGTGGATCTATTCTCCAAAATGGCCCATTTTATCCCTTTAAAAGGATTGCCGTCAGCTTCCACCTTGGCCAAGGAATTTATGGAAAATATAGTGCGGTTACATGGTTTCCCTTCCATATTAGTCTCAGACCGTGGAAGTCAATTTATCTCCCACTTTTGGAAGAAATGTTGCCAACTAGCACAAATAGACGTGCGGTTATCCACCAGCCACCACCCCCAGACCGACGGACAAACCGAGAGAACGAATCAGACTCTCGAGCAATATCTGCGGTGCATGTTACACCAATCCGAGTTGAATTGGAAGGACATCCTTTGGATTGCAGAATATGCATACAACAATTCAGTGCATTCTGGAACCGGACAGACTCCTTTTTATACTCTGTATGGTCACCATCCTCGGACCTCTGACCTAGATCCACCTCTGACCCTGGAGATACCTGCAGTAAATCACCTACATTCCACAATAACCCAAGCCTTCAAAGAAGCTACAACCCACTTACAGCAAGCCAAGAAAAAGTATAAAGAAAACGCTGATTTGCACCGAAGTAAAACTCCTCCTTACCAAGTAGGAGATCAGGTATGGCTAGCAACTAAACATCTACCCCTCAAGGGTCAGCGAACTTTTAATCCCAGATTCATTGGGCCTTACCCCATCAAAGCTATTATCAACCCAGTGGCCTTTAAACTCGATTTACCATCCAACATGCGGATTCATCCCGTTTTTCACGCATCTCTTCTAAAACCAGTACAACCTGGAACCAGACTGTCTGAGCCCCCAGGCCCTGTCCAAATTGATGGAGAATTAGAATTCGAAGTGAAAGACATTTTAGATTCCAAGATAGTTAAGTCGAAACTCTTCTATCTTGTTGATTGGAAAGGATATGGACCTCAGGAAAGATCTTGGGAACCCAGTAACTATGTTCACGCACCACGATTAATTCAAAGATTCCATCGAAGATTCCCGCACAAACCAAAACCCCCGGAGGAAAAGACCTTGGGAGGGGCCTTGAGGGGGGGTACTGTCATGATGCCTACCTCTAAGGAGCCAGGCCGGGTCCCAGCAACCCCAGAGGCAGACATCATTTTCCCCAGAGAAGTCTCAGCGGGCCCAGGTCGGGGTCCTTTGGACTCAGTCCTGGCGCCTTAGGCGCCAGGCTCATAGCAGACACCAGTCCTGGCGCCTTAGGCGCCAGGCTCATAGAAGAGGATATGTGTTTAAGTGCTTGGGTGCACACTTACCTGATGCAGACCTTGCTGCTTCATCCAGGCCCTCTTGAGGCCTGAATGGGACTACTTAACCTGTAGGACTACTTCACCACCCGGGTGTGGTCGGGGAAGGATACATACCTGATTGGTGGAAGGATACATACCAGGAACTTCTTCCAAGGCTATTTAAACCCCACCCGAACAGTCACACATGCTTCGCGTTGTTCTGCACCTAGCAACTGGACGCTCACCGTGTCAGCTCCTGCATCCTGACTTCAGCCACGCCTGCCAGCACCCAGGAACACCTGCAAGGGGAGAAAGGAAGAGAATAGGAGAAGAAAAGCCCTTACCTGCTAAATCTGCATCCCGGAGTCATTTCTCTAACGGCCCTGAAAAGGAAGACATCATTTTAAAGGCATTTCGTTTCGATCGCTGCAGCGCTGCATTTTACTCACCTTTGCAAGGCGCTTCCATCTTCAGCAGCGATCTTCCGGATTCAGCTATGCCCCGGCGCCTAGAGGAAAAAAGACAAGAACAAAGGTGAGAGGGAGAAAAGGAATAAGGAAAGCTCAGTTTCCTTTTAAGTCTTACCTGTTGGATTATTCCCACTGCATTTCGGGTCCTGCCGCTTCCTGGCATCTCCGGACCCCGGCCCCTATGGGGAAAAAAGACAAAGACATTGAATGAGCGAATGCAAAGACATTACCTGAGCGCTCATCCAGAACTGTTTCACTTCGGGTCGGCGCCATATCTCCGGCACTCCGAACCCCGGCCCCTAAGGGGAAAAAGACATAAGCATTAGCGCTTGCTGCAATTAGACAACGAACATTATTATTAAGCTTGAACTTTTGAACAGAACTTTTACAGCGCCTTACCTGAACAGTCAAGCTTACCTGAACTCCCATCAATCCTCAATCCAGTGAAGTAACTGGGTTTCAACGCGCCCCTGGATCAGAAGCAGGATGGAGAGCTCATCCTTCCAAACCCTAAGGTGAGGCTTCACGGGGAATCGTGGAGGAGGTATCGTGGAGGGTTGGAAGGGAGTGGGAGGCTTGAGCATTGTTCCACAGTTGGTAATACTCCCTTTTCACGCACAGGAGGGTATCCAACGAGCCAGAGAAGCCAGAATAGAGGGGCCCTTCCTGTCCATCTTCAGAGTTCTGCGCCTTCGACGCCGCGGGAACCAGGTGAGCGTTACAGTCCGCCAGGCCTCCCTTTCGAAAGATTGCTACAAGGTAATAATAATCCCTTAACCTTCTGGACTGGGCTGGCCGCCTTGACCATCTGGTCCCTTTCTTTTTGGTCCAACTCTTTCTGAACTTATTGCGAGACTTTTGGGCACTTTGAACCGTGTGACCTTGGACACATTTCGACCGGAGCCTCTTAAAGTGGGTCTGGCCTTGTTAACTTTGACTTTACGGTTTTAACCTGCCTTCTTCTCCTACTGTGTTCTTCCGAAAGTGTTGGGATCTGTTTCTATCTTTGCTCTGCCTTTCTCTCACTTCTAAACCGATTGATTAGAGTGCCATCTTCGTTAAGCGCTCACCGCTGTCTGAAAATAAGTGTTGCTTTACTTAAGACTTGTCTAACTAATCGTTGAAGGGAGTGTATATCTTTTAGTGACCGTGTTTTTGAACTGCTTGATATTAGTGCCAGTGTGTTTTATTAGATGTGTTTTTAAATAAATAATTATATCTCTTTTACACCAAGCTCTGATCAGTGTTTGCTTGTTCTACTGTGTTCTTTTGACCTATTGTGAATACTCTGTATACTGCCTAACTCTTCTTGAGGGACGTCTGGCTGCTCAGCCACAGCTACCAAGTGAATCTGTGTGGTACGGACTGCTACCAAGTGGGTGTACTGCCAAACACCTGTAGTCTTAAATCTTTTACAGTGGTCCCAGAGGGAACTGCACAGGTTTCTGCCTAACACCGATGCGGGTGATGTCTCTGAGTATAGGGTCAAGATGAGCTGAGGGGTCTCTAACATACAATAGAACATCGTCCGCATATAAGGAAATAATTTTGGGGTTCTCTGACAGTCTTATTCTCCAGCATGGGGTCTGGCATAGATTCACATGCTCATGAATATTCCCCTTCGTCAGGCTGGAAATCCTCGGTAAAGAAAAAATCAGTATCAGTTTCGTTTCTGATCTCTTTCTTAGTAGTAACCAATCACTGATCTCTGGGTCATACTGCCCCCGGCCAATGACTGCCCTCTCCCTAAGCCCCGCCTCTGGCAGCCATCCTCAGATTTTTGCTGCATGCTCAAGTGTTGGGAGTCCTCGTGTTTAGCACTCGAGTTTTTTACTGCGTTTTCATGCTTTTTCAGGAGATTTTTTCGGTTTAATCGAGCCTCAAGCTCCACCGTTTCTACTTCCGATAACGGGGACCCGTTTCGGAATTCTTCTACGCCCCTCAAGGGTGAAGTTTTCGTCCAGTTTACACTTCTTGGAGGATTCCGGAAGATCTGCGGCCTACCTCAACGGACATGGCCCAGGACAAAGGGATCTCGACGCCCGGTTCCATGCTGTTCAGGAACTGCCCTGGATGTGGATAATATAACGTTTTCAAGGAGGACGAGCATTCGCAATGTCTCTACTGCCTCCATGAGGACAAGACGCACGTGGAGAAGGACTGTGCGTTCTGCAAGAACCTTTCGGAACGGACCAAACTAGATCATCGTTCCCGCCTCGCCACCTGGCTGGAGAAGGGCACAGCAAGTGAGAAGGCGAAGAAGAAGTCTGAGCGGGCTTCTAAGTCCTTTGAGGGCGCCCCGGCGACGGGGGCCCAACAGAAGGCCAAGCACCGCGAGTCCGCGGGCTCCGGGAGCGCTGAAAGGTCGGGCTCTTTGGTTGCCAAGCAGGGCGCTACTTCCCCGGCACGTTCGACCAGGAGCCAGCGCTCTGGTTCGGGGAAGAGGAAGTCCGAGAACCCGGGTAGGCCGCTGGAGCGGACCCGGTCGATCTCGAAGGGGGAGCGAGGCATTGGCCCTCCCCCCAAGGCGAAGGCCCAGGACGCACCTAAGGTCTTGAGGGCCTTGATCCACCCGGCTAAGGCCTCTACCAAAGTGGTCTCTGCGACCCTGGCGGAGCCGGCTGAGACTACGCCAATGGAAACGGCCTCTGGGCCCAGAGTATCCCTGCCGCCGCGGAGGGAATCCTCTTTCCAGCCCACAGCTAAGACCCCCGTGAAGCCCCCGGCTGAAAAAGAGAGGGGGGGCGGTGGCCGTTACAGACTCGGAATCAGCCTCTGAGGAGGAACTGGTGGAGACCGAGAGGGACCTCAACGAAAGGTCCATAGGCCTCAACGAGAGGTTCATAAACCTCAACGAGAGGTTCGAGAAGGTTCGATCCCAGGGGACGGTCCCTGCTGATGTGATCGAAGATAGCAACGAGGACGACGAACAGGGCCCAGTGGAGCGGCCATCCCATCCGTCACAGCCATTGCCGAGCGCCAGGATAGCTCGGCGGCCATTTTGTTGGCAATCCAATCCTTATGTACCGAGATAAGGACGAGATTACCACGGACCCTGACGGAGGATCCAGAACCAGGCCCGTCGGGAAACCCTCCGAACAAGCGGAGGAGAGTCCACCCCTCTCCGCCCTTCGTGCCCGCGAGGCCGGTGGGCCCCTCATCCCCGTCGCCGGGAGAGGATATGGCGACAGAAACGGCGACTGGGACGGACAACGATGGCGGCGATGACAAAGCAGACATCCCATCGTCACCCCCCCTCACCCCCACGGGCATCGCCAGCCGACGAGGTTGGCTCTTTCCACGCCATGATAACCAGGGCATCCGAGCTCTTCCAGCTCTGCCCTGAAGAACAGAAAAAGGAGGGATTTCTGTACCAACGACGAGAGGCTAAGAGGAAGACGGTCCTTGCGGTGCCTTTACTCGACAACATCTGGGACGAGGGGCTTGCTGTCCTCAAGAACCCTGCCACGACACCCGCCAAGAGGGACAGGTACGAGAAGAAGTACCGAGTCCCTGATGCCGCCCCCTTGTGCCTCAGGGCCCAGCCCACGCCAGACTCGGTCGTCTTGGCAGCGGCTAAGAAGAAGGCAGCGGGCGCGGCGGCTTCAACTTACACTTCCCCGCCGGACAGCGAGGGTAAGAAGTTGGACTCTATGGGACGACGAGTCATCTCGTCGACGTTGATGACGATTAAGGCGGCCAATGCCTTAGCGATCGTGGCCCGCTAGGACAGGGAGCTCTGGTTCAAGATAGCTCCCCTGCTAGATTTCCTGCCTGATGACAAAAGGGCGGAGGCCCTAGAAATTCTGCAGGAGGGCGAGGTGGCGTCGGATCACGCCATTACGGTGGCAACGGACATTGCCGATACCGGATTTCGCCAACTGGGCAACAGAGTTTGCCTCCGACGACGAGGATGGCTCAAGGTGACAGACTTTCGCCAGGACGTCCAGGCCAGAGTGTTGGACATGCCGTTCGATGGCAACAACCTCTTTGGTAAGGCGGTGGATGAGTCTCTACAGGCCATCAATACCGACTCGGAGACGGCCCGGGCCCTTGGGGTGCTTCAGCAGCGACGGCCCTTTCGGAGCTCTGGAGGCAAACAGGGTGCCTCCAAAGGATCCAGCGGTGGCTCCTCCACCTTCCGCCAGGCGGCCCGCTCCTCTTCCCAGTAGGCCTACAGAGGTCGCAGCAAGCAAGGGGGTTCCCGCCGTCGTCGCCAAGGAGGCCAAGGAGGCAAGGCCGCTTCCAAGCAAGACTGACCCGGCCGGGTGGTCGGGACCCCACCGAAGCACCCCAGTGGGAGGCCGACTGACGAAGTTCATCAGGGTGTGGGAGTCCATCTTCACCGATCGTTGGGTGTTGGACACCCTGGCCAACGGGCACTCGCTGGAATTCCTAAAGAAGTGCCCTCGCATTCCTCCCATGGCCAGGAAGAAGAATCACATCCCTCAACTGCTGTTGGAGGTAAAGGCGATGCTCAAGAAAGGTGCCATCGAGCTCGTCCCCAGGAGGCTCAAGGTACTTCCTTGTCAGGAAGAAGACAGGCGGTTGGCGCCCCATCCTAGACCTGTGTCGGTTAAACAAATACATCAAGGCGCAGAAATTCAGGAAGGTCACCCTCCAGCACGTACTGGGACAGCTGGTCGAAGGCGACTTCCTATCGTCGCTGGACCTGGAGGATGCTTACTTCCACATCCTCATTCTAAAAAGGCACAGGAAGTTCCTCAGGTTCGTGGTTCAAGGACGCCACTACCAATTCAGAGCCCTACCGTTCGGATTAAAGTCGGCACCCAGGGTTTTCACCAAGTGCCTGGCACCAGTGGCGGCGCAGCTGCGCCTGCAGGGGATCCACGTCTACCCCTACCTGCACGACTGGCTAATCCGGGCAAGGTCAAGGGAACTCGCCGTCGATCATACGGCGAGGACCGTCCGGTTGCTCACGGAGCTGGGGTTCTCCATCAACTACCCCAAATCCCACCTGGTTCCATCGCAAGTAGCACTGTTTTTGGGGGCGAAGCTCGATACAGTGGAGCAATTGGCCTCCCCTTCAGAGGAGAGGACCAAAACCATCCTGGGCAAGGTACGGCCACTGTTAGCCACGGACGTGGCCAGGGTGAGGTCCATCAAGTCCCTTCTCGGGATGATGTCCTCATGCATCTACTTTGTACCCCTTTGCAGACTTTGGATGCGTCCGCTACAGGAGTTCCTCGACGCCTGCTTGTTTCAGGCGGGGGGCTGCTTCGAGGACAGGATCTCCCTCGACGAGGAGTTCCGTCGGGCGATCCTATGGTGGGGCACCCGGGCTCACCTCACGACGGGCACGGACTTTCAAATCCCGGCGTTTCAGGAGACGGTGACTACGGACGCCTCTCTGGAGGGTTGGGGGGCCCACACCGGAGAGCTCCACACAAGAGGCCTTTGGCTCCCGAAGGAGAGGTCTCTTCACATCAACATCTTGGAGCTCCGTGCAGTGTTGTGGGCGCTCAAGTCGTTCCTCCCGTCCCTCAAGGACAAAGTGGTGAGGATCTTCACCGACAACACCACCACGTTGTTCTACATACGTAAGCAGGGAGGCACCAGATCCCCAGCCCTATCCAAGGAGACCCAGGATCTGTGGCACTGGGCCGTCGCCCAGGGGATGTTTCTGGTTCCCTTCCACCTGGCAGGAATAAAAAACACCATTGCCGATTCACTCAGCAGGGAGCTGCGCTGGTGCCACGAGTGGGAACTGCGCCAGGATCAAGTGGATCGACTCTTCCAACAATGGGGCAAACCCCAGTTCGACCTGTGCGCGACGGCGACGAACTCCAAGTGCCAGAGGTTCGCCAGCAGGTTCCCACAGCCGAGGAGCATGGGCGATGCTTTCTCGTTCCCTTGGGACTGCCTGTTTCTATACGCGTTCCCTCCATTGCCGTTGCTGCTCCCCCTCATCAGCCAGCTCAAGAAGTCGAGGTGCAGGATGATCCTCGTCGCACCGACGTGGCCGAGGCAGGTCTGGTTCCCGGACCTTCTGGACTTGTCAACGTCCCCGCCAGTCAGGCTGCCGGCGGACACGGATCTTCTCTCAAGAGAAGGAGGCGCCATTCTACACCACAGCCCACAGTCACTGAACTTGCAGGCCTGGCTCCTGCAGCGCTAGAGTTTGGAGGGTATGATATCCCGGCTGATTGCAGAGAGGTTCTTGCAAAGGCCAGGGCGTCCTCAACTCTCAAGTGTTACGGTCATAAATGGAAGAGGTTCTCTGTCTGGTGCCGTGCACAGAAGATTAATCCTCTGCGGATTACGGCCCCTCAAGTGCTGCCGTACTTAATGTCGCTGGCCAAAGCTGGACTGGCTCACGCCTCCATAAAAATACATCTGGCTGCCATCTCCCGATATACCAGGACTACGGGACGGGCGTCCTTGTGGTCTCATCGCCTGGTAAAGGAATTTATGAAGGGACTATTCCGTTCATTCCCGCCGGTGAAGGCTCCTGCCCCGGCGTGGGAACTTAATGTGGTGCTGACCAGGCTCATGGGAGCCCCATTCGAGCCTATGCATTTGGCGCCCTTGAAGTTCCTGTCATGGAAGACAGCGTCCCTTGTGGCCATCACCTCTGCACGACGAGTGGGAGAGATTCAGGCCCTATCTTGCAAGCTTAGGACGCACCCCTCCTTCATACCCAAGGTGCCGTCTGACTTCCACCTCAACGAGCCCTTGGTGTTATCAGTTTTCTTCCCGTCACCTTCGACGCCGGCCGAGAGGACTTTGCACTCGCTGGATGTAGCTAGAGCGCTGAAGTTCTACGTGGACCGCACGAAGAGTTTTCGGAAGACGTCACAGCTATTCGTGAACTTTGGGTCTGTGAATCAAGGGAAGGCTCTCTCGAAGACTTCCATTTCCAGATGGCTCTTTGGCTGCATCATGCATTATCACCGGTTGGCAAACCGACCGCTGCCCCGCCGTCCGAGAGCCCATTCGACCAGAGTGATCTCTGCTACCACGTGTTCGTGTCTGGTGTGCCCCTGCTGTACATCTGCAGGGCTGCTACGTGGAGGTCGACGCACACCTTCACAAGATTCTACTGCGTCGATCGGGACTCCAGGGAGGAGTCCAGGGTCGGCCAAGCAGTGCTGCGCAACCTGTTCGCTTAAGGTGAGCCTGGTGAGGAGGTAAGAGATGCTTAATGTTGAGTTGTTGTATTGCTTAATGTTGAGTCTGTTTCCACCTCCTGTGGTTGTACATGTGTATACTGCTATGTATTCTTTTATTCATGAGCATGTGAATCCATGCCAGACCCCATGCTGGACCTGTAACTGTTGTTCTCCAGCATGGGTCTGGCATGGATTCACATGCGAACCCTCCCACCTACCCCTCTGCGGCTCTTCACTTGGTCATACTGCCACTTGGCATGCTACCAAATCTGAGGATGGCTGCCAGAGGCGAGGCTTAGGGAGAGGGCAGTCATTGGCTGGGGGCAGTATGACCCAGAGATCAGTGATTGGTTACTACGAAGAAAGACAGATCAGAAACGAAACGGATACTGATTTTTTCGTTACCGAGGATTCCCAGCCTGACGACGGGGAATATTCATGAGCATGTGAATCCATGCCAGACCCATGCTGGAGAACAACAGTTACAGGTAAGTAACTTGTTCCTTCCTTTATGGGCATGACGCGCACGAACATGGTCAGCCATCGGCTCTATTGCTAGAGTGAATAGAATCGTGGAGAAGGTGCAACCCTGTCGGGTACCCCTGAAAAGTGTGAAAAGGTCAGATGTCAGCATATTAGTTCTTACTCGCACCACCGGGGAGGTGTATAGTAATTTGATATACCTAATCATATTTGTGCCAACGCCCATTGTCTCCAGTACCAGCCACATATACTTCCAAGAGACCATGTCGAAGGCCTTTTGCGCGTCCAGCGGGACCGCCACAGCTTGCGCGTCTTGGTCTATACGGGACATAGCACTAAACAATCTTCTAATATTATGGGACGTGGACCTCCCAGGCACGAAGCCCGCCTGGTCTTCATGAACTAAATGTCATGATGGGCAAGAAGCGATTAGCTATAATTTTAGCAAAGATTTTTGTATCAAGGTTCATGAGGGAGAGAGGTCTATAAGACCTGCATTCATCATCAGGCTTACCAGGCTTGAGCAACACTGTGATGACAGCCTCATGCATGGAAGGAGGAAGTATAGAGACACGAAGTGATTCATCCCAGACCTCTAGCAGTTTGGGGGCCAACATAGCGATGTGCTCTTGATAAAATTCGACGGTAAGCCCGTCAGGACCCGGGGCCTTGCTTTTGGGCAAGTCCGAGATGGCAGTCACTATCTCGTCTAAAGTAATTGGGGAATCAAGCTGGTCCCGGGAGGAGGAGGATATTTCTGTAGTGGGGATCTGTTCAAGAAGCTCTCGGATGTGTTGTTCGGGGTGTTCGGCAGGCTGAGAATAAAGAGATCTATAAAACTCAGTGAATATGTCTAAGATTTGCTGGTCAGCCCACTGTGCGTTACCATGTTCGTCCTTCATGGAGGTGATCCGAGTCCGGCCAGACTCCCTTTTCACCAGTGTTGCTAGTGTTTTCCCAGGTCTGTTCCCTTCGCCATATTTCCTGGCGGCCTGTGGGCAGCTAAAGTATTGGACTTCGTTGGAGGCAAGTTCGTTGTATGTTTGGAGTTCATCGCTGATCTGTGCGAGTATGACGGGGGTCAGTGACAGCGGAGTATTGCTGCTCTAATTGTTTCAATTTGGCTTCGGAACGGCCCAGGGCAGCCCTGATAGCCTTCAACACTCCAGCTTCCCTGGAAATAGACATACCCCTAATATACACTTTAAAGGTGTCCTATCTAACTGCAGCTGACGTGTCCAGAAGAGAGTTGTGTTCGAAGAAAGATTCAATATCCGACAGTATATCGGCTTTGAACACAATGTCTTTGAGGGTCTCGGATTTAAAACGCCAGGTGCTGAATGTGGGGACGGGTATTCCCAACGCTATAGATACCGTGATCGGAGCGTGATCTGACAGTGTGCAATGCCTCTACCATTCTTGGAGGCTAGTTTGTGCAGATTGTGGCAGAGTGAGGAAACATCGAAACTGAGCTCATCTATCTTCCTTTCCATTGAATTCCTGGATTCTGCAATAGCGCTCATTACGCCTGCAAGGGAAAGCTCTAATGGTGGTGGTTCTGCATCTATGAGAATTGTGGTCAGCAGGGTGCGTTTAAGAACATTGGGGGTGCACGCTGTATATCGATCCATTTTGTTTTGCCCCCCGTATATATATTTTTTCCTTAGCCTTATTGTTCACAGTATAGTGTGAAGACCATAACAAGAGACACAACGTCAGCTCGTCTTTGCTGGTTCTAATTGAAGGCAGTGGTGTTATGTGTGATGAATCCTATGGATCCCTCACTAAACCCTGCTTAAAGCCTCCTCCCAAGTAGCCAGGGAAAGACAGATACTTCCTGATCCTGACCTTCGAGGTGGTGTACTGCTGGAGGATCACCAGGGAGGAGACAAGGCCCAGGGTTGTGAGGAGATCCCTCGGGATGAGGCACAGTATTTATCCTTAAAAAAGGGGAGAAACTTGCAAAACTGCCAAAACATGTAATGGAATATTGTAGCCATGATGTCTCTGAACCACTTATGTGGATGTGGGGACTGGCAATATAATACCTGTAAAAACCCCAAGGAAAGAAAGACCATTTGAGACCTCTTAGGATAACCACCCCCCTCACTCTCAAAAGTACAGCGAAAGGGAATTCATGTATAACGGCTTAAATAAACTGCCTTCTCTTTATTAATCAATTCTGGTAGTTTGCCCCTAAATACCTTAAAGGGAAATAAAGTTACCTTCCAAACTAAGAAGTTGACAAAAATACCTTATTTGGCTGTTGGGGACTACAAGTCCCATAATCCCATATGTACTGGGACGAGGAAGAGGGATGAAGAGCAAAGTTGCAGCAGTATTTAGGCAATTAAGCCTGATAACCAACACCCGAGGGAAGCTGAGAGGTTTCAAAAGCCCCCTCAGGTGCAGGCCATCAGAAGCGGATGGAACTGTGGCTGGAGTGCGTGCAGCCGCCATAGAAAAAGGAAGAAGAAAGCCCTGTGTTGGCAATCCAGGACCAAGTTGGAGCACTGAATAGATGGCGGGACTTTAATTCAGCAGATTTCAACTGCCTGTCCTGTGAAAGTCTTGTTCCCCCAAACTCTGAGGTGCAGACGCTGGTTAGCAGAAGGTTTGAAGGAAAACTGCTTTTCCCCATGTGAACCTAATTGCAGAGATTGTGCAGCAGGAAGCATGCTGGAGACCATGGCCAGAAGGTGTTGTAAAGCCATGGGTCTCAGGAGTGAGAAAGACTCCCTGAGTGTGTGGCCGGAACGCAGACACACTCAACAAGGAAGGCGATGGGTACAAATAGAAGCGTTATCGAGCTTTACTTTTGTGAAAACACCATACTTGCCAACGCTACCGATTTAGGCGGTAGGATACCCCTTTTTAAGCAGTCCTACTGCCTACCGATTTAGTGGCAACAAATACTGATTTAAAAATAAAAAAAAGATTTATTTTTTTTTGGGTCTGGCTTCCTCACAGCATGATCAGCAGGGTCGGATTGGGGCGAAATCATAACTCCACGCATGGGCCTGTTTTTGCCCACGCCTAGGACCGTTTTTTTTTATTATGAAACTTACGTTACCGTAAATTACATTGATTTCCTTTGCAACCGTGTTCAGTGCAGCAGGCACCCTGAGCCGACTGCTGTGACACCATGGCGGGGCGGTGCCTGCACGGTTTATTTACAAAACACTGGGAGCGGCTTCAGCCTGGCCCGCTCCCAGTGAATTCAATGAAGTGGCCGTGGAGGTGCGCATTTGCTTTGCTTTGGGCCGGCCCAGGGGCCAGGGCAGGGGAATTTCTGAGCACGCCACACAAGACGCAACCCCTGATAGGGGAGGTTCCAGCCGTATGGCAGCCCTCGAGTTGAGAAGGAGTCCCGGGTGGGAGAGAGAGGGGCACAGGGCCAGGGCAGGTCCAAGACTCGCTTGGAGATACTGAGGGGTCTTGTGAGAGGGGATAAAGTGTACAAAAGGAAGTATGGAATAGAATACGTTGTTTCAGGGCCACTGTCCTGTCCCAGGAGTCTCGGATCTCTGTTCTGGGGCTCCATTCTGCTTAAGGGGTCTCTCTCCGGATTAGGGGGGTAAGGGTTCCTTGTCTCCCGGTGATATCCTTCCTAAGGGAGGAAAGCGGGTGCAGGGTCTTCCGCGATGCTCACTTGCAGGAGACGGCGGCGGATCGCCTTCTGCCTGAACAAGGAGAAGAAAAGAAAACTGAATTTCCATCTGTTCAATGAGCTCTGCAGGTACCTGCCTCGAAACAGACTGCCACTGAGCACTCTGCCAGTGTGTAGCCTGTGTGCATACTGCCACTGTGCTATGCACCATATGAAGACTGCCACTGTGCATTGTGCCAGCGTGTAGCCTGTCACTGTGCAGCATACCAATATGCAGAATGCCACTGTGCACTGTGCCAGTGTGTAGCCTGTGTGTATAATGCCACTGTGCTGTGCACCATATAAATATAAAGACTGCCACTGTACATTCTGCCAGTGTGTAGCCTGACACTGTGCAGCATACCAATATGCAGATTGCCACTGTCCAGGTTGTCATTGGGTAGCTTGTCACTGTGCGTAGGATGTATGTCAATAGTATCGCACATTTTTGGAACCTGTATAATACGTGTATATACTCCTAAAGATGAATAAGAGACAATGAGATAAGTGTTTGGCGTTTACGTCTTTTGCTGTGAAACACTGCATATTGCGTTGTTTAATTGGAAATGGGTGGCTAGTCACTCTGGTAGAGCGCCATCCAATTTTGTGATTACGTTGTGTTAACTCTTTTGTGTGAAATGCTTGCAATGTAAATGATTAGTCACTTGGTTGCATAAGGGCATGTTTGGTTTACTTGAAACGCTTTTTCGTGTCCACACACATTTTGAAATTGGATGGGTAAAACTAGTAGGATCTTGTATCCACACTAGGTGTGGGCGTGCAGGTAGGGTTCTATACTGTTTAGGTACAGACATTCACATTGGTCTTTTCGACATAGGAGTAGGGAGGCAACCCCTTTCTGACTACCAGCACATCCGTGAACAACTGTGTATGTATTAAATATTTATTTAAAGGTGTAAAGTTCTCCAACTAATGAGTGGAGTCCCCATTTGTGATTGTTCAGATTGTCACTGTGCCAACTATCACGCTACAGACTGCCACTATGCAATGTACCAGTATTCAGAACAGATTGCCACTGGACAGACCAATGTGTAGCCTGTCATTGTGCATACTGCCATTGTACAGCATACACATATGCGGACTGCCACTGTACATACTGCCAGTGTGTAGCCTGTCACTGCGCAGAATACCAAAATGCAGACTGCCACTGTACAAACAGGCTCTCACTGTGTAGCTTCTAACTGTGTAGCCTGTCGCTGTGCATATTGTCACTGTGTATACTGCCACTGTGCAGAATACCAATATTCAGACTGTGAATAGTGTTACAAAATGCGAGGTTGATCAATTCAGCGGTTAGCTGGTTTGGACTTTGCAGCACGGACGCAACAGCCTGTTTCATACAGTGCCAGGCAGCTGTTGTGCTCTTTGCTAGGGTTCTGGAGAGGGATTTGTAAAATGGCAGCTGGTGAAACCCATGGCACTAAATCTAGCTAGTTATCTTTCGGCTGTCTTAATTGGTAAATCCTGCCCATTTTGCTTTCACTAATTAAAAAATAATAAGCCAAAAACCACCTGTTTACCTGCACTGTCTTTTTTGTTGGGTTTCAAACCATTGTCACCCTAACCCTCCTTCCCTGCTGGTGTTGCGGAGGCCAGTATAAGCATCGACTTGCAGCAGGTCCCAAAATCGCAGTGGGGGTGGTTGCTTCATGCCACTCCTGCGCTTCTGAGCTGTGGACCCTGTCCCAGAACTGTATGCAAAGTTAGGTTATTTTAGTTGTGTTGTAATGTAACAGACACATGAACCCTCCATAAGTAGCATTTTCTGTAAAGACGTGAATTGACGGGCATCACCGATGATGGTTTGAGGGCCACTTTTTTTGAAGCGAGTGGTGGGTCACTTTTTTGAGGTGAGGGGTGGGCCACTTTTTTTTGGGTGTCCGAGCCTATTTCTTGTCCCAGTCCGACCCTGATGATCAGCATCCTCTGGTGCCATTAGCCCTGCCACGCCAGCTCGGGGTGTCTTTCAAGGACTCCCCTAGCTGGCGTAGCGGGAGAAGGCGCGACATGCAGGCTTTTCATGTAAAAGGCACCCACGGCGGCGGGCTAAATGCGCCCCTCTGCCGTGGGTGATTTTGACAAAAGGCGCCATTAGCCTCCCACCACGGCAGCTCGGGGGAGTCTTTCAAGGGCTCCCGTAGCTGGCGTGGTGGCAGAAGGCGCAGCAGGCTCCTCATTGTCATTGAATGCACCCGTGGCGGCGGGCTCATTCAATGACAATGGGCTGCTGACACGCCCTAATCCTATCATTACCTCCTCACCGGACTATTTTTGAAACTTTAAGATTCCTACAGATTTTTGGTCACAGAATGTTGGCATGTATGAAACATGTAAAGGAGTTGTTGTGTGTGCTTAATAAAGATTCCAAGAGGAACAGTGGTGTTAGGGAGAATTCTCCTTCTAGGGCTAATTTCCCTCACCTAGTGAGTCCCCCAGCAGCTTTGCTGGATTTCTGGAGTTTATTTTTTCCACCTGGGAAGAGTGTACATCCTTTTTACACTCTTACATGTGTTTTGGCCTATGTGTTTTTACTCATTGTGTGATCTTGGGCACTGAGCACACCACTCCAGGTGCCCCTGTTCTTGTACGGGTTACACAGCACCTTTAGTGCAGTAACCCAGGGTTGTCTTTGAGACTTCCCTCTGACTCCATTTCGCTGGGGCTGACAACTGTCCCCCAGAGAAAGGTAAAGTTGCCATTTACTTTACATAGGCCCTCATTACGACCCTGGCGGAAATCGAAAAACGATGGCGGAAATGCAATACCGCCATCGAATAGCGCTCGGTGCGACTATGACCCGTCACTGCAAAGTACGAAGCCATTAGCGACACCGTAGTGAACGCCAACGCTAACTGCACCAAGCACGCGCGCGCGCGCCATGCCAAACCGCAAACACCACCATGGTGCAACGGTACGCCAATTCCGACCCTAGCGGACATGTACCTAACGCCATCAGGCATGGCGGAATGTACCATTCCGCCATGGCGAGAAGTACGGCATCGCGAATCAACCGTAAACGGCCCCACTGAGTGCCTGTACACCTCTCCCTGCCCACAAAGTACAACTCCCGGTAGGTGCAATGAAGTCACAATGCAACCATTGAAATGTACAAAGCACCCATGCATGCCAACGAACAAAAGCAACACAAGAGGGGCCAATGGGAGCTGCAGGTCACAGATGGCACGAATACAGAAGCCATCCCAATGGACATGACCACAGTCCCCCACCAAGAAACGCACGCAAACACAGGCACCTGTGCCCAGCAACATTCCGAAAATCACATCATTCCACCAGTCCACCTGGCTGACCGGCATCTGTTACACAAAACCCAATCCCCCGCCCCTGAGCATGACAACATCCAAACAGTCATATAGGCAGCCCCCATCCCTGACCTCACGGGCTTAGTAGGCAAACGCGCCCAGTACAGTACCACGCAACTAAACCCCGAAGCTGGAACCCAATGCAGATCCCCTCACAATACATCGCCCCCCAAATAGGCATATGCCACATCACTTGCAAAGAAAAACGCTACACGGGCCAAATCAGAATAGCAATTTATGCACATCAAAGACACCAAGCCCATACAGCCATCAGGCCATGAACTCCAAAACACTAATCACCATTGTGGGCTGCATCCGCAAGAAATGACCAGCCACTACTTGTGTGTCGCCCTGTACCCCCATGGTACACAGAGCCACATTCACGTACGAAAAGGCAACATGGAAGCGCACAGAACCGCAGGGCTGTCCCAATGGGGAGGCACTAGTCCAGCTGAAAGGCCGAAATGTTGCTCCGAGACACCAGTACTGCGTAAGGGCATGTGGGCCATTGGCGATCGTCCCATAAGATCGTAATGCTGCTCCACCGATTAACACGAAGCAGCAGGTGTCGGGAGTAAAATCCATCTGCAGGAGTGGCATACAGATGGCAGTGGCAAAAGGGGAGGAGATACCTGTCAACCAAAAGAAAAGAAAAAGAACAGAATGGCCATCAGAACTACATTCCAACAACTCACTTCAATGATCACACGAAATTCACAGCCATATGCATGCTAGCCCACTCAAAAGGATCATCACCACCCCAAAACCACTTGCGACTCATAACCATCTATATCGAGGTGCAAACACCATCACAAACGAGTGTACCTGTGCATGCGTCTGTGAAAACAGAATCCATCAGATGGGAATGTCAACGTGCATGGACACAAGTGTCTGAGGGCGCCTCGAGACAGGGAGGGCTCAACAAGGCCAGATAGACGATGGTCCCACTATGGCAGCCCTGCATCACATAGCGTAGGGGAGGCGGATAGATCCCAAGAAGCCCTGTACATGGCAAACTCTGTATCAAATCACCTGCCCATGCATCCATTCATCATTCCCTCATCCCGGGATCAAAACGCCTGAATATTTACTCACATGACATTAGAAACATCCATTGAGTCTGTGCGTTATGCAGCCTGCAAAATCCACAGTGCCCCAGCCCGTAATTCAAGTGTTGTGAAGTAACATGTATTTGGGAACGGCCGGCCTCATCGGCCACGTAGCTAATGCGCATCCCAAACTATTCATATCAGTCATTGCTCCCTCGCCATGGGCCCTGTCTCAAGGACATTGAACAATAGAACGTTATATTTGCAGTCAGACCTGTGGGCATCTCCTCGCCGCCAGCTGATAACCGAAAGCGCCGCCCTTCGAATTCCTCATCTGCAACATCACGTCGAAAAGGCATCTGTGGCCGTTTGAAATCACTAATTATTCCATCGAGTGCGGCTGTGTGTGAAAATGGCAACTGCCTTCACCCACGAATGGGACGCCCCGCCCGTCGTTGCAACTCGGTACAGTGATGCATGAGGGCCCACCGTTACTCGAGTACTACGTTCCACTGACCCTTCACAAGTCTGTTCGCGACTGCACAGATAGAATGGGAAACAATGGGACCATAGCCGAATGAACATAACAACCAATCCAACACGCCCATCGGGTACAAATACATGATAGCAATAGCAAGATACCATTCCCCGAATTGCAGCGTTGTGCGCGTGACGTGCTCGGCCAAAGGGGAGAGCAGTTTGCACAGGTGGAATGAATCACCACAGGTGGAGGCCATACAGCCTGAAAACACATGAATTGCACACCCAGTCTCCTCCCACAACCACACCGAAATGCTACCGGCAGGACTCGCGATGTTGGCCCTGGGGGACCTGATAGCACTGCAAGTGCTCCGACTCCAAGAGGAAGACGAACACCAACTACAACCGGCCGCACGGAGGAGACGCAGGAGGAGGAGGAGGGCAAGGCAGGGCCAGCAAGGCCCACCAGCACAGCCACTACCACCACGCAGGCAGCCCGCAATCCCACGCCTCCGAGCACATCCGTTCAACCTCACTGATGAGCAGATCCACACCCTCTACCGTTTGGACCGGGACACCATAGCCGCCATTGTGGACATGACACAGGCTGACCTTGTCAGCATGATAGATAGCCCAACCGCCATCCCACCCCTACTGAAGGTGGTGTCTGTACTCCACTTCCTGGCCACAGGCACCTACCAGCACACAGTCGGACAGTTGCATGGCATTTCTCAGCCACTGTTCTCACGGACACTATTGCAAGTGCTCGATGCCCTCCTGCAGCACGCAGACGACTACATCTCCCTACCACGCTCGGAGCAGGAAATTACAAACACGAAAGTGGGATTCCATGCACTTGGCGGCATACCGGGTTGCATTGGTGCCATCGACTGCACCCATGTGGAATTGGTCGTTCCACATGCCATGGAGGCCCAGTACCGCAACCGAAAACAATTTCATTCCCTGAATGTACAAATGGTGTGTGACTCCAACAGGATCATTACACATTGTTGTGCCCGATTCCCTGGATCAACCCATGATTCTATGGTCTTGAGGAACTCTACAATACCACGCTACATGGAGCGACACGCAGGGAACAGATCCTGGCTACTCGGTGAGTCTCATTACATGCATGATGATGTGGGGTATGTGAATTGGCAATGACCTGGCAGGAAGGGGGGGGGGGGTGTGCGTACGTATCAATGGCATTCCACATCATACGTTTCTCGTCCACATACAGGTGATGCTGGATATCCACTGAAGAGATGGCTCCTCACACCAGTCCGGAACCCACGGGACCAGCATGAGGAGGACTACAACCATGCCCACTCACGTACCCGTGTAGTCATAGAACAGGCATTCGGCCTACTGAAGGGCCGTTTCCGCTGCCTCAGCAGGTCTGGCGGGGCACTCCTGTACCGCCATGAGAAGGTTGCAAAGATGGTGATGGCATGTGTCATGCTCCACAACATGTGCGTACGTAGAAATGTGCCCATGCCCCCTGACACAGAACTGCAAGCACCTGATGATGGTCATGATGAGGGTGGGGATGTGGCACCACCTCATGGAGTCTGCGAGGCACCGGAGGCCCGTGACATTCGTCAGCATCTCATTGATGTATGCTTCTAGCACTCACGCCTGGTGGCTGATACATGGACACGGGACTCGTGGCACTGCGTGTGTCTGGGACATGCACAATATGGACTGTACGCCTATGATGGCCTAGTACACAAAGATCAATGTCCACACATCTCATTGGTTGATCGTGCACTTTTTATGGCATATGTGATGTCATGTTGAACACCCTATCGACCCGCCACCCAAGTGAGCCCAACACACCCCCTCCACCCCCCTACCTCCCCCCCGAACACCAGTGTCCAAAGATGCTCATTGTCAGTGGGCTGTCGCTATTGCAAGCCCCCTCTGCGGGTATCAGGGGCACCCCTGCCTGTGGAGCGCAGGTTCCTTCCAGATCTACGTTGGGGGCTGCCCTGGACGGAGCTTGCAACGGATGATGTGTCTGCCTGCTCACGTCCATGCATGTCCCTAAGGGTTTGCGAGAGCTCAGTGAGCACACGGCGCACTGCGGCAAGTTCGGCACATACGTCCTTGGCCGTCGCATGCAGTTCCCCCCTGAGGCTCTCGGTGCTTCTCTCCATTTGGACTCTCAGGCTCTCGGTGCTACTCTCGATTTGTGCCCTAAGTGTCTCAGTTGATGTTTCTATGTCTGCCTTAGTGCCCCCACATTCATCAGCATGGTCCTTGAGGAGCGTGGCCAGTTGCTGCTGTTGTTCGATCAACTGGTCGAGGGACTGTTGCCTCTGCTGGGCCAAGGCCATTTGCGGGGGTGTCACAGAGGGGCTGTTGTCCTCATGTTGCATTGCCACAGGGCTTGTGGGGGATGGCCAGTCGTCGTCTTGTGGGTGCCCCTGCGTGGTATCCTCATGTTGTACGGGATGGGACAGACAGGGGGATTGGGACAGGTCATGGATGGATCTGACTTCGGCATCCCCGTTTTCTGTGTCGGAGCATGCTGCCATCAATGGGGTGTCACCTATGGTGCTGCTGCCACCGGAGGCAGTGCCTTCTGTGGCATCCATTGGGGGGACCTGTGGTGGTGGTGTTGTGGGCATGCTGGCTGCTGGGGTGCCTGTTGATGTTCCCTCCTCTGTGCTGCCACCTGATTTGTGCTGCTGGCGTGTCTTGATGCGTGCAGCTGAGGTGGAGGGTCTCTGGCCGTTGGTCTTGGCCCTCTTTGCAGGTGTGCTAGTAGGGGTGTCCTGTAGCTCGTCGTTTGGATCGGACCCTGTGGTGGAGTAGAGGAGGGCGAGGGTTATTGGTGGGTCTGTGGGAATTGGAATGGCATTGTATCACATGCATTGGGGTGGTACCTGAGGGTGATTTGGGCCGGGCCCTTGGAGGTGCTTTGATTTGTGTGTGGAGTGAGGGTGCAGTTGTTTGGCAGCCTGCAGTTAGGGTGTGCCTGCTGCACATGTAGTGCGTGTATTGGGGGTTTTTAATTATTTATGTATTTATTGTGGGTTTTAACGTGCGCTATCAGGCCGATGTGTGTGGACGTTCTCCTGGACATGTGTTTCTGTTGCACTATGTGGACGCATGGTACTTCACATGGATGGACTGTGTGGATTTGGCATTGTTTTTCCTGGCCCACCTACCTGTATCTTCGGATGTCTGCACTCCTTTCTCCATCCCTCCGACTCCCTCTATGCTCTCCATTCCGATGGTGGAGGCACAGATTTCTTCCCAGGGGGTCAACTTGATGGGTGATTCAGGACCTCCCCCGGTGGCTGTGGCAATGTTGCGGTTGGCAGAGAGTATGCTGCGGACGCGTATCCGCAGGTCGTCCCATCGCTTGCGGCATTGCTGTGGGGTGCGGGGTGCGGTCCCCACCGCACTTACCCGCTGTGCCACCAGAGCCCATATGGCCTTCTTGTTTACAAGTGCCGTCCTGGTCATTTGCGTGCAGAAGACGACGGCAGCATTCTCCTGGAGGGTCTCTGTTAGCACGGTGAGTTCCTCACGGGAGAAGTGGACCTGCCGCTTGCGGTCGCACGCTTTCTTCGCTGCTTTTCCCATTATTCGTGGTTTCGCTAGGGTGGTTGACGGGTTGGGGTGTGTTTCAGGGTAGTGATTTTAGTGGTTGTGTGGTTTTAGTGTATTTATAGGTGTACGCCGGGTTGTTTCCCGTTCCGGGCCCATGTTTTAACTTCCGTTTCCGTATATTTCCGGCCACCGTACTTTCCGGTAGGCGCACACTGCGGTGACCGCTAAGAGGGGTGGCGGTATTGCACCTGGGGCGACGTACGGCGGCGGTGTGGGCCGTTTTGGGGTCATTTCCGCCATCGCGGACTTTGCACTTCCGCCATGCCGTGGTGCTCGTGCCCGATGGGTCGGAATGGGCCGCACTTTGCTCCTTCGTGCAATGGCGGAAACGCTATTTACGCTATGGCGCTCCGGTCAGTCGCTTTCCGCCAGGGTCGTAATGAGGGCCATAGTCATTTTTACCACAGACCCAGTACACCCCATCTTACATGGAGTACTGGAAAGGGCTAATCTGTACCCCTTTTCTGTCTGTACCTCCCTGAGCATTGTTTCGCTCTTTTAACATTTAGACTTGGCTGGTGGCAGTGGTATCTACCCTAACTTCTCTACCGCGATTATATTAGATAAACGTGGTACTGTTCTTGGCTATTATATTAGCCTCGAACATAAACCTGCTTGACCAAATCGTCTTTCTTTTGGCTCCGGTTGGATTTATTCGCCATTTCTTTTTGTTAAAGTCCCTCTTGTGTTTTACTTTGCGCGTCAAACTAGGTTTGCCTTCTTTGTTCAGCCCTCCTCTTGGCGCCTGGGTGTCTAGGTAGACTGAATGTGGGGAAGGGGTGTAGTCATCCCCTGCACAGGGTATCCTAGGAAACCCAAGTCGCACTTTGCCATGATTGGCTCAGGTGATTGTCCCGGCTGGACAACCCCCCTGCTGCGTGATTGACAGCCAGGTTGTGTGAATGGGGGTTTTGCGCATAAAAGGCAGGTCTCTTGGGCTAGAAGTCAGAGTCGCCTCTGGAACTACAAGGAACCGAAGAGAAGCAGAGAGAATGACGGCTGCTGCAACTACCCCGTCCCGGTGAAGCCCTGCTGCAGTCCTGAGCTATCTTCCCTTCAACGATTAAGAGGAGATCCAGTCCGGAGTTTTCTTCCCTTGAGCCTGGTGGCGATAACCAGCTCATCTTCTTCAGCCAGAGATCTCCGCCGTGGTCAAAATCGCTGCACACTGCTGTAGTGGTCCGGATAGCCACCTGCTGAGCCTCTCCTGTTTTTAAGGAGCACACCTTTTTCATTGTCGCTGCTGCCGGCTTCATCCCTGTGTGGTGCAGACCCCCTTCAGACGTCCTCCTTCACAACAAAGCTCCAGGAATCGTGGGTCTGCGGGAAACCAACGGGAACAACTGCCAGGGCACCAGCTGCATCGTTGGAATAAGGTACTGTGCTCTACTCGAGGAAACTGGGTGAATCCCTTTTCTTCATCCTCAAGGCTCGTCCTTGTCTTCCCTCCTTCTTATAACTTTTGCTTCTGAACATTGACAATATCCAAGTACTTTTGGGCTACGCTGACTTGTGAACTGTTTAACGGTGTGATCTTCGGCACAGGTCTCCGGTGTCACTTAAACTTGGCTCTGACCCTTTGACTTTTGATCTCCTGTTTCTGAGTGTTTCTCGATACTGTCTGCCTAACCTAAATATTGCCTGTGATTTTTGCCTCCAACTCCCTCTGGGTATCTCGGGTGCTAAGTGTGCTTTTTGCCCAGTAGCATTTCATGTCACGGATACGCGTTTAGACCGTACTGTCAAAAAGTGATCACAACCGTATCCACGGTATCGTGTTTTGTACATAACACCGGTTCATTCAAACACGGGTACTTACCTTGAGACATACTGTACAAAGTGAATTGGTTAGTTGTAGTTTCTCCAGCATGGGGTCTGTCATGGATTCACATGCTCATGAATATTCCCCGTCGTCAGGCTGGGAATCCTCGGTATAGAAAAAATCAGTATCAGTTTCGTTTCTGATCTGTCTTTCTTAGTAGTAACCAATCACTGGTCTCTGGGTCATACTGCCCCCAGCCCATGACTGCCCTCTCCCTAAGCCCTGCCTCTGGCAGCCATCCTCAGATTTTTACCGCACGTTCAAGTGTTGGGAATCCTCGTGCTGTAGCTCTCAAGCTTTTGCTGCGTTTTCGCACTTTTTCAGGAGATTTTTCTCATTTTTCGGTTAAATTGATCCTCAAGCTCCACCGTTTCTACATCCGATCAACGGGGACCCGTTTCGGAGTTTTCTACGCCCCTCAAGGGTGAAGATTTCGTCGAGTTACGCTTTGGAGGATTCCAGAAGTTCCGAGGCCTACCCCGGACATGGCCCAGGAGAAAGGAAGCTCGACGCCCGGGAAGCTGTTCAGGACCTGCCCTGGATGCCAGCTTCAGAATGTGTTCAAGGAGGGCGAGCATTCGTTATGCTTCTCCTGTCTCCATGAGGACAAGACGCACATGGAGAAGGACTGTGCGTTTTGTGGAAACATGTCAGAGCAGACCATGAAGGATCGCCACCTCCGTCTCGCCAACTGGCTGGAAGGGAAGAGCCCGTCAGGCGAGAAGAAGAAAAAGAAGTCCGAGCGGTCTTTTAAGTCCTGTGAGGGGCCCCGGTGACGGGGGCCCAACAAAAGGCCAAGCACCGCGAGTCGCGGGCACCGGGAGCGGCGAACGGTCGGGCTCCTTGGCTGCCAGGCAGGGCGCATCCTCGCCGGCGCCATCAACCACGAGCCAACGCTCTGGCTCGAGTAGGAGGAAGTCCGAGAACCCGGCGAAGCTTCTGGAGAGGCCCCGGTCGATCTCGAAAATTCCGGCAGAGGGGGAGCGAGGCTCAAACCCTCCCCCCAAGGTGAAGGCCCCAGGCGTACAGAAGGCGATGATGGCCTTAATTCACCCTGCTAAGACCTCGATTGAGGATGTCGCAGCGACCCTGGCTCAGCCTGTGGAGGCTACGCCAGTGGAGGCGACCTCAGGACCCAGAGTCTCCCTGACACCACGGAGGGAGTCGTCTTTCAGGCCCATTGAGAAGACCCCCACAAAGTCCTCGTTGGAAAAGGTGGGGGAGGGGCAGGTGGCCATCGTGGATACAGACACGACCTCTGAAGAAGAGCTCATCGAAGTCGTGGAAGAGGCCCAGCCCGTCGGGAGGGATCCCGACGAGGGTGACGACGAGAGCGACGGTGTCGCCGACGAGGTTCCTTAAGAGCCTTCGCGCCCGTCGTTTCCAGTACCGCAGGACACTTCGGCGGCCATTTTGTCAGTGATTCAGTCCTTATGCTCGGAGATAAGGACAAGCTTACCCCTCCCCCCGACGGAGGTACCTGAGCCAGACCCGGCGGGGGAACCGGAGCCGGGACCTTCGGAAAGTCCACCGCATAAGAGGAGGAGGACGCATCCTACGCCACCTCTCCCACCTCTGCGGCCCGCTCTTCCTTCCCCCCGGTCTACTACCCACAGGCACGGACACGGCTACGACAGGTACAGATGACAACGGAGGTGACGACGGGACGTGTCCCCCGTCGCCCCCTGATCGGGCGTCCCCGCCCGACGAGATTGGATCCTTTCATGCCATGATTTCCAGGGCATCCGAGCTCTTCCAGCTCTGCCCAGAAGAGAAGAAGAAGGAAGGGTTCCTTTACCAACGGCGCGAGGCCAAAAGGAAGACGGTCCTCGCCGTACCACTTCTTGATGACATCTGGGATGAGGGGCTCGCCCTCCTCAAGAACCCTGCCACGGCGCCGACACACAGGGACCAGTACGAGAAGAAGTACCGGGTCCCCGACGCTGCCCCCTTGTGCCTTCGGGCGCAACCTACCCCGGTCGTCTCAGCAGCGGCAAAGAAGAAAGCTGGGGGGGCATCGGCCTCGACATCAACTTCCCCGCGGGACGGCGAGGGCAGGAAGCTGGACACGATGGGACGACGGGTCATCTCATCCGCAGCGACGACTATCAAGGCGGCCAACGCCCTGGCTATCGTAGCCCGCTACGACAGGGAGTTGTGGTTCAAAATCGCCCCTCTGTTGGACTTCCTTCCGGACGCCAAAAGGGCTGAGGCCCTTGAAATCGTGCAGGAAGGTGAGATTGCTTCGGACCACACCATCACTGTGGCAACGGACATCGCTGACACTGGTTTCTGTCAGTTGGGCAACAGCGTTTGCCTGAGACGACGAGGATGGCTCAAGGCGACGCATTTCCGCCAGGACGTACAAACCAAGATTTTGGACATGCCCTTCGACAGGAACAATCTGTTTGGGAAGGTGGTTGATGAGTCCCTTCAGGCCATCAAGACAGACACGGAGACTGCCCGGGCACTGGGAGTGCTCCAACAACGACGGCCGTCCTTTTGTGGCTCCGGAGGCAGACAAGGTGCCTCCAAGGGATGCGGCAGTGGCTCCTCCACGTACCGCCAAGCGGCAAGATCTTCGTCCCAGGAAGCCTACAGGTGATGCGGCAAGTCAGGTGGTGCCCGTCGTCGTCGACAGGGAGGTCAAGGAGGCAAGGCGGCCTCCAAACAAGATTGAACCGACAGTGGAGTCGGGCCCCCACCGAAGCACCCCGGTGGGAGGCCGGTTGACGAGGTTCATCAGCGTGTGGGAGTCCATCTCCACCGACCGTTGGGTGCTGGATGCCCTGGCCCAAGGGCACGCTCTCGAGTTCCAGAAGAAGTGCCCTCGTGTTCCTCCCGTGGCCAGGAAGGAAAATCATGTCCCTCAACTACTGTTGGAAGTAAGGGCGATGCTCAAGAAAGGTGCCATCGAGCTCGTCCCAAAGAGGCTTCGGGGCTCCGGAGTTTACTCAAGGTACTTCCTCGTAAAGAAGAAGATAGGAGGATGGCGTCCCATCCTGGACCTGCGACGACTGAACAGATACATCAAGGCACAGAAGTTCCGGATGGTCACCCTCCAGCACGTGCTGGGGCAGCTGGAGGAGGGCGATTTCCTGTCGTCGTTGGACTTGGAGGATGCGTACTTCCACATCCCCATTCTAAAAAGACACCGAAAGTTCCTCAGGCTTGTGGTCCAAGGGCGGCACTACCAGTTCAAGGCCCTCCCGTTCGGATTGAAGTCGGCACCCTGGGTGTTCACCAAGTGCCTCGCACTGGTGGCGGCGCGGCTGCACCTGCAGAGGATTCACGTCTACCCCTACCTGGACGACTGGCTCATCCGGGCAAGGACAAGGGAGCTCGCCGTGGAGCACACTGCAAAGACTGTCCAGCTGCTCACGGACCTGGGGTTCTCCATCAACTTTCCAAAATCCCACCTGGTCCCGTTGCAAGTCGCCCTGTAACTAAGAGCCAAGCTCGACACAGTGGCGCGGCTGGCCTCGCCGTCGGAGGAAAGGACCAGGACCATCCTGGGCATAGTGAAGCATCTGCTGGCCTCGGACATGGCTAGGGTAAGATCTGTCAAGTCCCTCCTCGGGATGATGTCCTCCTGCATTTATCTGGTGCGCCTTTGCAGGCTTCGGATGCGCCCCTTACAAGAGATCCTCGACGCCCCCTGGGTCCAGTCGACGGGCAGCTTTGAGGACAGGATCCCACTCAACGAGACGTTCCGTCAGGCGATCTGGTGGTGGGGTACCCGCTCTCATCTGTCGGCGGGCATGGACTTTCAGACCCCAGCTCACCAGGTGGCAGTGACGACGGATGCCTCCCTGGAAGGTTGGAGAGCGCACTCCGGAGATCTTCACGCGAGTGGCCTTTGGCTCCCGGAGGAGAAGTCTCTCCACATCAACATCTTGGAGCTCCGCGCAGTGTTCTCGGCCCTCAGGTCTTTTCTTCCGTCCCTCAAGGGCAAGGTGGTGAGGAACTTCACCGACAGCACCACCACGATGTTCTACATCCGGAAGCAGGGCGGAACCAGATCCCCTGCCCTATCCAAGGAAGCCCAGGATCTGTGGCATTGTTTCTGGTGCCTTTTCATCTGGCAGGAATAAAAAACACCATCGCCAACTCACTCAGCAGAGAGCTGCGCTCGTGCCACGAGTGGGAACTACGCCAGGATCAAGTGGATCGTCTCTTCCGACGATGGGACGAACCCCAGATCGATCTCTTCGCGACGGCGACGAACTCCAAGTGCTGGAGGTTCGCCAGCAGGTTCCCCCAGCCGAGGGGCATGGGTGATGCTTTCTCGATCCCCTGGGACGGCCTATTTCTTTATGCGTTCCCTCCATTGCCATTGCTGCTCCGGCTCATCAACCAGCTCAAGAAGTCCCGGTGCAGGATGATCCTCGTCGCACGGGCGTGGCCGAGACAGATCTGGTTCCCGGACCTTCTGGACTTGTCAGCGTCCACACCAGTCAAGCTGCCGACCGACGCAGATCTTCTCTTCAGAGAAGGAGGCACCATTCTTCATCACAACCCAGAGTCGCTGGACTTGCAGGCCTGGCTCCTGCAGCACTAGAGTTTGGAGGGTACGACATTCCAGCCGATTGCAGAGAGGTTCTTGCAAATGCCAGGGCGTCCTCAACTCTCAAGTGCTACGGACATAAATGGAAGAGGTTCTCTGTCTGGTGCCCTGCACAGAAGATTAACCCTCTGCGGATTACGGCCCCTCAAGTATTGCCGTACATGCTGGACCAGCTCACGCTTCCATCAAGATACATCTGACCGCCATCTCACGATACACCAGAACTACGGGACGGGCGTCCCTGTGGTCTCATCGGCTGGTGAAGGAATTTATGAAAGGATTGTTCCGATCATTCCCGCCGGTGAAAGCCCCTGCCCCGGCATGGGAGCTCAACGTGGTGCTGACCAGGCTCCTGGGGGCCCCTTTTGAGCCTATGCATTCGGCACCGTTAAAGTTTCTGTCGTGGAAGACAGCTTTTCTCGTGGCCATCACCTCCACACGATGAGTGGGAGAGATCCAGGCCCTATCTTGCAAGCCACTATACTTTACTTTTCACGACACGAGGGTGGTGCTGAGGACGCACCCCTCCTTCATGCCCAAGGTGCCGTCGGACTTCCACCTCAACGAACCCTTGGTGTTGCCAGTTTTCTTCCCGTCGCCTTCGTCGCCGGCTGAGAGGACTCTGCACTCGCTGGACGTAGCTAGAGCACTGAAGTTCTACGTGGACCGCACGAAGAGTTTTCGGAAGACATCACAGCTGTTTGTAAACTTTGGACCTGTGAATCAAGGGAAGGCTCTCTCGAAGGCTTCCATTTCCAGATGGCTCTCCGGCTGCATCATGCACTGTCACCGGTTGGCAAACCGACCGCTGCCCGGCCGTTCGAGAGCCCACTTGACCAGAGCGATCGCTGCTACCACGGCGTTCCTTTCTGGTGTGCCCCTGCTCGACATCTGCAGGGCTGCGACATGGAGGTCGACGCACACCTTCACGAGATTCTACTGCGTCGATCGGGACTCCAGGGAGGAGTCCAGGGTCAGCCAAGCAGTGCTGCGCAATCTGTTCGCTTAAGGTGAGCCTGGTGAGGAGGTAAGAGATGCTTAATGTTGAGTGTTTTGGTATTGCTTAATGTTGGTACCTAAATATTGCCTGTGATTTTTGCCTCCAACTCCCTCTGGGTATCTCGGGTGCTAAGTGTGCTTTTGGCCCAGTAGCATTTCATGTCACAGATACGCATTTATTGAGTAGACCGAACTGTCAAAAAGTGATCGCAACCGTATCCGCGGTATCATGTTTTGTTCATAACACCGGTTCATTCAAACACAGGGTACTTACCTTGAGACATACTGTGCAAAGTGAATTGGTTAGTTGTAGTATATTTAACGTGTGGTTTAAAAATAAATGTACTTATATTTTTTACCTGAAACCTTGAGTCAGTGTTTGCTTGAGTCACAGTAATTGTGGTCCCTTTGTGTAATCTCGGCTACTGCTCATATACTCTTGAGATAAGCCTGGCTGCTCTGCTACTGCTACCACTGTAACTTAGTAGTACAGGCTTGTACCAAAGGTAAACTTGTATTGCCACCTGTCGTCTTAATTGTGTGTAGTGGTCCCTAAGGGCACTGCACAGGATTCTGCCTAACAAGTGGCCTCTGAATCCCAACGCAGTTAAACTTCACAATAGAAGCTTAGTAATTGAACAGTAGCAGTACAAGTTATATACAAGCCCACTGAAACAACGCAGACTAGCCAAGAGGGCACTCAAAAATAAGAAAGCGTCATCGAGTGCCATACTTCCTATCGCGGGACCACAGTCTGCCCCAGAAATTTACTCCAAAAAAGCCAGAAAAAGACTGGCACGAGCGGCGGCTGGAGCTACAAAGTCAAAGGAGCCTCTTTCAGACTGGCTAGTACCGGGAGAGAAGTCTATTGTGGTGGATCTAGAAGAAGTCTCACTGGCGGATTCTGAGCAGGTTCTAGATTACAGTGCTACTCTATATCCTGAGGATCTCCTTGGGACGGGGGTAGCAGGAGAATCTCCAGAGCCTATGCGGCCCGTACAAAGAAGCTCAGAGGAGGAATGTAATGTGAATCGCATCTGTTTCATTAAGAATTTCTATCCTAGTGGAAAAAATCCCTGGTTGTCACGTTCAGAGTTCTTAACTAGACTCCATTATATTCCTCAACTTCGAGTTATGAAATCTGATGACTTCTTGTTTATCGAACCCCTACAGGTGCCTAATTCCAATGTCTCTGCCATACACTGCACCTTTTTGGCTTCTGCGCAAATGTTAGAAACTTTAAAGAAGAACTGAGAGCGGTAGATATTGCCATTGATGTTGATCCGCAGGAGAGGGATTCACATGAGGAACCAGAGGCCATTGACATACATGCCCCCACAGCCAATGAACCCAAATCGGTGGCACTGGAAAATTCTGCGTTGGCTGAAATACAACAAGCTCTCAAAACACTTCTGGAAGCCCTCCCGCGAATCATACAGAACCATTGAAGTTTCTCTCTTATTTCGTGGAACTGTCAAGGCTTTGTACATCTTTTGAGGCCAGAGGGATCAGTAGACTTACTGTCTAAGCACAGTTGCGTATGTCTCCAGGAAACATGGACATTGAACCCACTACTGCTTGATGGTTTTGTAATATACCAGTCACTTGCCAAAAGGGGGGATAAGGGTCGCCCATTTGGGGGTTTACTCACAGGGGTGGTTAACACAGTTAATTCTCGGAAAATACAGTGCAAAGCTGCTGATTATCTTCTGGCAGTAGAGGTTGATTATCCAAATGAAAATGGTCAATGTAGATTCTTATTGATTAACCTCTACAACCCCCCGGGTGCATTGTCAAGAGAACCACTACAAGAAGCAATACAGGAGCTATTGTCATCTTGGACACAGAGGCCTGGTAACATAGTGGTAGTGGTTATGGGGGACTTTAATTGTCATATGACGGGCGACCACCTGGTATCTACTAACCCCGACCTTAGTGAAAGATGCTTGATGACTCATGGGAGAAGGGAGAGTGAAGGGTTGGGGTGGTTGCAATTGTTCGACACATGGGAATTAACCATGATTAATAGTCGAACATTGGGAGATCGGCCTAGGAAACAAACTTGGACTAATGGCACATCGTTCAGTACTCTGGATTACATATTCATGTGCCTCGAAATGCAGTCCAGAGTTACTGACATGAGTGTAATGCCCAATAAATGGAGCGACCATGCATTGCTTCTGTGTTCACTCCGCCTCCCTCTCCCCTCCGCCTCTCATTCCAACATTGGCAGTATCCAAACTAATTGCTCAGGATCTAGAATAGTCTGGTCGGAGAGGAACATTAGAGCGGCCACAGAAGCATTTAAGCGTGCCGCTTATTGGTCTCTTCCTCACTTCGATCATATGACTGCTAATGATATAGAAGACTGGATCCTGGGATTTTCGGGTTTACATGCCACTATAAAAAAGAGGCACATGTTAAAACTGGGAGGTACAACACTCCCCTACAATAAGGGAATACGTGACGCCAAGCGAGGGTTAAGAGCAGAGATTCGGGGTCTCAAGAACTTGTACATAGTGGGAGCCGCCTATTATGATAAAGTCAGAAAAGCCAAAAATAGATATAGAGCCTGCATTAGGAGCATCAAAACAATAGAGAGGAATAATGGAAATCAAATGCTCGTTAAAACCATCTGCTCTAGAAATTCGCGTAATATATGGCTACTTTAAAACGAGAATAAAGAGAAGGTCAAGGGCCATTTAGTCAACCCAATTGGTGAGGAAGTATGGGTTACATTTTTATTAGGTCGTAATTCTGGAGAGGCGGAGGATCCTAATATATCTGTAGTGAAGGCTCCCTTTCCCCCGCCTCTTGATGTTTCAGAGAGGGCATTTATAATAAAATAGCCACACTTAAAGCTTCTAGAGCCCCTGGCCCTAACGGGCTGGCCAATGTATTAATTAAGAGCTACCCTGCTTTTTGGGCTCATCTCTTCTCTATTCTTTTTTAAAAAGTTTTAGCCCAGGGGATGACTCACCGTTCATGGCAAACGGCTATTTTGGTTCCGGTGTTTAAAAAGGGTAGCCGTATAGATCCAAATAACTACAGGCTCCTCTCCATGCTTGACACCACGGGAAAACTCTTTGCAGCATTACTGCTTATTGAACTACAGAAGTGGGTAGAACAGACCAACATACTTAGCAAATTCCAATGTGGTTTTCGGCGAGATTTCTCAACCACTCATAATCTTTGGGTGATGGATACGCTCCGTACACGGGCGCTTAGCAAAGGGCAGCCCCCGCTCTATGCGCTATATATTGATTTCAAGGCTGCCTTTGACTCCATCCCAAGAGCAAGGTTGTTGACTAAGTTGGAAACTATGGGCTGTCCGCCAGGTCTCCTATACTATCTAAGACAGTTGCACCATAATACCACGGTGTGCCTTAGATTAAACCAAGAGGGCAGTATGACTAGACAGGTGAAACAGAACAGGGGGGTTAAGCAAGGATGCGTAACGGCACCCCTTGTTTACAATTTATACGTTTATGATATCCCAGCAGTACTTGCTGAGGCTAACAACTGCCCACCTAAAATTGGGGAAGCACCGTGCACTGTTTTAGCATATGCAGACAACCTGGTCGTTTTTGACAACACAATAGCTGGAATTAGGCGCTCTGCGATCACTCTATAGGAATATGCAAAGATCAATGGCTTGACCATTAATCTAGATAAGACAAAGGTGCTCTGATTTACGAGAAAAAGAGTATCCCGAGTAGAGCTGTGGGTGTATAATAATCATATACTCTACGCTCCATCTTATCGATATCTTGGTGTGGAAATTGAACCGCTGGGCGACTATCCCCTGTGCAGACAAGGACGTGTAACCAGGGCGCAGCAAGTAACAGCATTAATAACGTCATTTACCTGCAAGCAGGGCGGTTTTACCTTGTGGGGGAGGACACACTTATACATCCAAGTGTTTGCGCCCATGATTACTTATGGTTTTGAGGCCCTTATTTCAATCGATCTGGCCGGGCTACAAGTGATGGAGGGTAAATTCTGGCGCCGGATGCTGGGATTACCTCTGAGTGTCCCAGTGGCCCTGATTAGGCTTGAGTTGGGCCTTCCCTCACTTAAGCACTGATACTTAAAAGGAGGGCGGGTTTCTATCTCAAAATGAAGAGCAGTTCTCCCAATCTGTTATTGGCTGTGATCCATCAAGAAGTGAGCAAAAAATACACCACTTCCCCCCTCCAGAAAGATATGACTACATTTCTCAGAGACATAGGCTGGACGCATAGAGGGGTAACTGTCTCCCAGGACGTTTTAAAAGCGCTTGGTAAAAAGGTGGACCTATGGGATTGGTTAGAGAACTTCTCACACTTGAGCAGCTTAAAGTCTTTTCATTTTGTTAAATATAGACTTTATAATTTTATGAAACAGCAAGCATATTTGTACCTCTGCCCCACCAAAAGGCTCAGACGTATTATTATTCTGTTCCGTTTGGAGCAATAACCCACCCTGTATAATGTAGGAGCCAGGAATAAGAACCCTGCTATTGAGCGAGCTTGTCGTTTATGCAAATTCCCTGAATGCCTGGAGACAGCCAAGCATTTATTGACTGAGTGTTATACATTGGGTTCCTCAATCTCTAAATATCTTGGGGAATTTGTACATGATCCTCAAACCATTTGTGAAAGTTCATTCTGGCTCTACTGCACTAATGCTTCCAACATGCATCTGTTTATTGCGCTGTATAATGTGTGGCTGCAGATTGAAAAAGTTCTGGGCGCCTTGATTTGAAACATCTCAATAGGGTGGGTCAAATATTATTTGAGTTATTCTGATTAGGAAGAGGTTTCACATCTCTTACACATTTGATGGGTTTTGAGGCATGGTGTCTTTTGTAGAAATGTATAAATAACTCTTGCATAAGTGGCTAAGCATGTGCTAATTTGTAGGCAAGGATAATTAGCTATATATTATTGCTTTTTCCACTTTTTTCCTGAGTATTATTGTGTTTTTAAAGGAACTATGTATTAATGTTTATTTATGTCTTCTCTTTTAAAGAGTATATTTTTAATGTATGTAATTTGTAATATGTGTAAAGTTTGAATTATTTTCAATCTGTATCACATTAAAGTATTATTATTATAGTAATGGTAAGTAGGATACACTTAGGCGTATTTGTTGAACAGAATGGAGTGTTTTTTTTACGGAAGATCAGGTAAGATGGCTCGCCTTTGATATATGGAGGGAGAGCATTCCAAAGAGTGGGAGCAATAAATGTGAAGCTGGCTCCTCCCGTTCCTTGTCTGGCGAATCTGGGCGTCGTAAGGGAGGAGGATCTCAGGCTGCGGGGATTGTGTTTTTTGGAGATGCAGGTGGAGAGGTAAGTGGGTGCAGTATTGTGGATGCAGCAGTGGGTGATTGAAAGTATTTTAAACTCAATACGTGCCCTGGCATTGAGCTTCACGACTCACTAAAGGGATGTGGTAAGATCTTTTTAGGCCCCAGACAGCTCAAAGCATGTTATTTTTGATGAATTGTAATTTAGTTACATTTTTGGTGGCAGTTCCAGCGAGTATGGCGTTGAAATGATCCAATTTGCTGCCGATAATGGCCCTCGCCAGAGTAAGGCAGGTGTTCAGGGAGAGGATTATTCTGGAGTGGTTGATAATTTTAGTGGAGTAGGCGGTGTTTGAACATAGTGAGTTCAGAGTCTAGGTGGACTCCCAGGGTTTTGACAGAGCTGGACAAGTGAGTGATGTTTCCATCAATGGAGAAGGAGGCGAAGGCAGGGTCTAAGTGTTTGAGACGTTGTCGGGAGCCTATGATGAGGAGCCCTGTCTTGCCATAATTGAGGCATAGGTGGTGGATAGCAATCCAAGCCCAAATGATGCTGTATCCAGGCCCAAATGATGCTGTAAATCCGGTTGATGTTGGCTGAGTCGAGGCACTGATTACTGGTGAGTTTGAGGAGAATTTGCGTGTCGTCTGTGAAGTTGGTGTAGGGGATTTCAAGGCTGTCCAAGTAGTCAAAGAGTGGCTTAGTATAGATATTATAAAGGGTGGGAGATAAACACGATCCTTGAGGGACCTTGTATTGTAGGGAACGGGGAGAGGGTCAGCTGCTTCTGATCCGGGCGAAGATCCTGGAGGATCGTTCACTCAGAAAAGAGTTTATCCAGTTGGTTGCTTCATTGGAAAGGTTGAAGGTGGAGGAGAGATGGTGGCACAGGATATCGTGGTTAACAAGCTCAAAGTCTGCAGAGAGGTCTAGCAGGAGGAGGAGGGCGAGGTGACCTGCGTCCCGAATGGTCTGAAGCTGAATCTTAAGGTAAAGGAGAGCTGACTCTATGTCTTGTTCTAAAGCCAGATTGCAGTGTGCCCAGAAGGTTATGGGCTTCAAGGTAGGGTTGGAGTTGTGTGTCGGCTGTGCAGTCCAGCATTTTAAGTAGGTAGGGTGCCATCATGATGGGCCGATAGTTCGTGGGGAGGGTGGGGTCGTGCGATGGATTTTTGAGGAGGGGGGTTGACCCATGTTTCTTTAAGGGATTCTGGCACCGTATTGGAGTTTAAAGAGGCGTTGATTAATTTAGCAATGAAAGGAGCAAAGTGTTCTGCACACATTTTGATGAAATGAGATGGGCAGAAGTCTCCTTTGCAATTAGAGGTTTTTATTCGATTGATGGTAGTGATTACTTCAGTTGGAGATACAGGGAGAAGTGGAAGGAAGGCTGAGCAGCTCGGAGTGAGCCAGTGGGCCTGTGGCAGGCTCAGTATTGCATAGAAGCAAGGATTTGTTGAGGATAATTTTCTCTCTGAGGTTATGGGTCTTGTTGGCGAGTGCGGACTGGACCAGGGAGCACCAGGCTTTGCCTTGAAGAACCGTCTTTCCCACTGGAGGGAAATCTTCCATTCTTCTCCTCCAGGTCATCTTAAAGAGTTTGTCTCCAAGACCCCACATCAAGACAAGGTAGGCCCTTTGTTTAGCAAGGCTCCTCAGCACAGACACTCCTTTCTGGGGGTTTTCACTGGGAAGGGTACCTTTGATTCTGCTTCTGGCAGACTCAAGACCATTAAAGCTACCGGCTCCCAAGCTGAGGGGCCCAAGGGCTTTTCCGGGTGTTCCGTAGACAGACCCGAGGCCAGCAAGGTTCCCGGCTCCCAAGCCAAGGGGCTCTTCCGGGCGGTCCAGGCAGGGGTGATACAGTTCATCCTCCACTTCTGCCCCAACGGGCAAAGGATCATTGTGTTCTACCTCCAAGAGTCAGTTCATATCATGATCCAACGCGACTACCAGCTCTATAGCTGAGGGCGCCCAGCCTACCGGAGCAACCTCTGAGGTCGTTGTGCAGGTTGATTCGACCACTTGCGGGCTGTGGACTCTGCACCTACCGGGGCCATCTCTAAGGTTGACCCTTCTGATTCAGGTTCTAGAGCCAAGGAGCGCAATTCCATGTCTGAGCCAGTACGTGGCACAGGGCCTTTGCACCCTCCCTCCCAAGGTGTGGTGCAAGGCCCAAAGATGGCAGACAAGCATGCAGCAGATCCTGCTTTCTGGCAGCCATCTTGGATTCAGATCCGAGGCCTCTCCCCGGTTCTTCCCCCACAGAGTGGGCACTGCAAGAAGCTTCCAGTCCCCTTCCCTTAGAAAGCGACGTCAGACCCTATGGTACAGGCTGATGATCTCTGCAGGGTTACATCTACCCCTCGCAGCCGTACGGCTACATGCCCAAGGCTCCTAGGCGCTTCGATCAGGAAAGGAGGCGAAGCGCTGCTGAGGGCCGTGCCCCTTTTGATCTGGCGGCTTGCGAGGATTGCTCCTTCGAACGCTTCCTCCTCCTCATGCGCTCTCCACAGATGACGGGGCTCCTCAAGGATATCATCAATGAAGTGATCCCACAGGTCGTGCCTCCTAGGCCTCCGCCTCTGGGCCCTCCTCCGGTTCCTCCGGCACTTTTAAGTGCCGCTGCCCATTCCTCCTCTAGTACAGGCCCTGCCAGTGATTCAGAGCCCTCCTCCTCCTCATGTACCACCAATGCCTAGCCTGCAGTCGCCTATTGGATCCACAGTTATCTTCGGGTCTGGATGGGGGGGACCCCTCTGGCTCCAGTGCTCCAGGACCCAGACTCCCCTCCGCCTGGAAACAGGGGGTGCGATGACGGCAACGATGGCTCCCAGGACGAAGAGCCTTCGGCCTCAGTGAAGGAATTTCATGACCGTCTTCAGGCCCTTGCAGAGTTCTTGGGGGTCCCTCAGTCAGAGCAGTCCCCTCAGGAGTCAGGGATGCTGGCTGAGGCCGGCCCGGCGTGCAACGAGCCGCTTGGGCACTATCCTCCAGGAAGATGTCATTCAGGTGGTGAGAAAGGTCTGGGAGAAGCCCATGGCCAACTCCCAGATGAACAAGAAGTTAGACAGCTGGTTCAGGCTTTTGGATGGGGAGCCAGTCCTCCTACCCTGCCACCGCCAGCCACACTCTTCAGTGGTGGCAGCAGCGGCTTCCTTGTATTCTAAGGCTTCGTTGTCATATTCCTCTGCAGGGGCCGTCTCCAGTTGTCTTTCCAAAGAGGACAAAATCCTTGAGCCTTTGGCAAGCGTTGCTACCTCAACTCCGGGATGCATTTACGGCAGGCCAACGCTGACACCCGCCTAGCCGCAGCGAACCAGAAGCTGTGGCAGGAGATTGGGGAGTTCCTGCCTGACCTCCCTCTTTCAAGGCCGGCCAGGCGGATGCCCTGGCAGTTGTGCAAGACCTCATGGATGCTTCAGTCTCCCACATCGACACAGCCTGCAGAGGCTGTGTCTGGGGGTCGAGATGAGGCAGACGGCGTGGATGCATGCCACTAAATTTTCCTCTGATGTGCAAGAGAGGATCCTGGATCTTGCTTTTGAGGGGTCAGATCTTTTTCATTTGTCCACTGATGACGAGCTGACAAAAAAAAAGAACTCTACAGAGATCGCCAAGTCCTTGGCCATCCTAACTAAATCAGGGCAGAAGTCCTTCCCTCAGTACCAGAGCATGACCAACTTCAAACCCTGCACATTCAGTGGCTTCAAGGGGTTTTGACACTGTGGTGCACGGAGGCCTGACAGTTCCCCTAGCGAGCATAGGAGGAAACAGCAGAGGACATTGCACATTTTAGTTCCGCTCCCCCTCCTGCACTCCTGCCTCAGATGCCAAAAAGCAATGCTGTAATGGTCAGGGGACACAGCTCACCTGTATGGGGCCGACTGGCTCTCTTTCAGGACAGCTGAAAGCGTTGTTTCAAGAGTCCTTGGATCCTTTCTTTAGTCTCCACTGGCTTCAGTCTTCCTGTTCCTTTCCCTCTAACTTCTTCTCCTCCTTTGCTTCAGATAGGGTTCCTTGGAGATGCCGATGGTGGAGCCGTGTCCTCTGTCAGACAGGGGCTCTGGCTTCTACTACAGGATTTTTGCAGTGTTATGGAGAATTCTCTTAAATGACTGATTTCCCTTACCTAATGAGTCCCTCAGCAGCTTTGCTGGATTTCTAGGGTTTCTTTTTTTCACCTGGTAAGAGTGTGAGCCTTTTTCACACTCTTACATGTGTTTTGTTGTGTGTGTTTTTACCATTTGTGTGATCTTGGGCTCTGGAGCCTCACCTACTCCATGAGCATAATTTTTATGTGCGTTACATAGCACCTTCAGTGCAGTGACACAGGGTTGTCTTTTAGACTTCCCACTGACTCAATTTTTCTGGAACTGACTACTGTCTCCCAGAAACTTGTAAAGTTGCCATTAACTTTATGTAGTCTCTTTAAATCACAGACCCAGTACAACCCATCTTACATGGAGTATTGGAAAGGGTTAATTCTTATCCCTTTTTGTCAGTTTCTCTTGGAGCACTGTTTCGCTCCCTTTTCATCAAGACTTGGCTGGTGGCAGTGGTAACTACCCTATTTTTCATACCGCTGTTATCTTATATAACCATGGTATTGTTTAGGCTATTTTATTAGCCTCGAACATAAAACCGCTTGACCAAATATATTTTATTTCGGCTCTGGCTGGGTTAGTCGCCATTTCTTTTTGTTAAAGTCTTTATCGTGTTTTACTCTGTGCGCCAAACCAGGTTTGGTCCCTTTGTTCGCCGTCTTTTCGTGGGCTTCTACATAGAAGCCCTCCTTAAGGCGCCTGAAAGTCTGGGTAGGCAGGATGTGAGGGAGTGGTCTTGGGACCCCTGCCATGGGTTCCCTTGGTAACCCAAGTCGCACTCCTGTTTCATTGGCTGGGTGACTGTCCTTGCCAGGACAGCCACCCTGCTGTGTGATTGACAGCCAGGCTGTGTGAATGGGGGAAAACTGCATAAAAAGCAGGTCTCTGGGTGTGGAAAGGCAGAGTCGACCACTGGAACGAAAGAACCAACGAGGAGCTGATTGAAGAGGACCCCTAAAAAGACTGAACCGCCCGGTGAAGCCCTGCTGCAGGTCTGAATCTTCAGAATCTGACGACAGAGAAGATCCTCCAGGAAACTTCTTCCCTTGAGCTGGTGGGAACAACCAGTTTGCCCAAACTACAAGCCAAGACCCCTCCTCTGGTCAAATTCGCTGTACAGAGCTACAGTGGGCCGGATAGCCAGGAAGGTCAGACCCTACTTCGGTTTTAAGGAGCGCACCTTTTATCCGTTGTTTCACTCTGCTACTGGTTTCTTCCCTGAGTAGTGCAGGACCCTCCAGTCTTCCTACTTCTTGTCAGTCCGACAGTCGCTTCAGGAACCGTGAGCCTGCAGGAACTACCAGGAACGTCTGCCTCAGCTACAGCTTCTTCTCCGTTTTAAGGTACTGTGCAAATCCGGTTGTTTGTTTCGTTCAACCGCAGTGAAAGTGTTTGAAATCTTTCACCAATCCGAGGGCTTGCCCTTCTCTTCTCTTTGAACTAACTTTTCTGCCCACCAACCGCATCTGGAATCCGTGGCACGAACTTTACTACGAACGACCCTGAACTGTGTGATCTTGAGCAAAAGACTTTTGACCCATTGACTTTGGCCTTAAGCCTTTCCTACCTGATTCTATCACTGTAGTTCCTCTTGCTCAATTGCCCTGTGTACTTACCTGTTGGTGTGGTTCAATTTCTATTAACTTTGTCTTTCCCTACCTTTTAAATTGCTGGAGTGCCATTTTGCTCCCACTTCATTTTGTGAGCTTAACTTGTCTGGAACTTATTGGGAGTGGTGTGATGTATTAAGATTGTGATTTGTAAACTGTTTTATGATAGTGAAATGTTATATAACTAAAGAGTAAATAAATGTATGTATATTCTTTTCCTTGGATTCCTTGAGTCAGTGTTTGTTTGATTCATAGTAATTGCTGTCCTTTGTGTAACTATTTGATACTGCTCACTTGTTCTTGAGATAAGTCTGGCTGCTCAGCCATAGCTACCACTTTACTGTGTAGTACAGGCGTGTACCAAAGGGGAATGTGTACAGTCACGTCTAGTCTTAATTGTGTGTGGTGTTCCCAAAGGGTACTGCATATAATTCTGCCTAACATGCGGTACCCAAGAACAACCAGGCTAGCCTGAGAGTAGTCCTGAACCTGACATTCCTCAACCTATCTTTGCCGCACAAACGCTTCAAGATGATTACTCGTGTGCACATTGTAAAGTCTCTATACGCAGGGCACTGGATGTGTTCCCTAGACCTCAAGGATGCATACCTTCATGTCCCCATCTACTAGCCGCATCAGAATTGTCTGCGGGTCATGATTATATCCTACCACCTCGAGTACAAGGTGCTGCCTTTTGGCCTCAACTGGGCCCTTTGTGTGTTCACAAAACTGATGAATGCGGTGGCTGGTCTCCTCCGCCTGGAAGAACGTCCCCCTTATCTGGACGACTAGCTGGTGAGGGCCAGCTCGCCAGACAGGGCGGTGCACTCCTGCCAAAGGCTGGCAGACGTTCTTCACCAGCTTGTGTTCTCCATCAACTGGCAGAAGTCGCGGCTGACTCCCGGCCAGGACCTGTTGTTCCTTTTGGAGTGCGTTGGGACACAGCCGTGCAGCAGGTGGTCCCCACGCCCGAGTGGCTTGTCTCCCTCTGCAAGGCGATAGGGCACTTTCCGGCCAATTTGACCACCGCGGCATGGTGGTTCCAACACCTTCTTGCACTGATTGCGTCTTGCATGATCACGGTTTGGCATGTCCGTCTCAAGATGAGGCACCTCCAGCTCCACCTAGCGGCCACTTGGGACCAGGAAATGGGGTCGCAGTCGGACAGGATTCCAATTCCCCTGTCCATCCTCCCAGATCTTCACTGGTAGCTGATAGACTGCAATGTGGCAGTGGGAGCCCCATTTACCCTGCTGGAGCCCACTCTGGTGGTGATGATGGATTCCTTGCTTTCGGGCTGGGGGGCTACTCTGGAGAGCTACTGGATTCATGGCACATGGCACAGGTCGGAAGCGCTCCTGCATATCAATCTGCTTGAACTCAGTGCGGTGGGCCTGGCGCTCAAGGCTTTTCTGCTGCTCATCAGGGACAAGGCAGTTCTGGTCAGGACCGACAACTCCACAACAATAAGGGCCCTATCAGAGGGGATGTGGATTTCCTCAGTCGATCTTCCGAAAGACAGTGATGCGGAAGCCGACCAGCTCAGCCGCTAAAACCTACAAGTGGGAGTTACACATCAACTGCTTGTTACCCCTGTTCCAGAGATGGGCGTTTCCGGATCTGGACTTATTTGCATCTCCTCTGAATTCCAAGTGCCCCCGGTTTGCTTTGTGAGCAGGGCAGGACAGGGTCAGGGGCCTCAGGGGGTGGGGGGGGGTGTCCCAGCTCTTCTGGCACGCCGCAGGTGCTATGCTTTTCCTCCTCTGTTGCTCCAGCGGACCTTACGCAAGTTCCTGGCATCGGTGGGCTGAAGCCTCATCCAGGTTGCCCCTACTGGCCGTCAAGGTTGTGGTTCTCGGATTTGTTGTAGTTGTGCTCCTAGGGGCCAGTCAATCTGATCCCCAGCAGGGGCTTCCTGATGCAGCAGGGTGGGGCCGTGGAGCACCCGGACCCGGCCAGGTTGGCCCTAGCAGCTAAGTTCCTGACCAGCTGAAACTGCACCACGCTCATTTCACGCAGGACAACTGTGACATCATTCAGGAGTCCGGGAGGCTGTCTACGCATCTCAGTACAAGAGTAAGTGGACTAGATTTTGCCACTGGGCTCGCAATAAGGGGCTGGAACCCCTCACCTGCTCCCTGGATGATGTGCTGACTTTTTCTGCATATCTGGCTCATTCCGGCATTCATGTTGATACCTGCCACACCTATCTGGTGGCCATTGGGGCCTACAGGTATACCCCGGAGCATGCTTTTTCAGCAGCCAGTCCGGTGGTTAAGGCCCACCTCGAGGGGTTGTCCAGGATCTTTCCCCCGGTACATAGACTGCATCCGGTCTGGGACCTTAATGTGGTTCTTACAGCCTTGTAGCGCAAGCTCATTGAGCCAATGGCCTCAGTGGACATCCGACTGGTGACACTGAAGACAGTGCTATTGGTGGCACTCACGTCTGCATGCAGAGTCAACAAGCTGCAGGCTTTGTCATCATGTGAGCCCTTCACCACGTTTCATAACAACAAGGTCATGTTTTGCACTCATCCAAACTTCTTGCCCACAGTGGTCTCTCCATTCCATTTGAATCAGGAAATCTGCCTGCCGGTGTTCTTTCCGAACCCTCAGCCTGCGACCGAAAGATTTGCATTCCTTTTTTACCTCAAGAGAGTTCTCAAGTTCTATCTCTCTCGGATGAAATCCATCAGGAAGTCTGAGGCGTTATTCATCACTTTTGGGGACACGTCTCCCAGCACCCAGGCTTCCAAAGCTTCTATCGATGTTGAATGGTCCAGGCCATTTCTGAGGCATATGCAGCCATGGGAAAACCGGTTCCTTTGGGGATTTATGCCCATGTGGTCAGAGCTAAGGCCACGGCCGTACTGTTTTAGAGACATGCTTCTTGGGATGGCATCAGTAGGGTGGCTACTTGGGCCACTCCGTCTGCATTCTGTAAGCACTATTCCCTGGATGCAGAGTTTGGTCAGGGGATTCTGAAGAACCTTTTTGCTTCCTCCTAGATATAAGGCAGGTTGTCACAGCTCCACCCTATGTTCTTGTTCGGTGGAATCACCCACAAGGATTGAGGAAAGGGGACAGGACGTATGAGCAATTTAAGTTACTCACTGTAGTGACTACAGTACTCATAGTCCTTAGTCCCCTTTCCTCCATAACCACCCACCTTCCCCTGCTTCTATGGCAGGAGCTAAAATATTCTACATAGTCAGGTATTAAAGCAACAGATGTGTTAAAAGGGAACTGAGGTAAGGCCCGAGGGTGGGGTCTCGGGGGCATTCCCACGACTAGGGCCACGCCCCCTTACTCTGTACACAATTCAAAGGGGCGGCTCAGTTCTTCACTGCCAAAGGTTCCAGTACTGTCCCCATGTTGGGGGATGCCCCACAAGGATATAGGATAGGGGACAAAGGACTATGAGTACTCTTGTCACTAAAGTGAGTAACTTTAATTTAAAGCTGATACAACCCACATTGTCAAAGCCAAAAGGACAAAGAGAGAAGTGTATCCTACAGGAAGTTTTGGATTTTTATTGTTGCAGATAGACAAGAGTGGCAAAAAGGCTGCCCCTCTGAAAAGGGAAAATTCAGAGGAAGAGTGCCTTGCTTACGTGAAGGTGTTGCAGTACCATGAAGTGAATATTGTCATATCTGAAAACTGTTTAAAGTCACAGAGTACTGAAGCTGTGGTGGTGATTTTGGTTGTCAGTAGATTTTGGTACTGCAGTAGCACAAATGAAGGTGGAATTCTATGAGTTCGAGGAGTAGACCTTCATAGTGAAATCTTGCAGAAGTTACTCTTAAGTTTAGAGTTGTTGAGATGAAAGTAGAAGTGCTGTGAAGCCATCCTGACAAAGATACAAACTGTGATTTCTAATATCCTAAAGAAAGACTTTCTAAAGGTTGATCAAAGCTGTGTTTTCCTTAACATTACCAGAGGTTATGTCCATGTGAACCTAACAAAGAATTGTGGTGTTTCTTCTTGGACAAATAGAAGTTGTGGCAAGGCATCTTGATGCTATTGATGAAGTGGAAAGTCTTTATTCCAGCAGGAAGCAAAGCTTTTCTGTTGTTTGAACTTTGGCATTGCTCACTCCACGCTGTACACACTGCGGCACCCATTCCAATAGTTACATCCTTTAGCGTTTATTATTGTCAGAGGGCCAGGGAGGAAGGCATCCGAGTCTGGGAAGAGTGCGGCCTCGCCTAGTATCGGCAGACAGTGTGCATTATTTCAGGCTACCACAGGGCTCTGAGCACCCCAGAGACCCACCGCGCAGCTCCTCCTCCTCCTCCTCACCGCCAGCCCGTCTGGGGGCTGACGATCTGGTTTTGCGGCCCCCTCCATGCCTGCACCCTCTGGTAGAAAGAAGATGGTCACCCTTGTGTCTTCAAGGCCCGGATTGCAGATCCAAGGAAAACGCTCTCTCTGTGTACTGCGAAGGAGGTGCGACTCAAAATGGCACCGAACTCGGAAGTGCTGCGTTCTGCTCCTTGGAAGATCTTTTGGTTCCATCGCCCTGATTCCCCCGTTAGTTGGAGCAATTAGTGTGGGTGCCTTCCGATGTAGGAATCTCGCCAATTTGTGGTAGCTTTAAGAGGATACATTATGGTAGGATATTGAGGGCCGGAACGGAGCTCCCAAGGTACACATCTACATCGGTGTGCCATGCAACAGCGCCCCCTGCAATTATCATCTTGACAAACATTATGAGAGGGATGTTCTCCTGGCCCCTGAATTACTTCATTAAAATGGCACATGAACTTGCATTGGCAAGTATCATGTCTGAATATTTTGCTAGTCACATCAGTTAAAATAAGCCAGATTTTTTTTTTTGCAATGCACAGTGTTTTTTCCATTGGATAAACCTGAGTCTCATTGCTATATTACCTCAAGTGTTCTTTTTTTATTAATTTATTCATGGTTTCTCTGTGTGTTTTTGAGTCTCTTCAAAGATGTTGTAATCCTCTAGGATTTTCTCTTCTTGTGAATGTGACGCAACAGCATACAATAGCAGGCTCCTGACAAATCTCATGCACGTTTTTAAATAATAGGTGAACTAATGGAGGTCATAGAGTATTACAACATCTTTGAAGAGACACACAAATAGAGAAACCATGAATAAATGAATACAAAAGAAAGAAGAAAAGCTTTAGTTAGTATACCGACCAGACTCCGGTGTATCCAAAGGTGATTACTGATTTAAAGGGGTAAACAAAGAAGAATAAGAAATACTACATTTTGGTTCTAATGAATGCAACTTCTAGCTCTGTCATGCCACTGAAACCGGTCGATCCAAACTAAGGATATCAGTATTTGGTATGATACCCTATGTTATCTTTTGCATAAAGAAGACAAGTAGTTCTGCTTTTAATTGATGAATAAAAACTTAATTAGGGACTGAACTGAGAGGTTAATAAAAATGTTGAGGCTACCTGACTCATGTTCCTACTTTTAGTCTATTTGTAGTTTGTATAAGGGTAGATAGCCAGAGCCAGCTCTCTCCTACTATCCCTTTCCTAGATAGGTGGTACTCCACTGTGCGTTTGGGAGATGCACTACATATAGGGATAGTTGTTTTCTGGGAGAAATAGCTAGGGTAAGCTGGTACTCTGAATTATTTCAAATAAAAGTGGGTTCCTTGTCCACTGTGCCCCTGGACACTTGGAAGACTGCTTTTTTGGTTGCAATCATGCCAGCACAGTGCAGCATCAGCACGCCCTACCCAATGAAGAACCCTACTTGTCTTTTCAACAGGACATGGTGGTGTTGCAGATGCATCAGTTTATTTTGCCATCAGTGGTTTATGATTTCCATATAAACTAGGAGATTGCGTGACCTGGATTTTTTTACAGATCCACAATCAGAAGCCAACCAGAAATTTCACAATCTAAATGTTCGATGGCCTTTGAGATTATATATCGAGAGCACTAGTCCTTTCGAGGCCTTCGACAGGTTATTCGTCACTTTTGCGGGAGTGCAACCTGGCTAACAAGCAGCTAAAATGACTATTGCGAGAGATATAGGGCCTCATTACACGGAAGGCGGTAAACCATGGTGCTATTAGCACCATGGTTGCCGCCGGTACCATACCGGTACCACCATGGAGGAAAGGGGAATTACCACCCCATTCCAAGGTTGGCGGGGCGGTAATTCCCACTTTCTCCATGGCCCTTCCCCATTCCCATTTTTGCCCCATAGGGCAGAATGGGAATGGGGAAGGCGGTAATTACGGTACCGCAAATTGTGGTACCGTAATTAGCACCATGGCCCCTTTGCGGGTCCCAACTTTAACGGCTGGTCTACACCAGCCGTTAAGGTCGGTCCCGCAAAGGGACCTCGTAGTAAGGCGGTAAGGGTTAACAGTCATCGGTACCCTTACCGGTGACAGTTAACCCTTACCGCCTTCCGTGAAACGAGGCCCATAGTATCTTGTATTGCCCATGCTTATGAAGTTCAGGGCAAGTCTTCCCCCTCAGGGTTTACATGCCTATTTGACTAGAGCAAAAGTATGGCAGTAGACTTTCTGTGCCATGTACCCTGGGAGGCTATATGCAAGGCAACCACTTGGGTCTCTCTTGTAGATTTTTGTAAACATGCAGTGGACTCCAGCTCCAGGGCTGATGCGCAATTCGGACAGGCAGTCCTCAGGAACATTTTCGCAAAACAGTTTTGTTCCATCCTCCCTGGGTCAGAGTAGTGCATTATACTCAGATAAGTATGGAGGAAAGGGGACGGAACGTAGGAGTAAGGAAAAGTTACTCAGTGTAGTGACTACTGTGCTCCTAGTTCAATGTCCCCATTCCTCCATATGCCCTCCCTCCATCCCCCTAAACTGTTAGATGGGTCCTCTCGGCAGATCAAGAGGCTGAGTGGATGGAGCGCTAGAGGTGGGGTTATGGGTTTGCTGACACCATGCGCACATGGCACACCCCTGCACTCTAAATTCCTAAAGAGGGACACGCACAGGGGCACCCATAAGATTGGAAGAAATGGGACATTGGACTAGGAGTAGAGTAGTCACTACGGTGGGTAACTTTTCCTTTTTCCAACTTGTATGCACCGGTCATAAATCGCACATTTTTCTTTTTGTAAATCAGACACACTTTGATCCATCATAGTTTGTGACATTTTCGGATGAAAATCAATTACAGGTGCGCACATTATTTTGGAATCTGCACAAATGTATAATTCCTTGCCATTTCGGTCAAGGTTTCTTAAAATACATTAACGTATTATGATGAATGACTCGTAAAGGTTATGGTGATAAAACAAACCAATTGCATAGTAATGAGTTTGTGCAGTATGTTGAAAACATATTCTCAGGTACACCGCAAAAAAGCGAGCATGTTTTTTGGGTGCCACCGCCTAAACCATCTTCTTCAGCACGTGGCTTCCTTACTACAACGGCGGCGATTTGGTACATCATAAAAGCATAAGGACATACAATTGGAAAACACAGTTTACCTAGATGTCACAGAAACACACAGCACATGCGCACACTGCTGCTTAAGTGCTGTTAAAAAATTCTGTGCAATTGTTTTTTGACCCATTTGAAAAATCCAAACCATATTTTATAGGTGTGATCCTGTCTAAAATGATTATGGATATAGAAAGAAAATAACATGTCCCATCCAAATTGAAGATGCTAAAATAATGTAAAAATATAAGATTTTTGTTTAGCAATACATATAATCCTCAGTTAAGATAACAGTTCCTTTTTTAATAAGTGCAAAATAACACGTAGAAGACTGGTGTGCAGATACATAATGTAAATTGGCAGGTGCACTGGCCACAGGAGTATGAAGGGTGGATAAGGGGAGCTATGAGAGAGCATGTTAGAGGTGGGGTCAGAGGAGTAAGGAACCTTAAATGCAAGTCAGACCCAGATCAGGACAGAGCCGCATCAGGGGAGACCACGCAAGCCGAGCGCCTCAATTCAGGATAGAGACGCAAACTAACCAACCCTACTAACAATTTTCCTTTCTGCATACACCTCTCAAACTCCAAACCAAACACAACCAAAATCTACAGCACAACAAACCACACAAACTTCACTACACTGCAACAACAAAACAAGAACACACATAGTCTTGCACAACAGTACACAAACGACTACCGGCCGCAAACACCCCAGGCCCAGCCAACAGACCCACGGGGCTGAGGCTGCCAACAGCACATCACTGCTCTCTTGCAATTTTCCTGCTTCCTCCCACTAACTCAACCTCCCCTCCTCTTTCAGAGCCGCCAGACCGCCAGGGGACCACTCCGGTGGTGATAGTACGCGGCACAAATGTCCTTTAACATTAACATACATACGTGATAGCAAAATGAGTAGTACCAAAATGTTCGATGGTGCATTTTTTTTAAAGCTTTCATGTATTACAATTGCAAATTGCTGTTCATCTCATTATTATATGTACTGTAACACGATGATTGTTAAATTTTGCATTATATTTTGAGTTATTCACAGTAAGCCAAAGGATAATAAAACCTTTAGAATGTGATCATGAGTTAGAAAGAAGGAGAATTTAAGTGCAGCAAGTGGAGAAGAGATGCTAACATTTACGTACCATGTTTGTTTTTTGTAAATGCAAAACGTTTTAATTTTGTTTTTGTATTCTCCCACAGCTGGTAGGAACATTTCATTACTGATAACACTGAAGTTTATTGCAAGCCCTTTATTTGGACTCATAATAGCAAAATTAATAATGCTATGGCTGTCACATGTGGCCAATGATGAAACAACAGAAGTAGCTATTAGCCTTGCAGTGGTTTATGTCACATTTTATTTTTGTAAGTAATAACCCTTTTTAATTTATTTTCCATTCCCTTATAGTTGTAACATTACGAATGTGTTTCTAAACATATAAATTGTTGAACAGTCAAATTTAGTGTTCATAAAAATGTTATGTATTCGAAATAGATGAACAATTTGAAATGTCTTCCAGTTATTGTTTGGCTTCACCCCAAAATATCTATTTCTCCGACTAGCTAAATCATCAATTTTTATTTATTTTTAAAATAATCACCTAACAAGTTAATTACAATTTTCACGTACCCCTGCTTCCCTAGTCTCTTTTCAAATACCTCTTCCCCTTCCTCCACTAAACTGTCACTCTCGTACAGTGCCCCTGTGCCTTTTCACTTTTGCCTCACTGCCTCACCAATGCTTCCATGATGAGTCTTAACGTAAGGATTCATCAGAGGTATTAATATCATACGTGTCCCTTCAGACACCTCTCTTTAGGTACCTCAGTATCACAGTACTACACGTACCCAATTGTCCCTGTGCAAGTAATCTTGCATACCTTGCTGTGCTGGCTCCACTGATTGGTGCCAGCTGTTTACTAATTTTAGGGGGTGCAGACTTGCTGTTCTCCAGGGGCAATACTATAATCCTAATGCAGACATTACATGGCGGCAGATTACCACAGGTAATGTCTCAAGCAGGCTCCAAGCACATGTGAGTGAACTGTGTGTCGTAACATGCCTTTTCGCCACACGCTCTTTGACGATGGCTAGGATATTGGTGAAAGGTTTTCCACAGGACTCCTCCAACGCACATCACAGATTTCGTCAGCTCCAATAAGACATGCAATGCGGGTAAGTTCACCAGCACGCCATGTAAGTTGGACGGAGGCAAGTTATTTTGCGGCTGGCCACCGCTTTACAGGTGCTTGAACAGAGGACTCACAGGCTTCCACCAGTGTTTGCACCAAGGTCTGGTACTGGGTTCAGTGGACCCAAGATGATGCCTTGGTGCCTGAAGTCGTCCGGGCTACGAGACCCTGAGGGTCTGTGACCTACCGGAATCCACAGCATGCTAACAGAGAGATCAAAGTAGCAGCATCACAGTCCCCTCAAAATGGCAACAAGACATCAGGAAATACACAGAGAACCTTCAGCCTCAATGTCTTGCGCAGCAGCAGCTATATCGGAAAGTCCAGAATCCCATCTCTGAGGCATTTGTTACGGTTCATTGATCATCCATTTCCACTTGGTCCACATCATATCTGGTGCCATCTAGGTCAGTGGTATTTTGTCTTCATGGACCCCCGGTCTTCTTCCTTATGGACTCCAACGTTGCCAAATAACATAACATAACAAAACAGGTTTTTCGACCAAGGCATAATGCAATAGTTGGCTATTTTAAAAACCTCATAAAAGAGGCTGTACCCCAAACAGTTCTGAGCCAATGCTTGCAGCCCTACCGGCTTGGCACTCCGTTTACACTTCCACCAATTCCTCTGGCAAGTTCTCCGAGAGAACAAGCTCCACCTACATCGGTAGCAGATCCTACTGCTCTGGTTTTACCTCCTCTCGCACATATATTACCTGTGGTACCTGATATAATGTCAGATCCAGCACCTGCAGACCTGGCTCCCTTCCAGTGACAGAAACCTCTGTGCTGGATATGGATGATGATACAGGTGAAGACGAGTCTCCATTGTTGTCATAAACCTTTCATAGCTGCATGTGGAGGGATCAAGATTTCCTGGGACCGTTACTGCCAGAAGAGGTTTATTCAGAGCATGGTATTCTTTCTTCTGTGCTTTCCTTACATGTGACAGAGAATTTGGGATTCCTGATTCAAAAAAGTTGTTTTGGCGGAAGCAAAAAAGTTATGGAAGACTCCATACTCGACCTGGCCAGCCACGTCGAAGGATCGAGGCCAGGTATCCTCATCCGCAATCTTCAGTGTCATGGCAGCAATCTTGTTTGGCAGACCTTTGGCATTAACATGTTTTGGAAAACAGTCGCAATGTCCTCCAGGATAAATTGTCTCCTTACATCTGTCCCATGCCAATGATGTTGCTCTTCAAGCAGCAGCTAATCAGCATTTGTGGGTAAGAAATTTCAGACTACTAACAGTACTTACCTTCTGATAAGGTGGTGGATTTCAGGTTGGGTTTGGCGGAGGCAAAGCTATTTGCTCACGACCTCAGAGAGTCATCTGTGCACCATGTTGATACTGCTTCCAGAGCGGTTTGTTTAGGGGTGGACATGCGCCATACAGTTGGGCCAGGGCGACTCACTTCAATAAAAGAGAAGATATTGGATCTTCCGTTTGAGTGAAATGATCTTTTTCACTCTTCTATGGACAATGAGTTAAATAAAAATAAAACTTGTACATTGACGGCCAAGTCTCTTATGGTGTTCTCAAAGGTGCATCAAGAAACGTTTCCCCCCATTGAGACAATCTCGTCCTGAATTTAGGTTGAAGAGTTTTGGTTGGTTTTGTGGGTTAACACAACCAAAAAAGTAAACAACCGGATAACTCGCAGTTTGTAAAAACGAAAACAGAGATCCTCAACTAAAGGAGAAGAAGAAATGAGGTGCTCCACCAGATCCATCCATGCCCAGCAGGATTTCTCTTTACCATCAGGGCTGGCGTGCCATTTCAGAGTATTCCTGGGTCCTGTCGGTGGTGTCCAAAGAGTAACATCTTATGATCTCTCCATTTCCCCCTTCTTCTTGAGGTCGGCTCCACTGTTCCCTCTCTGGAGATTTTCAATATGCTTCGAAGTGTTGCGATGGCAATGAGCCTATCCCACCCCCCTAGGCGCTTCCAAATAAGGCAGACTCCATACAAGGCGATATAACTTACAAGGGGGGAGCCATCCGCACCACTGAGCACCATATAAAGGCCCTGCAGCGCTTAGAAGTAGATGCCTGGCACTAGAAAAACTCATAGCTCGCGACTCCATTCTGTAGTAGGTCCAGAAGGGATATAACTGCAGGCCCCTGCACCCCGTGTCCACAAGGCCCAGTTTCTGCGTGAAGACAAGTGAATTTCCCTTTGTCTCCCCAGTGTTGCGACTATTTAGTATCTTCTAAAAGAATGTGCCCTGAAAGAGCGTGAGACAAGCCAGGCTCTGCGCTGGGTCCATTCTTCTCCACTAAACTGCCAGTAGGTCTCTAGCCCCCACCCAGCCAGGCCGGAGCCAGCCTCACACCACTGACTCAATCCCCACACCTTTGCATTCTTGATAAGCAAGAGACCCCCAGGTCCTAACCACCATAAAATATCAGCCAAAAGATCTAAGCATGCGCAAATGTATTACTATTTAACATCAATATGCTTCCCTTGTAACACGAGGCACCAGGATGGATAAATTAGAGGTCAAACCCAAGGGGGGAGACCTTGAGTGCGGGAACTGCGGTATCAATGAAGTTCTAAATGTGGGGGTCAGCACAAGTGTATTTTATCCTATCCTCCCTTCTCCCTGGCATAATTTCCCGTGCCGCCCAGGTGCCTGCCACAATGAGTGAATATTCAGTCTTAGCTTGTTTAGTTTAGATAGGAACCATTTCTTTTATGCATACCCCGACCTTCACTGCGAGGATGAGCCCAGCTGACCCACGTGGATCCAGATTACTGCTTGGCATCCCCTAATGGAGCAAGCCCATGTGTAAGGTGCCGCCAATCAGTGGCCCCGAATTGTCACCCTATGTTGTGACGATTCTTGCACTTTTAAAGCATTGTTTGTAATTGTGTTGCCAGAGCGCTCTCGAGCAGCAGAGTCCTTTGCTGATTTTGTATTCTGTACAATTAAACCTTGTTATTCTTACAAAGCTGTCTCCTGGCCTATTTCCCTAGTGGGTTGTCTTTATTCTGGAGTGTGCGTTAAGAGGGTCTTGCCTTCAGAATCAAGGCAAAAGAGGAAGTCCCTTTCCAGCAAAGGAAGCATGTTTTTTTCTTGCCTTTTTACTGTCCCAAAGAAGATCCATGCAGGCCTGAGGGAGGTGATAGATTCCCCTAGAAAAATTCAAGATGGTTACATCAGTGGAAATCCGAAGTGCCCTTTACCAGGGATATTGGTTGACCGCTGTGGATCGGAAATACGCTTGTCTTCATGTTCTAATCTTGGCAGCACAGAAGAAGCTGTTTTTTTTTTTAACGATTTAAACTTTATCAAGCACACACAGATTGCATAATAAATTCATCAGCATTTACTGTTGTATACATTCTCTGCAACAAGAAACTAGTACGGTCAAATTTATTAAATGAGAAACAAAATCAGAAAGGAAAATACATAATATGACCTACAAAATATATAATCCAAACAAATAATGTAAAATACATTGTGGAGGTCAGTATGGTATGATTGTTGACATTAGATCTCCCAGCAGCAAAAAGGACGCCATCTCATAGGGTCTATGGTGAATTCCGGGGTTATCGTTGTTGCTCACAAACGCTATGAATGGCCCCCAACCAACATCGAATTGCACCATCCCTCCAGTGAGTGCTGCATCAATCTTGCACATCGCAGACACAAACCACACTCTAGCCCACCAATCCTTCATATCTGGGATCACAGCGGACTTCCAGTTCTTTGCCAGAATCGATCATGTAGACACCAAAAAGTGGGTTATCAATTTGGATGTTTTACCGCCCAGATTATAATGTCCCGACGGGACCAGTGCCCAGCAGCACTACTTGTGGGTCCAATACTAGATCTGTTCCACATATTCTCTTTATCTGGGCCAAATCTTTTTTCCAAAACACCTGTATGAGGGGACACGTCCACCACACATGAAAAAAGGTACCCAGAGCAGTTGTGCATATCCAACGCAGGAGGTTCATTTTGAGCAGGTTCTCCGGGTTGAGGTACCATCTATGCATCAGTTTGAAGCTGTTCTCCTTAAGTTGGATAGATTTGCTAGCCCTAGTCCAATTATTGTACCACACTAAATCATCTAGAATTTGTACAATATCTTTCTCCCATCTAGCCATATACCTATGAGGAGGTTTAAATCTATTAGAGATTAACACCCTATAGAGAGGATACCTTGCCCACTGGTGAGTCACCTATGAAAAGGTCCTGAAAGTGGGCAGTTTTCCTTCCTGCCTGTGGCGCTGTTTTTGTGTCAGCCAGCCAGTGTCTGAGCTGTATATAGCCATTTCGAATGGATTGTGTCCTCCCACATATTCCTCATCTTTGATATTCGATATCCAGCTTCAGCAGCTTCAGAATTTGTTTTCAGCAAAGGGCGCTGCATCTCGAGGATGATGTCATCAAAGGCATATATAGCACGGGCAGCGCCTGTTGGCTTCAGTTCTGTTTTTCCATGTAAGCTAATGCTTCAAGAAATCTGCGGCGCGCTTCCTTGTTCTTCGTGAATATGTATTCTTCCTCGACACCTACTACTCCAAAGACCAGGTTCAAGAAGTGTTGGGATTGTGATTCTAAGATGTTGTTAACCGACCCACATCGAGTTTCTTTGGTGTCTCGGAGTGGAGCATAAGACTTCGGTCTGCTCCAGGTGCCAGACAATGACCAGAAAGGCTCTGAAGGAGCAAAAGGGGAAATTGGTGGTAGGTAAAAAAAAAAAAAAAATCCACATCGTCTACCCCATCGAAGAAACCTTTCGTACGACGACCAGAGGGGCGACTCTCCTCAGAGGACAGAAGGTTAAAAGATCAAGGTCGAGTAGTGGCTCCCACCACTCCACATAGTCGTCGAGGAAGTCGAAAAGAGGCACCAAGGTACCCTTCTTCGACTTTGTCATCAGACACCTCCCTTTAGAGGATATCTTGTCCAATGAAAAGCTCCACACCTGCTGAATGGGAAGCATTTAGATCTGAAATGCTGAAAATATTTCAAAAACAAAAAACCTCGGCAAGCCACGCTCCTACCATGCCTTCCAAAGAAGCCGGTAAGGAAAGGGCTTGAGCCAAATCCTGCGTGCCCTCGAGCCTGGGACAAAGGCCAGCTCCTCATTGAGAGCAGTTGAGGCCTCGACGTGATGACAAGTCATCGAAGGATCCTTCGAGCCGTAAGTCCAAACATAAGTCGAGGTCAAGGTCATCGACACCATCGATGCCATCGACATCAGCTGCGCCCTCAACGCCAGCTGCGCTCTCAACATCGGTGACACCATCGATGCTGACCGCTCCCTTGACGCCAGCCATACCGTCAACGGCAACCACGCCATCTAAACCAATGGCACCATCGAAGCCGAAAAAGATTTCTATGACTCCTTGAGCGACAATGATGTGCCTTTTGGTCTTCAATTTGGTACACCAAATGTGCCTGAAAGCTTTATTTCGGTTGAAAGATCTATTTGATAATTTACAAATGGCCAGTGGGGTAGACATCTCACCTGTGCTGGAATTTGGTGGACCTGAAGCTGGTGAGCACGCAGATGCTTCATATAGACAACTAATGTCTAAAGTTGTAGACTATATGGAATGGAGGAGGCCCACTGGCTCTCCAAAAAAGGGTGGCAGCAAATTGGGAAAGGCCAGAAACTAATCCGGCAGTAAACAAAAGTCTGACCACAAAAAAACTGGCATTCTAGTAGTGACCCTGACTACCTGTCTAAACACCCCACTCCAGAGAGTCTTGTGGTACAGGCAGCTAATGCTACCTCCAAGCAGGCAGCTTATCGAACTATCCCTCAAGATGGGGATGACAAGGGAGTAGATGGATGGGCAAGAAAAGTATTTTCTGCAGGGAGCATGGCTCTTAAATCAGCCAACTCCACGTGTGCCCTTGCAAAGTTCTCATTCACTCTATGGTACTGTATTTCCATGGCGGCAGAGCACATTCCAGAGGGAAAGGAAAGAGGCGGGTTCTTGGCTATTGTTAGAGACGGCAAGCAAGCCATGTGTAAGTCTTTTCAATCAGGTCTGGATTCTGTTGACAGCATCAGCAGAGCCATGGCAACAAGCACAGTAATACGCAGATTTGCGTGGTTGAGGAAGTCGGGATTTGTGCCGGATGTGCAATCCAGACTCCTCAACATGCCTTTGACAGGTCTCATCTTTTTGGCAACAAGGCTGACGAAAGCCTTGAGAAGTTGTAGACCTCAAAAGCGGCAGCCAAATCCTTAGGTGCCGCTATTAGGCAGCCTCAGCCTTTTTGCCCCAGCGGACAGCCTTGGAGGGGTAGATCATTTCGCTACTACTCCTCAGTTGTAAGAGCAAGAGGAATGGCTGGTCAAAGAGGCCAAAGCAGATTCCCTCATTGTCGTCAAATGAGAGGTGTGAAGCCCGCTCAAGCAGGGGTATCCTTACCAACAGCCACTGCATCCGCCGTATCAAAACCTCTCTGAGGTCTTGAGTCACAATTCACCAGTGGGAAGCAGACAGTCTCAGCATCTGAAAGAATGGCGAGACATTACTTTGGATGCTTGGGCATTGGAAACCATAGCCCACGGTTACTGCCTTCTTTTCTTTCAGAGACCTCCAAAGCATCCACCGGGGAGCCACTCTTTGCAGGTTCCAGATCCGCTTCTGGTGCAGGAAATTCTGACCCTGCTAGAGAAAGGTGCTATAGAACCGGGGCCTGTAGCGGAGAGGAACAAGTGATGTACTCTCCATATTTCCTAATATCCAAGAATGACAGAGGACTGAGACCCATCTTGGACTTCAGATACTTAAACAAGTTCCTCAGGAAGGATAAGTTCAAAATGGTCACACTTTCTAAGGTCCTTCAGGCCCTCCAACTCCAGGATCGGATGGTGTCATTTGTCCTTTCATGTGCCAATCCATCTCAAGCACATAAAATACCTGAGGTCGCCATTAGCGGTTATCATGATCAGTTTTGAGTTCTGCCATTCGGGCTAATCTCTGCCCCAATGGTTTTCACCAGACTAATATCAGTTGTGGCAGTGAGTTTTAGGAGAGGGGGGATTCACTTATACCCCCTACCTGGACGATTGGCTGATCAGGGCGCGTTCTCCTGAACAAGTCCTGGATCATCTCAACGTCACCTGCCACTTTCTTCACAGACTGAGCTTCTCCTTTAATTACAAAAAGTCCTAAATGACACCTTCCCAAAAGCTCCAGTTCATCGGAGCTGTACTGGATACATCCTTGGGAAAGAGCTTGGGTTCCATGTGTTAAAATCGTGGCAAAAATGGCCATGGACACAAAATATTGTGGTCTTTTGTACATGCAACATTTTTGCCGCGATTGTATCACTGCATAGTGTTAGGGAGAATTCTCTTAAAAAGTCTAATTTCCCTTACCTATAGAGTCCCCCAGCAGCTTTGCTGGATTTCTACGGTTTATTTATTTCTTCAGCATGGGGTCTGGCATGGATTCACATGCTCATGAATATTCCCCGTCGTCAGGCTGGGAATCCTCGGTAAAGAAAAAATCAGTATCAGTTTCGTTTCTGATCTGTCTTTCGTAGTAGTAACCAATCACTGATCTCTGCGTCATACTGACCACAGCCAATGACTGCCCTCTACCTAAGCCCCGCCTCTGGCAGCCATCTTCAGATTTTTACCGCACGTTCAAGTGTTGGGATCCTCGTGCTATTGCTCTCGAGCGTTAGTGCATTTTTCACATTTATTCTCAGAAAAATTTCTCTTTTTCGGTCAAAAGAGCCTCAAGCTCCACCGTTTCTTCATCCGATTATCGGGGACCCGTGTCGGATTCGTCTACGCCCCTCAAGGGTGAAGATTTCGTCGAGCCACGCTTTTGGAGGACTCCAGAAGTTTCTCAGGCCCATCTCGGACATGGCCCAGGAGAAGGGAAGCTCGACGCCCGGAAAGCTGTTCAGGGTCTGCCCTGGATGCCAGCTTCAGAATGTCTTTAAGGAGGACGAACACTCCCTTTGCCTTTACTGCCTCCATGAGGACAAGACGCACGTGGAGAAGGACTGTGCGTTTTGCGGCAATATGTCGGAGCGGACCATGAAGGACCGCCATCAACGTCTCGCCAACTGGCTGGAAGGAAAGAGCCCGTCAGGCGAGAAGAAGAAGAAGAAGTCCAAGCGGTCTTCTAAGACCTTTGAGGGCGCCCCGGCGACAGGGGTCCAACAGAAGGCCAAGCACCGCGAGTCCGCTGGTACCAGGAGCGCCGAACGGTCGGGCTCTACGGGCGCCAGGCAGGGCGCATCCTCCCCGGCGCCATCAACCACGAGCCGACGCTCTGGCTCGATTAAGAGGAAGGCCGAGCACCCGGCAAAGCTCCTGGAGAGACCCCGGTCGAGCTCGAAGGCCCCATCGGAGGGGGAGCGAGGCGGTGACCCTCCCCCCAAGGAGAAGGCGGTGAGCGCACCTAAGGTGGTGAAAGCCTTAATCCACCCGGCCAAGGCCTCTATCGAGACAGTCGCGGCGGCCCTAGCTCAGCCTGTGGAGGCTACACCAGTGTTGGTGACCTCGGGGCCCAGAGTCTCCCTGCCACCGCGGAGGGAGTCCTCTTTCTTGCCCATCGACAGGACCCCCGTGAAACCTCAGACGGAGAAGAAAAAGGGGGGGCAGGAGGTCGTCGTGGATTCGGCCTCAACCTCTGAGGAGGAGCTGATCAAAGTCTTAAGCCACGGCGTTGGCGTGGAAGAAGACCAGCCCGTCGGGAGGGACCCCGACGTAGGAGACGACGAGAACGTCGAGGGTGCCGACGGGGCTCCTGACCGCCCGTCGGACTCCCCTCAACCAGTGACGCAAGACAACTCGGTGGCCATTTTGTTGGCTATACAGTCCTTATGCTCGGAGATAAGGACGAGACTGCCGTTACCACCAACGGAGGAACCGCTCCCGACGGGGGACCCGGAGCCAGGCCCTTCTGGGAGCCCTCCCCCTAAGAGAAGAAGGATTCATCCTCCACCTCCTTTTCAGCCATCGCGCCCTGTTCAGCCCTCCTCCCCGTCCACGACACGTGGGGATGATACGGGGACTGACACGGCCGCGACGGGTACAGACGACAAGGTTTACGACGAGGATCTCCCGTCGTCACCTCCCACCCGACTTCCCCGCCCGACGAGATTGGATCGTTTCACTCCATGATCGCCAGGGCATCCGAGCTTTTCCAGCTCTGCCCGGAAGAGAAGAAGAAGGAAGGTTTCCTTTATCAACGACGCGAGGCCAAGAGGAAGACGGTCCTCGCTGTACCTCTACTGGACGATATTTGGGATGAGGGCCTCGCCCTCCTCAAGAACCCATCCACGACGCCGGCTAGAAGGGATCGGTACGAAAAGAAGTACCGGGTCCCGGACGCGGCCCCCTTGTGCCTTCGGGCACAGCCGACCCCGGACTCGGTCGTCTCCGCGGCGGCCAGGAAAAAAGCGGGGAGGGGCGCGGCCTCTACGTCGACCGCCCTGCCGGACGGCGAGGGTAAGAAATTAGACACGATGGGACGCAGAGTCATCTCGTCGGCAGTGACGACGATTAAGGCAGCCAACGCCTTGGCTATCGTAGCCCGCTACGACAGGGAGTTGTGGTACAAACTGGCCCCCCTGCTGGACTTCCTACCAGACGACAAGAGGGCGGAAGCCCTAGAGATCTTGCAGGAAGGAGAGGTGGTGTCGGTCCACGCCATTATGATTGCGACGGACATCGCTGACACTGGATTTCGCCAGTTGGGCAACGGCGTGTTCCTTAGGCGGCGTGGATGGCTCAAGCCTACTGACTTCCGTCAGGACGTGCAGACCAGAGTCTTGGACATGCCGACCTGTTTGGGAAAACAGTGGACGATTCCCTTCAAGCCATCAAGGTGGACACGGAGATGGCCCGGGCTCTTGGGGTTCTCCAGCAACGGCGGCCGCCCTTTCGGAGCGGCGGAGGCAAACAGGGTGCCTCCAAAGGTTCCAGCGGCGGATTTTCCACCTACCGTCAAGCGGCCCGTTCGTTGTCACAGGAAGCTTACAGGGGACGCGGCAAGTCAGGACTCGGCGGCAAAGCCTCGTCGAAGCAGGACTGAACCGGCCGTGGGGTCGGGCCCCCACCGAAGCACCCCGGTGGGAGGCCGGCTGGCGAGCTTCGTCAGCGTGTGGGAGTCTATCTCCACCGACCGTTGGCTGCTGGACGCCCTAGCTCAGGGTCACGCGCTCGAGTTTCTAAAGAGGTGCCCGCGCGTTCCCCCTGTGGCCAGGAAAGAACATCACGTCCCTCAACTTCTCTTGGAGGTAAAGGCGATGCTCAAGAAGGGCGCCATCGAGCTCGTCCCAAAGAGGCTTCGGGGCTCCGGAGTTTACTCAAGATACTTCCTCGTGAAGAAGAAGACGGGAGGATGGCGTCCCATCCTGGACCTACGACGACTGAACAAATTCATCAAGGCACAGAAGTTCTGGATGGTCACCCTCCAACACGTCCTGGGTCAACTGGAGGAGGGCGATTTCCTGTCGTCGTTGGATTTGGAGGATGTCTACTTCCATATTCCCATCCTAAAGGGACACCGAAAGTTTCTCAGGTTCGTGGTCCAAGGGCGTCACTACCAGTTCAAAGCCCTTCCCTTCGGATTGAGGTCGGCACCCAGGGTGTTCACCAAGTGCCTCGCACCGGTGGCGGCGCAGCTGCACCGAGAGGGGATCCACGTCTACCCCTACCTGGACGACTGGCTCATCCGAGCAAAGACGAAGGAGCTCGCCGTGGAGCACACGGCAAGGACCGTCCAACTACTCACGGACCTGGGATTCTCCATAAACTACGCCAAGTCCCACCTGGTGCCCGCGCAAGACGCACTGTTTCTGGGTGCGAAGCTCGACACAGTGTCGCTTCTGGCCTCTCCGTCGGAGGAAAGGACGAGGGCCATCTTGGGCAAGGTGCAGCGGATGCTGGCTGCGGACGCGGCCAGGGTGAGATCCATCAAGTCCCTCCTCGGAATGATGTCTTCTTGCATTTATCTCATCCGCCTGTGCAGGCTCTGGATGCGCCCGTTGCAGGAGTTCCTCGACACGCGTTGGATCCAGACGACGGGCAGCTTCGAGGAGAGGATCACACTCGACAAGAGTTTCCGACGAGCGATCCGGTGGTGGGGCACCCGCGCGCATCTGACGGCGGGCATGGACTTCCAGACCCCCGGCTACCAGGAGACCGTGACCACGGATGCCTCCCTGGAAGGGTGGGGAGCGCACACCGAAAATCTGCACGCGAGAGGCCTTTGGCTTCCGACGGAGAAGTCCCTCCATATCAACGTCCTGGAGCTCCGTGCAGTGTTTTGGGCCCTCAGGTCTTTTCTTCCGTCCCTCAAGGGCAAGGTGGTCAGGATCTTCACCGACAACACCATCACCATGTTCTACATCAGGAAGCAGGGCGGTACCAGATCCCCAGCCCTGTCCAAGGAGGCGCAGGATCTGTGGCATTGGGCCGTCGCCCAAGGGATGTTTCTGGTGCCGTTTCATCTGGCAGGGATAAAAAACACCATCGCCGACTCGCTCAGCAGAGAGCTGCGCTCGTGCCACGAGTGGGAACTACGACAGGATCTAGTGGACCGCCTCTTCCGACGGTGGGGCACACCCCAGATCGATCTGTTCGCGACGGCGACGAGCTCCAAGTGCCGGAGGTTCGCCAGCAGGTTTCCCCAGCCGAGGAGCATGGACGATGATTTCTCGTTCCCCTGGGGGGGCCTGTTTCTATACGCGTTCCCTCCATTGCCATTGCTGATCTGGCTCATCAACCAGCTCAAGAGGTCACGGTGCAGGATGATCCTCGTCGCACCGGCGTGGCCGAGGCAGGTCTGGTTCCCGGACCTTCGGGACTTGTCCACGTCCCCACCAGTCAGGCTGCCGGCGGACACGGATCTTCTCTCCAGAGAAGGAGGTGCCATTCTACACCACGACCCACAGTCGCTGAACTTGCAGGCCTGGCTCCTGCAGCGCTAGAGTTTGGAGGGTACGATATCCCGGCTGATTGCAGAGAGGTTGTTGCAAAGGCCAGGGCGTCCTCAACTCTCAAGTGTTACGGTCATAAATGGAAGAGGTTCTCTGTCTCGTGCCGTGCACAGAAGATTAACCCTCTGCGGATTACAGCCCCTCAAGTGCTGCCGTACTTACTGTCGCTGGCCAAAGCTGGACTGGCTCACGCCTCCATAAAAATACATCTGGCTGCCATCTCCCGATATACCAGGACTACGGGACCGGCGTCCTTGTGGTCTCATCGCCTGGTAAAGGAATTTATGAAGGGACTATTCCGTTCATTCCCGCCGGTGAAGGCTCCTGCCCCGGCGTGGGAACTTAATGTGGTGCTGACCAGGCTCATGGGAGCCCCATTCGAGCCTATGCATTTGGTGCCCTTGAAGTTTCTGTCATGGAAGACAGCGTTCCTCGTGGCCATCACCTCTGCACGACGAGTGGGAGAGATTCAGCACCTATCTTGCAAGCCTCCATACTTGACTTTTCATGACACAAGGGTAGTGCTTAGGATGCACCCCTCCTTCATGCCCAAGGTGCCGTCTGACTTCCACCTCAACGAGCCCTTGGTGTTACTAGTTTTCTTCCCGTCGCCTTCGACGCCGGCCGAGAGGACTTTGCACTCGCTGGATGTAGCTAGACCGCACGAAGAGTTTTCGGAAGACGTCACAGCTATTCGTGAACTTTTGGTCTGTGAATCAAGGGAAGGCTCTCTCGAAGACTTCCATTTCCAGATGGCTCTCCGGCTGCATCATGCATTGTCACCGGTTGGCAAACCGACCGCTGCCCGGCCGTCCGAGATCCCCTTCGACCAGAGCGATCACTGCTACCACGGCGTTCCTGTCTGGTGTGCCCCTGCTGGACATCTGCAGGGCTGCTACGTGGAGGTCGACGCACACCTTCACAAGATTCTACTGCGTCGATCGGGACTCCAGGGAGGAGTCCAGGGTCGGCCAAGCAGTGCTGCGCAACCTGTTCGCTTAAGGTGAGCTTGGTGAGGAGGTAAGAGATGCTTAATGTTGAGTTGTTGTATTGCTTAAGGTTGAGCCTGTTGCCACCTCCCGTGGTTGTGCATGTGTATACTGCTATGTATTCTTTTAAACATGAGCATGTGAATCCATGCCAGACCCCATGCTGGAGAAGAAACAAGTTACTTACCTGTAACTGTTCTCCAGCATGGGTCTGGCATGGATTCACATGCAAACCCTCCCACCTACCCCTCTGCGGCTCTTCACTTGGTCATACTGCCACTTGGTGTGCTACCAAATCTGAGGATGGCTGCCAGAGGCGGGGCTTAGGGAGAGGGCAGTCATTGGCTGGGGGCAGTATGACCCAGAGATCAGTGATTGGTTACTACTAAGAAAGACAGATCAGAAACGAAACTGATACTGATTTTTTCTTTACCGAGGATTCCCAGCCTGACGACGGGGAATATTCATGAGCATGTGAATCCATGCCAGACCCATGCTGGAGAACAACAGTTACAGGTAAGTAACTTGTTCCTTACTCCTGCTAAGAGTGAGACTCTTTTTCTCACTCTTAGACATCGTTTTGATGTGTGTTTCAGGTTATTTTTGTGCTTATGAGTAATGGAGTTTTCTCACTCCATAGGTATCATCTTTTTACATGTGTGTTACACAGCACCCTCAGTGCAGTAACAGAGGGGTGTCCTAGTGACCCCCAAACATAGACTCCATACCCTGGGACTGACTACTGTCTCCCAGGGCATGCAAAGTTACCATTGACTTTGCTAGTCAATAGTTATGAACAAAACCAGTACAAACCATCTTACTATGGAGTTACCGGGAAGGGTTAATAGTTTTTCCCTGGTGTTCATTTTCGAGGGGGGACTGTCCAGTCCCTCTCTCCAAAGTTTCTGGCTGGTGGCAGTGGTTACTACCATAAATATTTGACCGCAAATATTTCCCTATGGGATTTTCCCATTGTTCGAGGCTACCAATTTTTATGACGGCCTCTAACATACCGCCGGGTCATTTTAATATTAACTTTGCTCCGGTGTTTTTTTAATGCCAGATCTTTAATAATATTTCTTTCTCGTAATCCAAACCGAGGTCGGGCCCTTTGTTCGTCCTTTTTGGTGGGCTTCTGGACAGAAGCCCTCCTTCAGGCGCCAGTGAGTCTGGGGTAGACAGGATGTGTGGGAGGGTGAGTAGGCACCCTGGACAGGGTCGCCTAAGCAACCCAAGTCTCACTCTGCCCTGATAGGCTAGGGGGTTATCCCGCCAGGATAACCACCCCGCTGTGTGAGTGACAGCTAGGCTGTATGAATGGGGGTTTTTCTGCATAAAAGCAGGGACCTGCGGACTGGAAGATAAGACGTCGCCACTGGACCTGAGAAATCCGAAGAGGAGAGAAGCCAAAGACATCTGCAACAACTGAACCACCGGTGAAGCCCTGCTGCAGATCCTCAACACTTTTCTCCAACTAAAAGAGAAGATCTTCACCTGCAAGAGCCTTCTTCCCTTGAGCTGGTGGGGCCAACCAGTTCGCCAATCGCCTTCCAGGACCTGCCTTGTCCGAATCGTCAGTGCCAAGCACTAGGAGACCGGATAGCCAGGTATCCGTCCACCACGACTGCGATTTAAAGGAGCGTACCTTTTATTCCGTTTTGGCATCACAGCGGCCGGCTTCATCCCTGGGCAGTGCAGTAACTCGAACCTTCCTCCACGACGAGAGCCTCTCTTCCTCTGCTGGATCTTCCGAACTGCAAGAACTGCTTGGAACTAGCGCCACCGCAGGAGCCTCTTCCACTTTTAAGGTACATTGTTCCGCCAGGCCTCCCTTGTCATTTGGTACTGCTAAAGGTGTTTTAAATCCTTTACATACCTGCTGGGTTGGCCGCCCCTATCATTTAACATTGTCTTTCACCTTCTGCAACCACCTTTTCGAATCGTTTAACAAAGTCCTGACTGCAGCTACAAGAAAATTTTGCTCCTGGGCACTTTGCCCTGTACCACTGACTCTGGCACAGGCCTATTGACTCTGGCTAAATCTGTTACAACTGCCTTCTCTAGATTGCTTCTCACCTAGAAATGTGTTGGTGCACCTAACTCTTATAACCACCTTTCCTTCCCCTTTACATATTTTTGAAGTTCCATTTCGCTCGGTTTTCACCTCAGTATTGCTGATGCTAAAGTACTACCTTGCCTAACTTGTTCACAATCCAATTGGGAAGTGTGGCTGGTGTGGTTAGGAGTCCAGCCTAGTATAACTTGACCTTTCCCTCCCTCTGAAGAAATTGTTAGAGTGCCATTTCTGCTTGGTTTACACTGTGCCGTTTTGCTCAGTTTTCACTCTTGCTCAAACTTGTCTACAATTTAAATAGGGAGTTGTAAATACTTTTCTTGGCTGTTTTAACTTGCTTTAATGATATAGATTTGTGTGTTAGAGTGTGTAAAATAAATATATATATTATTTTTGATACAAAGCTTTGGTCAGTGTTTCCTTGTCCCATAGTACTGTAGCCCTATTGTGTAAACCCTGAATACTGCTAATCTCCCTCTTGAGATACGTCTGGCTGCTCAGCCACAGCTATCAACTAAATCTGTGTGGTACAGACTGATACCAAAGGGGATTTATTGCATATACCTGTAGTCCTAATCTTCTGTAGTGCTCCCTAAGGGAACTGCATAGGATTCTGCCTAACACATACCAGAGCTCGCCACCCACGGGGAGGGCTAAAGACATTCTACAGATTGTCTACAAATTTCAAAGTGCCCTGCATCTCTCGGCCTTTGATTTTTTTGATGTTACTTGGCCACATGGCATCCTGCATTTTTCTGGTGCCAGAGGCTCGCCTGAGAATGAGATCCCTTCAATGGGCCCTCAGGAAACAATGGTCCCAGTTCTCAGGAAACCTGTCTGACCTACTTCAGGTCCCAAGCAGGGTCGCACAGGATCTCCTGTGGTGGACCTGCGAGGACAACATTCTGAAGGGAGTACCCTTTTGGCAACCATGGGCGGAGATAACAGTAGTGACGGACGCCTCACTCACGGGGTAGGGAGCCCACACCAACGATCTGACAATCAGCAGCCGTTGGTCTCCATCGGAGTCCAAACTACCTATCAATCATTTGGAGCTCAGGTCAATCAGACTTGCACTGAAGGCTTTTCTGCCCTCTGTACATGGAAAGAATGTCCTGATAATGAAGGACAACATAGTGGCCCTGTGCTACCTCAACAAGAGAGGAGGTATAGTGTCACTACCACTGTGGAGAGAGGCAATGCAGCTCTGGTATTGGGCAATTCAAGAAGGAATCTCTCGATCGGCAGTTCACCTAGCTGGAGAAGAGAACAAAGCGGCAGATGCTGTGAGCAGGCAGAGCACAGTCTCCCACGAGTGGGAACTAGCTCCGGAAGTCCTACAAGAGATCTTCACCCTTCGGGGAACCCCTCAAGTGGATCTGTTCTCAACCAGTGTCAACCGGAAGTGCGAATTGTACTGCTCCAGGGAATTTCCTCCAAGAGGAGCTCTCTGAGAGACGTTTGTGGTGAAGTGGGAGTTTCCACTCATGTACGCGTTTCCTCCAGTCCCCGTCATTCCTCACTTGATCAGGAGATTTAGAAAGTTTGGGAAATACATGATCCTAATTGCCTCGGATTTGGCCTGGAGCACGTGGTACCCAGACCTTCTGGACATGTCCATCTGCCCTTCAATACATCTTCCACTAAAAGAGGACCTTCTCTCACGAGAGGAGAGTTGGGTTCTCCATCCAGAGGTCAAGATGCTCAGCCTTAACGCATGGTTTCTGAAAGGCAGCGATAAAACATTATTTCCATAGAAAAAATGTCAATGAGAGTTGGCCATTATGTCCAATCGGACATTCACTTGTGTAGTCCCTCCACCTCACTTTGGTCCTTTTTGACTCTAACCAATGAGGTGGCAGGGCTTAAGCTCCACCCCAGGCAGCCATCTTCTGATTTTTCTCTGCAGTCTAACAGACAGGGAGAATCTTCCAGCTCTCTGATCTTTCTTCAATTTTACTATCTTTAGCTGTTTAAGCTACATCTCGAATTTTATCCTATCTTGTTCATCTAGTCAAGGACTGCTATTTGTGACTTTCTGGGATCAGAAAGCGCAAAATTTCAACCTGTTTTCTTCAAGTGAAGAATTACTTCACACCATGGCCGAGGAAACACCAACTGCCAAGAAGCCTTCCTTGTTCAGGGATTGCAGCAGATGCAGAAAGAAACTAGTGTACATGAAGGACCCACATGAACAGTGTATCTACGATTTATACCCTCATGATATCCACGAGTGTGAAATTTGTCAAACTTAAACCAACAAGACCTTACAAGACACGCACAGGAGGTTGCTATTACATCTGGAGTTCAAGTGCCACTCCTCGGATTAGGAATCTGCCAAAACAGCCCCTGTTACATCTCACAAACCATCTGAGAGACAAACCTCTAAAAGAAGGGCTTCTCGGTGTAAAGAAGCACCTCCCCTACTCACAAGAGCAAGAAAAGGGTAGGGAAGAACTCCCTCACACCTTCCTTGAGCTCTTAGCACACCATTCGTCCACAAAGCTCTCGTCGACGGACCCAAAGTCACAACACTCGTCCACAAAATCATTGTCGATGAAGCACAAATCATCATCGTTGTCCATTACATCAACGTCGACAGGGAAAATCAAGCCAGAAGACCCGTCCACGGGCACCATGTCAACGGCAGGAGCACCGTCCACAGATGATAACACAAATAAGGCTAAAGACACTACTCCAACCATTCCAGGAGGACAGGAAGAACCAGTGATAATACAATTATCACCAATCAAGGAGATGGTAGAGTTGCCAGATATCATTCTGCAAGAGGAATTCTCTGACACTGAAATCTTAGCAGAACAACCCATTTACGACCCTAAAGAGAATAGAATAGCCCACCATGGCACCCTACCACTGAGGACGTCACAGACCCTTATGACCAGGGCTTTAAGTGGGCCGGGGCCTGCCGGGGCCGGGCCCCGCCAGTCTCCAAAAAGTGGGACTGAGCCGGGGCCCTGCCGGGGCCCCCCTTCCACTGCACGCAACATTGGCGGGGTGCATTATCCCGTCGCGGCGGCAGCCGCGACGGGAGATGCGCCTGCCATGAAGTCAGGCATCTGACAGAAGTGGCAGCCAACCACAGCGATGCTGTGCCTGGCTGCCACTTCTGTAAGTCATAGTAACTGCCTCTGGTGACCTCTCGCGCGAGGGGTCACCAGAGGCAGTTACTGTCCCTTTGTTTCCCCAGGTCGCCGAGGCGTCTTTAACCCTCGGCGAACCTGGGGATTCCTCGACATTTTTCGAGGTTTATGAAAGATGGCTTGAAAAGTACACAATTCAAGCCATCTTTTATAAATCTTTGCCGACGGACAATTTTGTCCGTAGTCAAAGTTTTATAAAAGATGGCTTGAATTGTGTACTTTCAAAGCCATCTTTTATAAAACCGAAATGTTTAAAAAAAAATGGCCTGAAAAGTAGGCAAACCGTAAGGTATGCACACACACATATATATGCATGTTATATATCTGTGTGCGTACCTTACTATGGTTTGTGTACTTTGCAAGCCATCTTTTCTAAACATAGAAATAAATATGTTATAAAAGATGGCTTGCAAAGTACACAAACCATAGTAAGGTACGCACACAGATATATAACATGCATATATATGTGTGTGCATACCTTACGATTTGCGTACGTTTTAGGCCACGCCCCCACAAGCCACGCCCCCAAAAGAGGGCCCCCCCTCGATTTCTTACCCCACTTAAAGCCCTGCTTATGACCCTATGCCGATGGAATCACAGAGAATCATTGATGAATTCAATAGATGCCAGAGATCCCAAACATTGGCACCATCTGCCCCCAGACATAGAAATGTTTCGGCAATCTTGAAGAGCACTAGATCTCCTCAAAGGGACAAATCACCACATTTCAGTACGCCTAGATGCTCTCCCACCAGTAGTAGAGCCTGTAAACGCCCATACTCTCTTGAACCTCCTCACAGGCCCAGACAGACCACTGTCACGCAGTGCTTCACCGACAAGAGTCTCACCACCAAGATCCTCACCTAGACCGAGAAGACACTCGCCGACAAGGGATCCAACTATAGTACCTTCAACTGCATCAATTTCAGATTGGCAGACTTCACAGACACAGAGGACCCAGAGGAAGGAGAGATTACACACGATCCAGACACACACAGTGAATGGGATGACTATGTAATAGAGAAACCGAGAAAACGTGATTCCCCAGGGGAAATCTCCCCACCGGACGACCGGGTATCATTTCACACAATCTTGGCAAGGCAGCAGACCTTATCAAAATTCAGGTAACCTCAGAGGAGAAGAAATTAGTCCTATACGAATCCAGGGATAAGCAAAGAAGGACTGTTACTACTATTCCTCTCTTAGACACAGTCTGGGATGCAGGAGTGGAAATCCTTTCTACACCTCTGTCTACACCCGCTCTGGTATCACGACCAGAGAAAGAATACAAGGCCCCAGACATGGCTGTGATATACTTAGAGGATATACAAAACCAGACTCAGTCATCACAGTCGCAGCAAGAAAGAAACTAGCAAACCCCTCGTCACCATACAGAACCACTTCACAAAGAAGGACGAAAACTTGAAGCTATGGGCAGGAAGGTTTCATCATCAACTTCCCTAACCATCAGAGATCGGCAGACAGAGTATCGGCGAGCTGCAACTAATCTCATGGTTCCTCGATGGCACAACAACCACGGTACGATCTTTCAAATCGCTCCTGGGCATGTCTTCATGTATATATCTCATTCCAAAATGCAGACTACACATGACGCCAAAACAAGAAACCCTGGATCACCAATGGGCCCAAGCACACAGGTCATGGGAAGATGTCATCCAACGTCCACCAACCTTCCACAGAGCGCTTCAGTGGTGGGGCACACCACAAAATCTGTCACAGGGAAAGCTGTTCCAAGCTCCCACTATGACATTTCTTCTCAGAACGGACGCGTCTCTGTCCGGCTGGGGAGCAAACCAAGAGTCCCGACTACACATCAACATCCTGGAACTTCGAGCAATCCGCTGGGCACTGAGGGCTTTCTTACCGGTACTAACAGGGCAAGTAGTAACAATTCAGACTGACAACACAACCTCCATGCATTATACCAACAAGCTGGGAGGCACAAGATCAGAGATGCTATCCAAGGAAGCACAGAAGTTATGGACATGTGCCCTACAACACAAGGTTCAGCTGAAGGCAGAACACCTACCAGGAGTAGACAATGTCCTAGCAGACAAATTGAGCAGAGATTACACAACCTCCCACGAATGGGAATTAGACAAGGAAGAGACTCAATGGATATTCCGCATGTGGGGACATCCAGAGAACGATCTCTTCGCCACCAACGACAACAAGAAATGTCGCCTGTTCGCCTCGAGATACCCAGAGGAGCTATCACTAAGGGACGCGTTTTCAGTAACCTGGACAGGCAAGTTCCTGTATGCCTTTCCTCCAACTCCATTGATAGCATGTGTGCTACGCAGAGTGAAGGAGCAACCGTGCAGGATAATACTCATAGTGCCGGAAATTGGCTCAACAAGTGTGGTACCCGACCCTCCGGCACCTCTCCCAAGGGTCATCGATTTGCCTCAGAGCGCATCAGAGTTTACTGACGCAACAGAACCACAAGGTTCTCCACCATGACCCAGTGAGCCTGTCGCTCAAAGCATGGTTCCTGAACAGTGAAAATTAGATAACGTAACGCTTCCTTCGGAATGCTGGGACATATTCAAATCATCCAGAGCTCCATCCACAAAGACCACATATGTTCGGAAGTGGACCCACTTCACTAAACGGTGTGAAACTGCACATATAGATCCACTCACTACATCAGTGGAGCAAGTATTACCATATCTACTACACCTGGCAAGAACTTGGCTCTCCTTGCCCTCCATTAAAGTACATCTATCTGCCATATCAGCCTATACAACAAACCCTAATGAAACGTCATTACTCACCAATCCAGCAATTAAAATTTTTCTCAAGAGGTTACTATGTTCCTTCCCACCAACACCAGAACTGGTGCCTTCTTGGAGCCTAAACACAGTTCTGTCTGCACTCATGGACTCACCATATGAACCCATCCATAGGTGTGACCTGAAATTTTTGTCCTGGTAATTTGCCTTTCTAATAGCCATCACACCGGCTAGAAGAATCAGCAAACTACAAGCCCTCTCATTGGAACCACCATTCACCCTATTCCAGAAGGACCGCGTCATCCTCAGGACACATCCTCAATTTTTACCCAAAGTTGTATCAGAAATGACACTCTCGGAGCATATATTGTGCTCCCTACTTTTTTCGGAAACCACACTTCAAATGCAGAAAGAGCACTGCACTCGCTAGATGTTGCCAGAGTCCTCAAATTCTCCATTCAAAGGACCAAGGAGTTCCATGCTTCCCCAAGGCTTTTGATAGCATTCTCAGGTCCCACGAAGGGACAACATATATCTAAGCAAGGTCTCTGAAGCTGGGTGACTAACTGCATAAGCCATTGCCATCAGTCTGAAGGTGACCCACTCACTAGACCTCCCACAGCTCACTCCACCAGTGGAAGAACAGCCTTGGTTGCACTCTATGCAGGAGTACCGATAAGACATTTGTAGCGTGGCTTCCTGGAGCACGTTGCACACATTCGCCAAGCATTAGTGCTTGATAGAAGACACCTACAAAGAATTAGCGGTTGGACGGATGGTCCTACGCCACCTATTCGTTTAAGGTAGGTGCAGCCTTTTTCCCGCCTTCCCTAGTATATGTGACCTAAGTTGAGTTGCTTTACGCTAGGTAAACTGAAGATTAACCTTCAGGGTGTAAGCATTTTGGGCATTCTTAACTGCTTGGTATTGTATTGTGAATCTATGAAAGATCCATTGCTGGAGAAGTATTAGTTACGTACCTGTAACTGTATTTTGAATGGATTGTGTCCTCCAACGTATTCCTCATCTTTGATAATCATGTCCAGCTTCGGCTGCTTCGGAAAAGAAATTCTCGGCAGAGGACGTCGTGCGTCGATGGCGTCGAGTCAATGTCCCTCGAAGGCCTCCGTCGAGAGGGACGTCATCGGGTGTATAAGTAGCATGCACCGCGCCTCTTGGCCTCCGTTCCATTTTTCCGCAAACGTGTTTGCTTTGGAGACTTGGCGCCTTGCTAGTATTTATTTACTATGCAGTTCTTCAAATATCGAAAAATCATTGACGACATGTCCGCATCGCTCTTGCCGGTGTCTGGGGGAAGGCCACGGCATGGATTCCTGCTTGAAATGTCAGGCAATTACAGGAAATGGCCTGCGAGAAAGGAAGGGGAAATTTCGTGTAGGCCGTGAATCTAAAATGGATCGTTCCTCGACCGTCAATTCTGGAGATCGTTCTCCTCGACGCAAGGGCAACAAAAAGAGATTGATATCCCGTAGTGGTTCCCGCCACTCGTCATCCTCGACGAAACAGTCGAAGAGACAGCACCATTGGTCGCCATCCTCTTCATCATCATCGGACAAATCCCCCAGAAAATGTAAGTGCCCCACGAAACATTCTTCATCTGCAGAGTGGGAGGGATTTTGTGTGAAAATGCTGGAAATATATGAAAAAGGGCAAGCCTCTGACCGCACCTTCTTCGGAAGCCAGCTGAGAGCAGTCCTGTTCCGACACTCGTGCGTCCTTTTCCCGGGTAGTCGAAGAAAAACCCATTGAGAACCTCCGAGGTCTCCGATGAAGAAAAGTTACCCGAGTCGTGACGAGCACTCGAGGTCCTCGATGCCGTCGAAGACTCCACACACCTCGAAGAAAAAAACTTCGAAGAAGGCAGTCGAATCCCCGATGCCATTGGCGCCATTACCATCAACGCCTTTGTCGAAGCAACACCGAAACCATCGGCCCTAAAGAGTCCCGTGATTTCAGCACAGACTTCTAAGCATATTAAGACTGACAGAGGTGCTGAACTAAAAACTAAAGCCTTCTCTAAAACCTCCTACGCCGTTGGTGGTTCCTGAGAAAACCTATACCCCATTGCCTAGAAAGGAGTACTTTAAATCCCTTTCTTCGATTTTTGAGGTAGAAGAAAGGTCTGAGGAAGAGGAGGTCCCCTTTGGTCTTGAGTTTGGAACTCCAAATGTGCCAGAATGTTTAATCTCAGGGGAAAGTAAGATGAGCAAACTTATTGACACACTGCACAATGCCAGTGGTGTCGATACATCGCCTGAAACTGAGTTCGGCAGGCCAGAGCCAGGAGAGCACGCTGACTCTTCGTATCGGCACCTGATGTCAAAGGTGGTAGAATATCTAGGCTGGGCTAGATCACCGGTTCAATTTATCCAAGATGACCTTACTGATATTCTGGACCAAGGTCCACCTACAGACCCAATCTTACCCTTTCATGTGGCCTTACAAAATAGGGTGGCCAAAAATTGGGAGTCCCTGTTACGCTCACCTGGTATCCACAGGGACGCCACCCAGCCGGGTTACTCGCTGGTATGCTTCTCAGGTTTGCCCTGATGTGGTCTGGGGGGAAGGTTCTGCCTGAAAATACAGGAGGACTGTGTTCAAGACTGACCGACTGGGGTAAGTATCCTGCCTCCAGCCCCATATGCTTTCAGTCCCTCTGGCGCCCTCTCCTCACCTTGTGGTAGAATTAGGTGTGCTCTCCCTCCTGCCTTCTTTGCAGGGGCGCGTTGTCTTTCATGGGCGAGTGCGGTCCAGTTACTTCACTGACGCCGGCCCGTTTGATATTATTCAGGTAGGTTTTATTGCTGTTCTTTAGTTTTGTTGCTATCCTACATGCCTTTCTTTGTTTAAAATGTCTCTTTTTTTCTCCCTTAGGTATGTGGAGCTTCAGCGCGGCGAACTGGCTTGGTTGAGCCACACTGGTAAATGATGGCGCAGTAAGAGCGCTATGATACGGTAAGTAAGCGCTATGCGCAGCGCTGCAAAGTCTTGCCTTTGCTAACCTGTGTTTTCCTTCCTTGTAGGTCGCGGTGTTCTTCAGCGCGAGTGGAATGTCCGGAGTGGTGCCAGCCGAGAGGCGACCAGCCAGGTAAGCCTTTTGAGCAGTTCGTAATTTGTAAATGTCTCTACTGCTTTCTTTAATGTTGCCTCTATCTTCCTCTTTCAGGTTGTTCTGTCCGGGAGGCGTGCAGATTCGAGGAAGCTGTTCTCAGTAGCTGCGAGTGTTTAAAGATGAAGACTACAGGTAAGATGCTGCTGCTAATGATGTTCCTTTTGTCTCCTTGCAGGTTCTGCTTCTCCGAGGTTCGAGGGAATAGCTGGACACGGTGAGTGTCACATTGCAAGCTACAAAGTAACACGAAGCATGTTCTGCAGTCAGGGTGTGGTTTATATAGCTCAGGTGAAGTAGTACCAGGGAAAGTAGTTGCTGGCCTGCCACACCCAAAACACTAGACCACATAGCTTGGTTCTTAGGGAACCAAGCTATGTGGATGCCTCCATGTTGGCTGACAATACAATAAAGTAGTTCCCAAGCACATTGTTGTTCCTGGTGTATGAGCCTGGCACTATAGGCGCCAGGACTGGCCCAATGAGGGCTTTTGAAGAGGATGCCAAGCTCTAGAGGCCCGAGTCCTGACTCCACCTGGCCAATGGGTTTGCCAGAGGGGGTTTTGGGCGAGGGTCGTGACAGTCCCTGGATTCTATTCTATACAGTCCAGTGGATAAAGCCCTCTAAAAAAAAAAACAACCTTCCAGTAGCGACCCCGGCTATCTGTCCAAGCAAACCACTCCCGAGAGTCTGGTGGTCCAGGCAGCCACAGCTACAGCTACATCAAATAAGGCAGCATACCCTACCATCCCTCCAGATAGGGACGACAAGCGTGGGGATGGAAGGGCGTGCAAGGTATTTTCAGCTGGGAGTATGGCCTTGAAATCGGCCAACTCCACATTTGCCTTAACCAAGTTTTCGTACGCTCTGTCGGAGTGCATATCCATGGCGGAGCACATTCCAGAATTGGAGGAAAGGGAGGGTTTTCTAGCTATGATTAGGATGGCAAAGAAGCCATGCGTGAATCCCTTCATTCTGGATTGGACACTGCAGACAGCGTCAGCAGATCCATGGCTACAAGCACGGTTATGCACAGATTTGCGTGGTTGCAGAAGTCAGGTTTTGCATCAGATGAGCATGCCCGTCTTCTAAACATGCCATTTGACGGGTCTCACCTTTTTGGCAACAAGGCTGACGAGAGCCTTGAGAGGTTGCAGACCTCAAAGCGCTGCTGCCAAATCTTTAGGAGCCGCTGTTAGGCAACCTCAGCCTTTTCGTTCTTCAGGACATCCATGGAGGGGGCGATCCTATCGTTACTACTCCTCAGTTCGAAAGACGAGAGGAATGGCCAGTCAAAGAGGCCAAAGAAGAAACCCTTGTGGTGCATGAGGAAAAAGTGCAAAGCCAGCTCCAGCTACATCTTCCTTGCCATCAGCAGCTGCAGCAACCGCTCCAAAACCACTTTGAGAGCTTGCGCCACAAATCACTGGTGGGGGGCAGACTCTCTCAGCATCTCAAAAAATGGCAAGCCATTACTCCAGATGCTTGGGCTCTGGAGACAATAGCCCAAGGTTACTGCCATCCATTTATAACGCAGCCTCACAACAATCCACCGGATCTGCTCCTTGTGCAGGAAATATTAACCCTGCTACAAAAAGGTGCTAGAGAACCAGTGCCTGTAGCGGAGAGGAACAAGGTTTGGTATTCCCCATATTTTTTTATTCCCAAAAAGGACGGGGGACTGAGACCCATCTTGGACTTGAGATACCTGAACAAGTTCCTCAGGAAGGACAAGTTCAAGATGGTCACACTTTCTCAGATCCTTCAGGCCCTCCAGTTACAGGATTGGACCTTCAGGATGCTTATTTTCATGTGCCAATCCATCTCAAGCACTGAAAATAGCTGAGGTTCGCCTTTGGCGGCTCACACTATCAATCTTGAGTCTTGCCATTCGGGTTGACCTCCGCCCCAATGGTCTTCACCAAACTGATGGTGGTGGTGGCAGTGCACCTCAGGAGAGGGGGGATTCGTGTCTACCCCTACCTGGACGATTGGCTGATCAGAGCACGTTCTCCCGAATAAGCGCTGGATCATCTCAAAGTCACCTGCCACTCCCTTCACAGACTGGGCTTCTCCCTCAATTTCAAGAAGTCACAGATGACACCTTTCCAGCAACTCCAATATACCGGAGCTGTACTAGACATCCTTGGGAAAGAGCTTGTCACCCAGGGCGAGGGCTCAAGACATTCTTCAGATGGTTACCAAATTTCAAACTGCCCAGAATCTTCTGGCCTTCGATTTCTTGAGGTTGCTCGGCCTCATGGCATCCTACATTTTTATGGTGCCAGAAGCCCCCCTGAGAAGGAGATCCCTTCAATGGGCTCTAAGAACACAATGGTCCCAGTTCTCAGGAAAGATGATGGACCAACTTCAGGTTCCAAGCAGGGTAGCACAGGATCTTCTGTGATGGGCCTGCAAGGACAACATTCAGAAGGGAGAACATTTTTGGCAACCATCGCAGTAGTGACGGACGCCTCACTCACGGGGTGGGGAGCCCATGCCACCGATCTAATGGTCAGCGGTCATTGGTCTCCATCGGAGTCCAAACTAAACATCAATCTTTTGGAGCTGAGGGCAATCAGACTAGCGCTGAAGGCCTTCCTACCCTCTGTACGGGGAAAGCATGTCCTGATAATGACGGCCCCTTTTGGGGTAGGACCAAGCCTGATTTGCAGATGGTTTTTCCTCTTCTGTAATGGCTTGGCAGCCTGAAAAACGATGGTCTGGAGGGTATTGCCCAGAGCTATGCCCGTGGTTATAATTAATTCCAAACCTTCCAGCCATCACCTTTTTGTTTTACTGGTAATGACGGACAACACAGTGGCCATGCATTACCTCAATGTAAGAGGAGGCGTTGGGTAACTACCACTGTGCAGAGAGGCAATGCAGCTTTGGTACTGGGCAATTCGCGAAGGAATCTCCCTATCAGCAGTTCACCTAGCTGGGGATGAGAACGCGACGGCGGAAGCTCTGAGTAGGCACAGCAGTGTCCCACAAATGGGAACTAGCGCAGGAAGTACTTCAAGAGATCTTCGCCCTTTGGGGAACCCCTCAAGTAGACCTGTATGCGACCAGAGTCAACCGAAAGTGCGAGAGGTATTGCTCAGAGGAATTTCCTCCGAGAGGAGCTCTAGGAGATGCGTTCCTGGTGGATTGGGAGTTCCCACTGCGAATCACATTTCCAACGATCCCGGTCATTCCTCAAGTAATCAGGAGGTTGAGACGGTTTGGAAGCCGCATGATCCTAATTGCCCCCGGATTGGGCCAGGAGAACATGGTACCCGGACCTCCTATAAATGTTCATTTGTCTTCTGATACGTCTTCCACAAAGAGATAATCTTCTCTCGCAAAGGGAGGGTCAGGATCTCCATCCGAGGTTAACACTCTCAACCTTCATGCATGGTTTCTGAAAGGCTGAGATACAAGGATTGGGACCTCCCAGATGATATCATGGAGGCGTTGCTTTTAGCAAGAAGGCCAGCAGCAAAATCTCTGTACCGTTGCCGTTGGAACAAGTTATGCGACTGGTGCAGGTAAAAGAATGTTGATCCTTTTCTATGTTCAACTCCGGAGGTGTTATCTTTTCTCCTATCATTAACACACAAGGGTCTTAATGTTGGGACCATTAAAGTTTACCTGGCAGCACTTTCTATTTTCAAGCGCTCTTCGGAAGAATGCTCCTACTTTAAAATTCCATTGGTGATTCAGTTTCTGAAAGGGCTCACAAATGTGCTCTCGCCTTCTTCTTTTCAGGTTCCAGTTTGGGACCTTAGCCTGGGTCTAAAGTATTTGATGTTTGCCCCTTTTGAACCCTTGCACACATGTCCATTAAGGTTATTGACCTCCAAAACCATATTGTTGGTTGCATAGAAATCTGCACGTAGAGTGAGCAAGTTGCAGGCACGTCATCCAGACCACCCTATACTGTATTCCACAAGGACATGGTTGTGATGAGGGTAAAACCCTCCTTCCTACCTAAAGTTGTATCTGATTTTCATCTAAATCAAAGAATTGTTCTGCCAGCATTCTACCTCCCGCCGCATCCCACTAAAGAGGAAGAAAAGCTGCATAGGTTGGACCCTAGAAGAGCTTTACAGGGTAATTCATAGAATAATTGTGCACTGAAATGTCTAGCGCAAGCGTGAGAAATGCAGCGCATGCATGCAAAACGCACGCGTGTGCCCGTTTACCGATTCATGGAAGGCAGGCACTGCGCGTGGCTTACCCGGGACCTGCGCTGAATCCACCCGTGGCGCACACGTCACAGCGACATCCTGAAAGATGTGCGCGAGTCGCCCAGTGAAGGCGCACAACGTCCAGCGCACACACCTAAAAAGGGTGCGGAACACGCGAAATGGGGAACAACACGCGAAAATGTGGGCGTAATGGGGGAAGAACAGCAGTAAAACCCTTGCAACGCCCACACGCGCGCTAACACGTATCCATGGAATTCAATAGGGCAAACCCGCGCACGCCATAAGACGCGCAAAGCCGGAAACACGTCCGCCACGCGAAAGAAGGCGGAAGCACCCCCGTGCAGCATAAAAGTGCACGCTAACAACAAACAAGCCTATACAGCTACAATGAATGTCCCATTTCTCGCAGCAGTGATCGTGGGATATTGCAGGAGGAGGAGGATAGCCAGCCCCTACATTTTTTGTACCCAGGACCAGCCTTTTTGGGATCCCTGATGACCAGGTCTATGGCAGGTACAGGTTTCCACCCCATATCATCCTGGTCCCTGAGTGGGAGGATGACCTCACATCACCCACCCTGTGATCCCAAGCACTGGTATTCCAGTGCTTGGTGCCACTGATTGCTCCTAGGGACACTGAGCACATCTATTGCAACCGCAAGCACTGGCATTCCATCAACGTGCAGGTGGTATGCGATGCCAAGGGAATAATCACCTCTGTCTACGCAAACTATCCAGTGTCCAGCCATGATAGTTTCATATTCAGAATGTCTCCCCTAAACCGGGACCTGGAAGCTGGGAGACATAGCGACACATGGCTCATTTGTGAGTACAAGTGCCTGTGCACATGCATGCATGTCACACACAGAGAAATGGCGAAACCCAACTAATCACAACCATTACCACCCCCCCAGGGGACAGTGCCTACCCTCTGAGCACCAACATGATGACGCCAATACGGAACCCCACCACACCACAAGAGGTAAGATACAACGCAGCCCATATTGCAACCCGGGGCATAGTGGAGCGCACATTTAGAGTGCTGAAGTCACTTTTCTGCTCCCTTGACCGCTCTGGTGGGCAGCTACTATATGCGCCCCCAATTGTGTGCAGGTTCATTGTGACAGCATGTGTCCTGCACAACGTTTCAACCTGGTGGGGCGTACCAGTGGACTTTGTGGTGCCCCCACATCCCCAACCACACGCCCGGCCCCTGCGCGTGGGAGGGGAAAGGCCACGTGGCGAGGCAGCCCGTACCCAGCTTGTGGCTGCATTTATCATCTAAAATCCCACCCCTGCGGAGTGCACACAGGGCTGGCACATACCAGGTGACAATCGATGATGAGAAAGGGACAGTCAGCTGTCATAACCTTACCACCATGAGAATGTGTCATGATCCATAGAACGCGTCCCTTTTGGAGTTCCTGCTCTCTGTCACAACGGGGCTTGCACTCCTTGGTACTTCCAACATGGCCGTCTAAAGTGGTACGCTCTCCACCAGCCTCCATGTCAGATGTAGCTCATTCTATAAAGAGACCACGCCTGCGCGGCACGGGCGTCTCAACGCTACCGCTTGCAGTGGCTAGACGTGTGCTCCGTAGTTCGCTGTAACTAATCTCTTGTTTCCTGGTTCCCGGACCCTCGATTTTCCCCTCTTCCCTTCCTCCCACCTTACTCTGCCTTGATTCCCGGATCTTGTGTACCGCCTCCGAGTACACCTCCCTCGTTTCCTGGACATCCCGGGGACTCCAACTACCCCTGAACGCTGAACGCACGCTGGAACCAGAAGAGGCCCGCGTGGGCTTGTACAAAACCCGATCCGTACGCAAGAAGGCTCCTTCCAAGAATTACTGCAAGGATCGAAATCAGGTGAGAAAGGGGGAAATCCGTGACAGATTGAGACGCCAAACGACCGAAGTTGAATCGGACATGGAGGCGACCGTTCAGGATCTCATGCGCCACATGCAAGAATTAACGACCGAGGTGCAGAATCTGAAAGCGGAAAATGCTGCATTAAAACAATTAGTTTTGTCCCGTGATTCCGCTACAAAAGAAAGCGTACTACCGGGCGGCATAGTAGATAAATACGATGGGTCTGCAAAAAACCTTCGTGGATTCCTCGACTCCTGTTTAGGCCACTTTACCTTTAAGACCTACTACTTTTCTACCCCCAGGGCTAAGGTGGGCTTTATAATTTCACACCTCTCCGGAAATGCACTAACCTGGGCCACACCTTTAGTCAATTCTGGAGATGCCCTCCTGGTTGACTATGATGGATTTATACAGGCCCTTAAGACCATGTTTGACTGCCCAGAACAGGTCTATAGCGCCCAGGACATGCTTACGTATGTAACACGATTTAAACAATTGGCTAAAGAAGCGGATTGGTCCTCAGAAGCATGCTTTACTCTTTTCTGAAGGGGGCTAAATGAAGACATCAAAGATGAACTAGCCAGAGTGGTTCGCCCAGGTTCATTCCAGGCCCTTATGGATCTCGCTATGCAGATAGACTTTCGTATCCAGGAAAGGAAGGCAGAGAAGAAGAAAACCAAGATGCCTTTCCAGAAGATTTCCATTGAGACCTCCTCAAAGTCTGACCCTACTCCTGCCTCTGTTAACGATCCAGAACCCATGCAATTAGGGGCTTTCCGTGGACCCATATCCCCGCAAGAAAGGATGCGAAGGATCCACACGGGATTATGTATGTATTGTGCCTCGGATAAACATCTAGTTAGAGAGTCCCCTCTAGCCCCTCCACGGCGTTCGAGAAACGCCAGCTCCCGATCCTAGATGGAGCAAGGCTTCGGGAGAGAGATGTTTGCTCCACATCTATTCCATCCTTGAACTCTCCTGGACATAACAACCTAGTGATTCTACGGGCCTTTCTTTCGCCATCCAAGAATGAGACCTACTCCATTTTGGCCATGGTGGATTATGGAGCCATGGGGATATTCATAGATCAAGATTGGGTCTTTAGCAACCACATTCCATATGAAACTCGAGGCATCATGCAACCTGTGGAGGCGATCAACGGAAGACCTCTTTCTTCAGGACCCATAACCTTACAGACCAAAGAGATCCAACTCTCGATAAACCATCAAGAGGTGATCAAATTTGACATCATTAAGTCAGCTCATTACCCAATGGTACTGGGTATGCCCTGGTTACAGAAGCACAACCCATATATCAACTGGGCAGCAGGATCCTTGTTTCTTGGTTCTGAGCATTGCATGTCTCACTGTCTATTCCTGGATTCCTCCTCGAAATCTTCCGAAGGCAGGCCCATTCATGGTTTCAAATATCATTCAGGTTCCTAAGGCCTATCAGGAATACGCTGACGTGTTTTCAACTGCTATAGTCCAGGCCCTACCCCATCACAGACCTGAAGACTGCGCTATTGATACAGAACCTTCAGCAGTGATTCCCTGTGGAAGGATGTTCATTTGAACCGAACCCAAAAAAAGGGCCCTACGAGAATACTTGGATACCAACCTCGAAAATGGCACCATAAGACCATCCAAATCTCCAGCTGGAGCTTCATTGTTTTTTGTTCCCAAGAAAGACACTAAAGAGCTTAGGCCTTGTCTTGATTATCGTGGATTAAATCAATGCACCCTCAAGGACCGCTACCCATTGCCCTTAATCTCAGATATCCTGGAAACGGTGAGAGGAGATGTAGTGTTCACGAAATTGGATCTCAGGGGTGCCTACCATCTGATCCGTATCAGGGAAGGAGACGAATGGAAAACAGCCTTTAGAGCACCTTTTGGTCACTTTGAATACCTGGTCATGGCCTTCGGACTTGCTAATGCCCCAGCGGTCTTCCAACGTTTCATGGATAGGGCGTTTTCTGACATGCTGTTCCTCTTCGTCATAGTTTACCTTGACAATATCTTGATATACTCCAATGACCATCTAAAGCATGAAGAACATGTTAAGGCAGTCTTACAACGGCTACGTGAACACAAACTCCTAGCTAAACCCAAGAAATGCCTTTTTCATGTCTCTACTGTTCACTATCTAGGATTTGTCCTTAGTCCAGAAGGAATTGGAATGGACCACTCAAAGGTAAAAGCCATACTATCTTGGCCTGTTCCCACTACCGTGAAACAGATTCAATCCTTCCTGGGTCTTGCCAACTTTTACCGGAAATTCATACCGTCCTTTTCTGAGATAGTTCAACCGATCATTGCATTGTTGAAGAAAGATACTCCCTTTCGAAGGGATTGTGTTCTCCGATGTATTCCTTATCTTTGATAATGCGTTTCCAGCTTGCTGGCCTCGGAAATCTTTTCTGTAGAGGTCGCTGCGCGTTGAAGTCCGCCGAGTCGATGTCCCTCGACGGCCACTGTATCGGCGCCGACGTCACCATAACCATAAATAGCCACGCGCTGCGTCCGTTGCTCAGTTCCGTTTTTCCGCGCTTCGTGGGGCCTCGGAACATCGTTGCTCAGTTCAGTCAGATAACTAATCTACATCTACTTGAAATATACCAACTCGTTCTCGATGGCATCTTTATCGGAACCGACAACGCCGCGATCCGGCTTCAAAAAATGTTGAGACCGCGGTAAAGAAATGTCAATAACGGATCCACACAGGATCTGCTTGTGGTGCTTGGGAGCCGAGCACCTTTGTTCGAAGTGTGAGGACTGCATGTCCATGACGGCGAAAGCCTTGAAGGAGCGCAAGGGGAAGCTCGAGAGAGGTAAGTCAGTCAAAACCTCCTCGAAAGTTTCTTCGGCCGAGTTGAGACATTCGTCTCCTCGCCGTCGAAAACATTCCCATTCTAGATCTCGAAGTAGCTCCCACCATTCATCGAGATCAAGACACTCAAAGAAGAGATGTCGAAGATCCCCTTCCTCGTCGTCTTCTGTTTCCCCAGAAAGGGTCTCCTGCCCCACAAAACACAGCTCTCAGGCTGAGTGGGAGGAATTCAGGAGGAAAATGTTCAGCGTCTTCGAGAAAGCGGCCTCGTCCCCCTCGAAGACAGCTGAGGGTGATACGCCGGGTGAAAAACCCAAAAAATCCAAACGTCGCGAGTCGCAGTACCCGGCGAAAGCGCCCGGGCCATCAGGTAAGAAGGCACCGTCTTCGTCGTCGAAGATCCCTTCGACGCATGTATCGGCGCCATCGACGCCGTTGTCGAAGGGTTCTTCGACGCATCGGTCGATCGACTCAACGCCATCATCGACGCTGACATCGACGCCGATGAAAGAGAAGACTACTGCTACTCCACATCCAACGGTGATTCCAAGAGCCTCCGGCACGACGCTGAGACCGTCGTCGATGTCCTCGAGTAGGATCCCAATCCTCTCGAGTTCTTCGAGGCCTCTTCAGGTTTTCTCGACGCCCTTTTCGGCGCCTTCGAAACCTGTCACATCGGCGTCGACGACATCAACGTTTTCTCGCCCAGTAATGACAAATTTGGCTCCTTCTGCCTTAGAAATGGGTTTTATACCATTTCAGAGGTCAGAGTACCCTGGATTATCTTCAATTTATGAAGAAGGGGAAGATTCTGACCAGGAAACCTACGAGTTGCAGAGGACCACACTACCTGTTTCAGAGGATTTCACCTCTGAGGAAGGAAGGTTGAAAGACCTACAGGAGTCATTACATGAGGCAAGTGGGCTGGACACTTCCCCAGAAGTGGATTTTGTTAAGCCAGACCCAGGGGAACATGCCGAACCACCCTATAGAACCCTGATGGCAAGAATTATTGAATTCATGGGTTGGTCTGCGCCCTCGCCTGTTTTTCAACAGGATGACCTGACAGACATATTAGACAAAGGTCCACAGGAGGATCCTGTGGTCCCCTTCCATACAACCTTACAAAGGAAAATTGCATCTAACAGGGAAACTCCTGAAGTTATCCCTGCTGTCAATAAATGATTATCAGACAAGTATAGGGTAGCTGCTGCTGACCCTGAATACTTATCGAAACACCCGACTCCAGAGAGCCTGGTGGTCCAAGCAGCAACTTCATCAAGCAGCAGGACCGCTTACCCTACTGTCCTACGGGATAGAGATGACAAGAGGTACGATTTTATGGCAAAGAAAGTCTTCTCTGCTTGTAGTATGGCATTGAAGTCCATCAACGCCATCTGTACGGTCGCCAGGTTCAGTCACACACTGTGGGAGTGTGCTTCATCAGCGGCTGACTGCATACCCGAGGGAGAGAAAAAGGAAGCCTTCCTTAACATTATAAAAGATGGCAAAGATGCCATGTGCGAGTCACTTCAAACTGGCATCGATTCCGCTGACAGTATCAGCAGGGCCATGGCGGCAAGTACAACAATCCGCAGGCATGCGTGATTGCGAAAGTCTGGCTTTGCTCCAGATGTACAGGCCAGACTTATGAATATGCCCTTTGACGGCTCTTCATTATTCGAAAAAAAGGCTGATGACAGTCTGGAAAAGCTGCAGACATCTAAAGCAGCAGCAAAATCTTTAGGAGCTGCTATCCGCCAAACTCCTTTTCGCCCCTCAGGAACCTCTGGGAGAGGAAAGTCCTTTCGCTATTATTCCACATTTGGTAAAGGCAGAGGACAGCCGGCTCAAAGAGGCCAAAGGAGATCCACCCGAGGTGGACGGGTGAAAAGTTACTAAGGCCGCGGCAGGTGCCTCTTTACCCTCAGCATCTGCATCAGCCGCCCCCAAACCACTCTGAGGTCTTTCCACACAAGACACCTGTAGGGGGCAGGTTAACTCACCATCTGACGGAATGGCAGGCTATAACGTCAGATGCTTGGGCATTGGAGACAGTTGCCCAGGGTTACTGCCTACCCTTTCTGCACATCCCTCAGAGTCATCCACCGGGGAACAGCTCTCTAAAAGTTCCAGATCCGCTCCTCTTGCAGGAAATTATAGACCTGCTAGAGAAAGGAGCCATAGAACCCGGTACCTGTAGCGGACAGGAACAAGGGCTGGTACTCCCCCTACTTTCTCATACCAAAGAAGGACGGAGGACTGAGACCCATCCTGGACTTAGGAGAATTGAACAAGTTCCTCAGGAAGGACCAGGTCAAGATGGTACCTCTCTCTCAGATCCTTCTGGCCCTCCAGCTCCAGGACTGGCTGGTATCTCTGGACCTTCAGGATGCTTATTTCCATGTGCCAATCCATCCCAAACACAGGAAATACCTGAGGTTCGCAATTGGCGACTCTCATTATCAATTTCGAGTTCTGCCATTTGGGCTGACATCCGCCCCGAGGGTCTTCACCAAGTTAATGTCGGTAGTGGCTGCGAGTCTAAGGAGGGAAGGGATTCACGTCTACCCCTACCTGGACGATTGGCTGATCAGGGCTGTATCTTCGGAACAAGCTCAGATCCAGCTAAATCACGTTTGCCACTCCCTTCACAGACTGGGCTTCTCCCTCAATTTAAATAAGTCACAAATGATACCATTGCAGAGACTCCAGTTCATAGGATCGATCCTGGACACTTCCCTGGGAAAAGCCTCGCCACCAGAGGTGAGGGCTCAAGATATTCTACGGATGGTTACCAAGTTCCAAGATGCCCAACGTCTCCCAGCCTTCGACTTTTTGAGGTTGCTAGGCCTCATGGCATCCTGCATTTTCCTAGTGCCAGAGGCTCGCCTGAGAATGAGATCCCTCCTCAGGACACTGAGAACTCAGTGGTCGCAATTCTCAGGGAGAATGACAGATCTCCTCCGGATTCCGGACAAAGTAGCCCGCGACCTTCAATGGCGGGCCTATCCAGAGAACATCTTGAAAGGAGAACTGTTTTAGCAACCTTGGCCAGAGATAACAGTAGTCACAGACACCTCACTCACGGGGTGGGGAGCCCATGCCAACGACTTGACCATCAGCAACGTTGGTCTCCATCGGAGTCCAGACTACACATCAACCTATTGGAGCTCAGAGCGATCAGACTAGCGCTGAAAGCTTTCCTGCCATCAGTACAGGGGAGAAATGTCCTGATGATGACGGACAACACGGTGGCCATGCACCTACCTCAACAAAAGAGAAGGCGTAGGGTCACTGCCACTGTGCAGAGAGGCAATGCAGCTCTGGTTTTGGGCAATTCAGGAAGGAATCTCTCTATCGGCAGTCCACCTAGCCGGAGAGAAGAACTTGACAGCGGACACTCTGAGCAGGCAGAGCACAGTCTCCCATGAGTGGGAGTTAGCTCACGAAGTCCTTCAAGAGATCTTCGCCCTTTGGGGAACCCCTCAGGTGGATCTGTTCGCCACAAGCACCAACAGGAAGTGCGATCTGTTCTGTTCAAGGGAATTTCCCCCGAGAGGAGCTCTAGGAGACGCGTTCGTAGTGGACTGGGAGTTTCCACTCCTTTACGCATTTCCACCAGTCCCTGTTATTCCTCAAATGATCAGGAGGTTGAGAAGATTCCGGAAAACCATGATCCTAATTGCTTCAGACTGGGCCAGGAGAACGTGGTACCCGGACCTTCTAGATATGTCCATCTGCCCTCCAATCCGTCTTCCACTCAAAGAGAATCTTCTCTCGCAGAAGGGAGGTCAGGTTCTCCATCCAGACACCAGAACCCTCAACCTTCACGCTTGGCTTCTGAAAGGGTGAGGTACAAGGATTGGGATCTCCCTGATGACATCATGGAGGTGTTGCTTTTGGCCAGGAGGCCAGCAACAAAGTCTTTATACCGCTGCTGTTGGAACAAATTTTTCAGCTGGTGTAGGGAAGAGAATATCGACCCTTTTTCATGTGGTACACCAACGGTGTTATTGTTTCTACTCTACTTGGCAAACTCAGGCCTTCAAGTTGGTACTGTAAAAGGCTATCTCGCAGCGCTTTCAATCTTCAAGCGCACTGCGGAGAAACCATCGTATTTCAAACTACCTCTAGTGATACAATTTCTCAAGGGATTAACTAATGTTTATCCTCCAAAACCATTCCAGGTTCCCTTATGGGACTTAAATTTAGTCTTAAACTTCCTAATGGGCACTCCATTCGAACCACTTCACTCTTGTTCGCTGAGATTTCTCACACTTAAAACTGTCCTATAAGTAGCACTAACATCTGCTAGGAGGGGGAGCGAGCTACAAGCTCTCTCCTGTAAACCCCCACATACAATTTTCCACAAGGACAAAGTTGTCCTACAGGTGAAGCCTAACTTCCTCCCAAAGGTGGTTTCTGAATTTCATATTACTCAGAAAATTACCTTACCTTCGTTCTACCCTCCTCCCCATCGGGGGAAAGAGGAAGAAAGGCTACATAGGCTGGACCCAAGGCGAGCTCTCAGCTTTTACATCAGCAGAATGGCTAGGATCAGGCAAGCAGACCAACTGTTTGTAGGATACTCAGGTCACAAGTTGGGACTACCCATAACAAAACAAACCATTTCCAGGTGGATTATTTTGGCCATTCTGGAATGTTACAAACTGGCAGGGAAAGAGCCACCCCAAAATCTTAGGGCTCATTCAACCAGGGGTATCGCAGCCTCTTCGGCTCTCCAAAGAGAGAGGGGTACCGGTCCGAGACATATGTGCGGCTGCCACATGGTCATCCGCACATACATTCACAAAATTTTACAACCTGGATTCCTCCACTAGTCAAGAGACCAGATTTGGCAAGGCCATATTACATTCGGTCCATCCCTAAAGGGATACATAACATTCTCACTTCCACCTCCAATTACATGCCACTGCTATGGGAGTCTATCAAAGATAAGGAATACGTCGGAGGAGACAATCCCTTCGAAGAACAAGTTACTTCTTACCTTGTAACGTTCTTTCGACGGGATGTTCCTCTGACGTATTCCTTATCGCCCCTCCCATCCATCCCCGCAGTAATACTTCCCTTGTGGTTGCAGCTTACGCTCCTTCAAGGTCAATAACCAATTCAGGCATGACTTCTCTTATGCTACAAAACGGAACTGAGCAACGGACTTAGCGTGTGGCTATTTATGGGTATGGGGCCGTCGGCGCCGTTACGGTGGCCGTTGAGGGACATTGACTCGGTGGACGTCGACGCGCAGTGCCCTCTACAGAAAAAATTTCTGAGGCCAGCAAGCTGGAAACGTATTATCAAAGATAAGGAATACGTCGGAGGAACATCCCGTCGAAAGAACGTTACAAGGTAAGAAGTAACTTGTTCTTCTCTGGACATCAGCTCAAGATAAGGCATTCCCATGATTAAAAGCAGAGTTTACTCAAGCCCCCATCCTAGCTCAACCTGATGATCGACCATTTCTAGTGGAGACGGATGCCTCTAACTATGCCATAGGAGCAGTGCTAAAACAGGAATTCGAGGACAAATTAGAATATCCCATTGCTTACCTTTCACGAACCCTGACTCCCAGCGAGACTCATTATTCCGTCTTGGAAAAGGAGCTGTTAGCCATCCGTCAAGCTTACACAGAATGATGTCATCTACTTCTGGGAGCAAAACATCCTGTTCATCGAAATTTTCAAGTTCTACAATCTTTGGAATGTAGGAATAGTCATCAATGGGCCTTCTTCTTCGCCCAGTACCAGTTCCACATCCATCATGTCCCCGGATCACAGAACATAATTGCTGACGCCTTATCCTGACGTCCCGACTACAAAACTCTTAAAGATCGGTCCTTCCCAAAGATGTTTCCCCACACAATTTTTGTATCCCACGCAATCAGTCTCCTGGAAGACATACGGATGCAAACTCAGTCCTCTGAGTTTCATTTTGGTGGCCTAAAATGAAAATTGACGTTCAACGGTACATTCAAGCCTGTGCAGTCTGCAATCAAAACAAGCTTGATAACAAGAAACCGACAGGTCTCCTAATTCAACCTACGCTACCGTCTAGGCCCTGGGAATTCAGCGGTATGGACTTTATTGTGGAATTACCACCATCCAGAGGTTACACGATTATCATGGTCACCATTGATTTATTCACCCATATGGATCATTTTACACCATTGTACAAATTGCCATCTTCCTCAGAACTCACTGGCATCTTCCTGGAACACATATTTCGACTTCATGGACTCCCTTCCAAGATCATATCAGACAGGGGACCTCAATAGATCTCTCAATTCTGGAAACACTAATGCCGTATTCTAGGAATCCAACGTGCCCTCACTTCAGGTTATCATCCACAGACTAACAGAGCTACCGAGCGTGTGAACCAGACCGTGGAGCAATACCTTTGTTTCTTTGCCACCAAGGTACAGGACGACTGGTCACTCTTAATACCTGTGGCTGAATTCGCCTACAACAATTCTGATCACTCGGCAGTCAAGAGCAGCCCTTTTTTTTTGCAGCCAAGGATTCCACCCTTCGGTTCTACCTTCCATTCTCCCACATCCCACACCAGTACCAACAGTCGACTCCTTGATTGAAACTCTCATCAACGTACACAAGGAAGCCAAAGAACACTTAGAAAAGGCCCGAACTCACACCAAGCGTTATGCGGACTCCAAAAGAAAACCAGGACCTTCTTATACAGTGGGTGATAAAGTCTGGCTGTCTTCAAAACTACTGCCTCGACATTTACGACCAAACAAACTGGCTCCCCAGTACTATGGCCTTTTTCTATAAAGGAAATCATAAACCCAGTAACATTCTGGCTCAAATTGCCAGACTCCTGGAAGACGATTCATCCAGTTTTTCCACACTTCTTTAATAAAACCTTACATCCAGTCCTCCCGGAAGTCCTTCAGACCCAACCCCGTGGTTGTGGACGACCAGCTGGAATATGAAGTATCCAAAATATGCGACTCCAGGTATAAACGGGGTCAACTTCAATACCTGGTTGAGTGGAAAGGATATTTGTTAGGCAGAAACCTGTGCAGTTCCCTTAGGGACCACTGCAAAAAATGTAAGACTACAGGTGTTAGCAGTAAACCCAATTGGTAGCAGACTGCACCACCCAGATTTACCTGGTAGCTGTGGCTGAGCAGTCAGACTTCTCTCAAGAAGCGTTAGGCAGTATGTAGAGTATACACATTAGGTACAGAAATACAGTAGTACAAGCAAACACTGACCAGAGCTTTGGTATAAAAGTATATAATTATTTATTTAAAAACACACTTGTAAAACTACACTGGCACTAATATGTCAAGCAAGTTCAAGCACTGTCATTAGAAATATGTACACTTTCCTGATTAATTTTTTGACAAGTCTAAGTTAAGGCACCACTTATTTGCAAAACAGAGGTGAGCGCGTAACCTTAGATGGCACTCCAATAATTCAGTTTAAAAAGGGAGAGAAAAGGCAGAAATAGGAAAACACACAATACCAACACTTTTAAAGAACCACAGCAAGTCAAGAAAGGCAGGGTCTACTGTAGAGCAAAAAGTTCATAGGCCAGGCCCACTCTTGGAGAGAGCAAGGCGGAATGTGCCCAAGATCACACAGTCGGAGTACACTTTAAAAGTCTTTGCAGATAGTTCAAAAAGGAGTTAGATCAGTTCAGAAAAGTTAGTTAACAGGTCCAAGGTCACCCCAGGATAGAGAGTGAAGGATTTAGGGGACACCTTGAACAGTCTGTTGCAAGGGAGACCAGGCGGGACACAGTACCTGAAATGGTGAGAAACCTCCAGCGGGGGCAGTTGTTCTGGCAGCGGGTGCAAGTCGGTGCTTCGTCCAGGGGAAGAGAAGATCTCGACCTGGAGGAAAGCTGGAGGTCCTTGCACTGCCAGGGAAGAAACCAGCCGCGGAGTTTCCCGGTTAAAGGTAGTACCCTTTTTTTCGCGGTAGTGGTGAAGCGTGGCTATCCGGCCGCCGGGGTGCTTGGCACGGGCGATTCGACCATGAGACGATCCAGGAAGGCGAAAAAAGGCGAACTGGTTAACTCCACCAGCTCAAAGGAAGAAGACTCTCCTGGAAGAAGATCTTCTCTGTCGTTGGGAAGTGGTGAGTTCGGTTCAGCAGGGCTCCACCGGTGGTGTCGTCTTTGCAGGTCGGCTCAGCTTCTCCCTCTTCGGATTCTTTAGGTCCTGTGGCGACTTCTGAAGTTCCAGTCCCCAAAGCCCTGCTTTTATGCAGAAAACTCCCATTCATCAGTCCTAGCTGTCAATCACGCTGTTATACAAACAAGGAACTGACCATATCCCATCAAAAATATTGCTCTTTTTACACACACTGTTTTTTCGTGTGGTGCTCTACAAACAAAGGCTGAAAACTAGTACGCCTATAAAACAATAAATGTTGAACCCAAATGCTCTGGATATCTAATTAATTTGATATCTCAGGCTACCCCGGAGCATCGAGTGTTACTACCTTGGAGCAAAAGAAAATATATAGAGAAAACTGCTGTGATAGCTTAGTGGCTATTTTTAATTATACAGTTATTGTTTAACAAATAAACATGATCTCCCAAAGGAGCATTTACAAAAAAATGGTACTTTCAAAAGTCGAAACCATAATCATTAAAATGCACAGTGAATTACATCAAATACTATGGAACATACATTCTGGTATTTGACAAGAAATAAACATTTTCAAACAAAAAACCATCCACACAATGTGTGATTAAATCCACAGTCTATATGATGAGTTGAAAAAACAAAATGAGGAAAATAAAACAACAAAAAGCAAAGTCCCAACACATCCTGATTTTGTGTGATAGGGCAAAGCAACCAAATGCGACCCCCACCAGAGTCTGATGTATTGGTGGCCTCGGCCAAAGGACCGATTGTCAGGTCCTCGGGTTTGGAGCCCAGGGCATGTGTGGTTCCAAACTAATGCCAGAGGTCAGGTCCTCCTGATGACTTGGAGGGTCAACTGGTGGGAGTTTATCAAGAGACCAATCCTAGGTCAACGTCGGTGGTTATATTCCTGCTGATTTGAAAAATGGGCCGTATAGCAATTACGTGTCCAATAAGACGTTTCGGCGGGCAGTGAAGGCTACCTTCATCTGGACCTGCGGATGTCGCTCTGAACAGAGAAAAGGGGGAAAGTAGAAAAAAGCTCCAATGGTCAGGGTGACCAAGGAGAGGGCCCGTGCCAAATTAGCACAGGTACTGTATGGAACCGTGGTTCCAAAATGCTGGTGCCTCCATGGGGTCCCGGAACCAGTCGAGCAGAGGATGAGTTAGAGACCCGATGTATCAAAGCTGGGAGGCTACAGACATGTTGTGATTCATGTCAGGATCCGGTGTGTGCGTCAATCAGTCAAGCCTTGTACTTGCAGGTAAGTGGATCGTTCCAAAGAAGAAATCAAAGTGTAGCTGGAGATCCCGTCTTCAAGCAGCGTGTGGAATGAAGCCGTCGCTGTGGAGAAATCTCAAAGATGCGTGCCGGTCCGCATCCCGTGTTGCAAGTAGCTGTCAATCAAACATGCTAAATTGTGAGCCGGGCGGCTCACCACTGGGCCAATCACACCAGAGTGCGACTTGAGTTGCCGAGGCAACTCAGTCCAAGGTGCCTATTCCCCCCTCCCACACATCCTGTAGACCCAGACAGAGTGGCACCACTTTTGGAGGCTTCTGTGTAGAAGCCTGCCTAAAGTGGAACAAAGGGCTCGACTTGGGTTGGAGTTAGAAGCAAACACAAACGCCATTTTAAAACCGAGTCCTGGCAAAAAGACCCAACTGGGGAATAAATATTAAATAAATAACCCGGCAGTATCTTTAACATTGCACCAAAAAAGTGGTGCGTTTAAAATGAATGGGAAAATCCCATAGGAAATATTCCGGTGGAATTTTTCGCATGGTAACCACTGCCACCAGCCAGAAACTCGACGAGGGGGGACTGCACAGTGCCCCCTCGAAAAACAGACCCAGGGGCAATCGAATTACCCCTACCAGTACTTCCACAATATGATGGTTTGTACTGGTTCTGTTCACAATTTAAGACTAGTAAAGTCAATGGTGACTTTACATGCCCTGGGAGACAGTCGTCAGTCCCAGGGTATGGAGTCTATGTTTGGGGGTCACTATGACACCCCTGTGTTACTGCACTGAGGGTGCCGTGTAACACATATACCAAAAACACATGAAGCCCTATGGAGTAAAAGACCCCATAGCCCATAAAACACATTACAAAGTTGAAGGACATTCTCAAATCATGTCTAAGAGTGGGAGAAAAAGAGTCTCACTCTTAGCAGGAGAAAAAAATAAACCCCAAAAATCCAGCAAAGCTGCTGGGGGACTCACTAGGTTTGGGAAATTAGCCTATACAGAGAATTCTCCCTAACAATATCCTCCTAGTGAAAGAACCTGGGAACCATTTTCAAATCTGAATACCCCTCGATTGCTCAGAAGGTATCATCTCATACACCTGGGCAAACCTGGTGGGACAGGTTTTCGGAGGAGGCATGCTGTCATGATCCATAGAACGCGTCCCTTTTGGTCTTCCTGGTCTCTGTCACAACGGGGCTTGCACTCCTTGGTACTTCTAACATGGCTGTCTAACGTGGTACGCTCTCCACCAGCCTCCACGTCAGACGTGGCTCATTCTATAAAGAGACCATGCCTCTGTGGCCCCGCGCGTCTCCACGCTACCACTTGCAGTGGCTAGACGTGTGCTCTGTAGTTCGCTGTAACTAATCTCTTGTTTCCTGGTTCCCGGACCCTCGATTTCCCCCTCTTCCCTTCCTCCCTCCTTACTCTTTCTTGATTCCCGGATCTCGTGTACCGCCTCCGAGTACACCTCCCTCATTTCCTGGACATCCCGGAGACTCAAAGTACCCCTGCATGCTGAACACTGAAGGCACGCTGGAACCAGAAGAGGCTTGCGCGGGCTTGTACAAAACCCGATCCGTACGCAAGAAGGCTCCTTCCAAGAATTCCTGCAAGGATCGAAGTCAGGTGAGAAAGGGGGAAATCTGTGACAGAATGTGTCCCTGGAAGTGGTACATTGTGTGCATCCCTAGCTCATTAAAGAAACCCAATGCTGTGTGACCAAAAGGCACACATTCATGCTGCATAATCTAACTACCCCCTTGCAAATCAGCGCAGTCAAATACTGGTATGTCACCTTCCTCCTCCCAAAGGCCATGTCAACCACTCGACACACCATGCCATGGCATGCAGTGTGAAAGCAACCAAATAAATGCACAACACATATAACAACTGTCACAAAGTACACCGTCCGAAATGGAAACAGGCCACAGACCATTCTCTCTCACATATCAAAATGAAACTGTACACATGAACATATAATTACCTGCATGACAAATCATAAATACAGGACCCAACAGTGGCAACGTCGGACAGTGACCAATCACAATAGCCAAAGTGTGACAATCTGAGACAGCCACCACATGGACCCCTCCCATCTTCAGTGTGTTACTGGTAGGTAAATGTGGCAGGGTACTGCATACACCATGAACTGCATGCAAGGTAACACGTGAAGAAGCAACATGTAAATATGCACAATGAGCCATATTAAAAGCAATATACATATCAACCATGCAGTGGAGAAACCATCATGAATCCCCACTAGGGGTGTATACACAGTGTGGACTACAGACTGGCACATAACTAATGGAAGCCCATTGCCTCTGTGTACGTTACTGTCACACGGTGCCATCCTTGCAAGCCCATGGAAAGGGGATGCAGGAGTGGCATATGTGTCTGGACCCGAAGCCTCAAACACAAGACAAGCCTGTATGGGCCCAGCTGGAACACACAGTGGATGCCTTCGGATGCCACACAAAGCAACAGACTGTTACATGAATGCACAATAGACAGAAAAAGTGAAAAAAGAAAGAGAAAAATAAAAAATAAAAAATGGCCATGGTAGACCAGGGGGCTGGGTCACCACCCAGGAGGGAGGAGGTGCAGGGTGCACCTCAACACCCACATGCGCGGATGTTGAGAAAAAAAAACCTCCATGGGCTCATGGGCTGCACGGCTAGCCGATCGTAGGAGAGGTAACACAAATAAAAGTTGTTTATTAGTTTGATTAACAAACTTTTTTTTACAAAATCTTAAGAATAACATTACAATTACTTAAAAATTTCATTACAAAATATTCACTTTACATTTGCTTTGCATAATAAAGTATGTACTTATGGATACTTTTGAGATAGACAAAACATTTCAGTGTCGGATACTTGGATTTGATTTACATTTCATTCTGTGGAATAATAATTTTAGATACTTTTCAAACAAATAAATGACATCTTGTCAGTACATAAAAAATGGTACCTCTTTAGTATTGAGATTCCTTTGAGTGCAATTCCAAAACTAATTTCTCGAGAAACCTACATAATGATAGAACTAACCTGAATGAATATCCCCACATGAACTTGTTCCAGCTCCATTCCCTTGCTTCATGCGTCATCCCCAAAATCTCGGGACCAATAAGAGAATATCTTAAGGCTTCGAAATGCGTGCAATAGATGGTTAGATGTTTTAGGCTTTCCAAGGAGTCATTTCCTAGACAAAATCTACACCAAGGTATTTTTTTCGACAAGTCGTGATTGTCCCAGTTGCAAGTCCTTTCAAACGTATGTAGCAAATTAAGCTTGAATCTCAGATATAAATCCCGGTACTCTTTCGCCGGAAATTTTTTGAGGTATGGCTTTAATGGAATTCTCAATGTGGCAAATTTAGCCGCCTCCACATATAATTTTTTTGATGACATATCCCTCACTGTGATTGACCAATCATGCTCATATAGGCATTTTATTACTGTAGCAGAGCGAAATTCAAGATCTAGTGGTTTTAATCCACATTCATCCAATTTGCTAATCAGATTTGAAAAGACAAGCAATGAATTTGGAGCCCGATTTTTTATCATTATTGAGAATTCCTCATAGAGTGTTTGGGGAGGCGGAAATAGCATCTTACCATAGATCGTTAATTGCCGCCAATGATATCTCGCCGATAAGGCAGAGATGCCCAGTTCCTGTTTTAGGATACAATTTGGTAATGCATTTGGTAGCCTTAATACAGCCTTCCACATTTGCCCCTGGATTTGATCCAGAATTGAATCAATATTGCACAAACACAAGTCCAACCCGTATAAAAGAATAGCTTCCACTTTCAACAAGTAGAACTGTAAGAGTGGTTCTATGGAGAATTTGCAATGCTTCATAAATACTATACGCATCTGAGTAATTAGAACAGCTTTTTTATATTTAGATTTGAGAACCATGTTTTTTTAGTGTTACAATCGATAACATCATATCCCAGGTAGCTCATATTTACATTGATGGGCATGGGTATTGTGTTAACTGTCCATTGCATAGTGGATATTTTTTCTTCACATTATGAAGAATGAAGATGCTTGATTTCTCGACATTACAGGTTAGATTATGCTTGCATAAATAATTGGCAAATATTACAAGCTTTTTTTGGAGGCCATAGGGAGTTTGGTCAAAGATTAGGACATCATCAGCCAAAGCGATCCACTGACTTCTCAAGTGTCCCAGTTTCGCTGGGTATGTTATTTCAGTTGTCCATATTTGTTCGATGTCCGCGAGGCAGAAGTTAAAAAAGGGTTGCCGCCAAATTGCAGCCCTGCTTAACCCCCACCTCAGTTGGAATCGGGACAGTAGTAGAACCAGATGCATTAATGCGGACTAGATATGATGTGCCATGATGTAGTTTGGCTAACAATGCAATTAGATCTTGTGGTTTACCTTTTTCTTCAAGTTTTTTCCACAGTAGATTTCTTATTACGCAGTCGAAAGCTGCTGATAAGTCGATAGATGCCATGTATAGGGCCCATGCATTGGGGATTTTAGTTTGAGCAATTAAATGAGCCAGAACAGTTGCATTCAAGGCCGTTCCCATCCTGGCACAAAATCCTATCTGAAATGGAGATAGGATGGCTCGAAGCTTTATGTTTTCATTCAGATGTTGCAATAGTAAGATCGCAAATGTTTTTGCGCTTGCATCAATCAAGGCGATGGGTCGAAAGTTTCCAGGATTTGATCTGGGTCCTTTCTTATGGATAGGCACTATAATCGATTGTAGCCACGATTTAGGGACACATGATGAGGTAATAATCTCATCAAATTGAAGTTTTAACATCGGTGCCCATAGTTTCATATTTTCTTTTAGCACACATGGCGGAATGCAGTTGGGCTCTGGTGCTCTTGATTTGTTAAGTTTAGTAAGAGCCCAAGTGATGTCCTCTAAGGACCACCCTTTAAGATTCTTAACTGAGTATTGTTCAAACTTAGACGTTGACGTTAAGAATCTTTGTGGTAAGGCGAATTTCTCCTTATAGTATTGTGTCCATGTTTCAGCACTTATGCTAGAAGTTTGCTCAGTGGTTCTTGAATGTTCATTCCCCCTTAGGATGGCCCAAGTGGATCTCCTATCATTTGCACACAATGTTCCTATCATTGTTTGATTGGTAGTGTGGTAAAGATAGATTCTATAATTTTTGATGTGATTATGGTATTTATTACGTATCTTCCTTTTTGCTTTTTGATGTTCAAATTCATGCAATCCCAAATTTAGCAATCTCATAGGTTTTTTGCTTTTTTAAGGTTGCAATTCTTAAAGTTAGCAGGTCAACTGCTGGGGGCTTTACTTTTTCTTTTAGTGCAAGTTTTGCAAGATATGTAAGGGCTATTGTAATGATGCTTCGATATTGCATTGTTAGACTATCATTGTATTTAATTTTATACATGTTTTAACATTCCAACGTAAGGAGGCGCCTGGCCTATCCTCACAGATGAAAATATTAAGTGGAGCTTGACTCAAATTTAAAATGCTTAGTTGAATTTCAGTATATAATATGCAATGATCATTCAGGTCAATCTTGGCCGTTTCCACTCCAGTGCACCTGGAGGCCAATTCCACCGTCACTGCAATGTAATCGATACACGATTTCCTGTTATTTCTAGTCCAAGTGAATAAATTCTCTTTTACGAGAAAAAGTAACAATCTCCTATTCCATCGAGTGAAGAAAAGTTGAAAAGATATACCCCTTTTCCTATTGATCAAGGATTGATTTTGTATGTGTGTTTTGGATTCATTAGCGGGATTTTGCAAACAGTTGGAATTGAAGTCGCCACCCAAAATTATTTTTATGTCAGGCCATTTACACAATACTTCATCAAGCAGGAGATCAAGCTCATTCATTAATGATACCATTGCAGTCGCTAGGGGATTGTAGTACATTGATACTATCAGGACGCGCTCCACTTGGCATGTCCCTAATTCAATTACAATCGCAATATAAGAAGGAGAAGAGTATGTTAATAACAGAGCATAGGCCAGACTTGTATTTACTAAGATGGTAGTTCCCCCTGATGGTCTCCCTTTAGAGACCCGTGTGGCAAGTGTTGAGTATGCTGCAAACCCTCTAATTTCGAGTTTATTAACAGCCATCGTCTCTTGACAAAGCACAATATCTGCAATTTCATGGGGAGTATATCTAGATGTGCCCATCTTTTCAAATTTAACAGCCTACAAGAATTCCAAGACAGTACTCGTAAACACTTTCTGCTACTATGAGTGGTCGGCTGTCACTGTCTCCTTGCTTGCCCCCATTAGTGCAGGTAGCCAAGACCAATCCTTGGACACGGCATAGATTGCCACTAGTTGTTCCAAAATTGCCGTTTCCGATACAGATTGTGCATTGGTTGGCAATAATTGGTTGTTTAAGGGTTGTTCAGTTGGCAACCTGGTCTCATTAAAGATCTTCGCTTCCTCGATCGTTTGGATTTGAGTAAGATCAAGTCCCAACATTTTTAGCTCCCTTTGGTGATTCCAGATCAGTTCCGCGATTATAGGGGACTGCAGTTCAAACACCATCCTGTGGTTTTTTATGGATGGAAGCGTTATCCAGATAATGTCGTTAGAGACAAGTGTGCGCAAGGCTGGAATCTTATTGAACATTTGTAGCATGAATGATCAATTTTAGTCCGGGTCTCCATTTATTTCTGGGCCTCTGAGCCATCCCACGATAGTTGACATCAGCTTGTCATGCATCTTTTGCTCCATAGATACATTCGTTGTGGGAGGATCCTTCCTCGGAGTGTTGCCTTCGCAATTTTTCATCGGCTCCTTCACTGGAGGTGAATTGTTTCTTATGATTTCCGAAGGAGTCGATGGGAGCGAGCTCTTTGTTGCTCTGGTATCTTCTATTTCTCGTGGAAAAGTCTGTTGAGGTGAAGCTTGGGTGTATTTTTCTGATTGCAGAGTGTTTGTAGTTCCTTCGCGAACAGTAGCAGGGATATGTATTTGGGATTTTGATTCCAGGGACACAGTAACCGGATTTAACTGAGTATCTGACTCCATATTTGCCCGTTCCGTCGTTGTAAATGGGATAACGAGGACGCAAGTTCTTTTTGCTTATCTGTAATTGATTTTTCAGTCACATGAGGATCATTTTCTCCTTTCTTTCCAGCCAAATTCGATTGTAGTTGTAGTGCGAGTCGACTTTCAAGTGAGAGTTCTTCCATGTCAGAACCCATCTCATGAGTTGGACTGATGGCAGAGTTATTTTTGGCCTTGTTTGGTGGTTGTTTATCTTTTGTGTTTGTGTCCCCACTTGACAATTGTTTTTGAGTTTGCTTTTTTTGTTTTTGATTGCATTCTTGTGCATCCTGCATTTTTGCATTGCACAGATTTAATCTGTTCAGAGCTCGAGTATGCAATCTTTTTTGTTTTCATGATAGAAATTGTTTTTTGACTTCAGGATGTGGAGGTTCCTCCGCTAGTATGAGATCGATTTTTTTCAGGTTCCTTAGCACTTTGCTCATTTATTATTTCAATTAGAGCAGAAGGGCTATCTAGAGTTGTAGTCAGATTCATACTATGATTAGTTACATTAGTTGCATCTTGGATTGAAACTTCCCTGTTTTTTGAGTGGTTTAAGGAGAATAGCTGGCCAATTTTCTCTCCATGCTGTGATATAAATTGACACAACTGTGCGTGGGTATAAATTTGGATAGTTCCTATGTTTCCTGTTGAGCTAACCGTCTGAGCAAACGACAATTGAAAATTCGAAGATTGGAGGACCCACATTTTGTTTTGAGAAGGCATAGATGTCATTTGGTATGCTTTCAGTTTGGGATGCTGCATTAAAGGTAGTTTTTTCAAGAATCGTGGGTGAGTGATATCCCTTTTCCTTTTTATAGTTGTCGGCAAATATATACCCCTCCAGTTTGTTCAATTTTGCGGAGATTTCATGCAGTACAGATTTTATGTCCCGAAGTTCGAAGTGAGTATACTCATGACCCTTGTCAAGGAGATTTAAGATCCTTGACATTACCGGGTATGAGGCTTCAAAGATTTGTAGATCTTCTCTTTCGGAGGTGACTTTAGGTTGAAAGTTCTCATCATTAATGATTTTGCTTGAGAGAAGTGTTGAAGATCAGGTGATGAACAGATACCACCCTCTTTTCTCTGTGCAGCAGTTCCATTAAATAAATCAGCGTTCTCCAATTTACTAGCCGAGTCTTCTAGGTCTAGATAAGGTGGAGGGACTTCTAGAGTCACAGTGCCAGAGGGCTCATTGTGAAGATGAACCTTATGTTTTCCAATAGGCCGCACTGTAACGGGAGTGGATGGACCATCAGATAGAATTATCAATTTTTCCAATTCCATCAATACTCCTGCTGCCAGAATTGAGATGTCAGAAAGCGGGCCTATATTAGTGTCTTCAATGGTAGCTAGGTCGTGATTTATCTCGGATTCTGGAACGCTTAGAAAACTCTGCAGTGCATTGGAGGTTTTGACGTTGCATTCATGCACACTTACATTCGCACTTAATGAATTTTCATTTGCAACAGGCTTATGTGTCCCATAGAGTATATACAATTTAGCCATTGTGGCATCAATGTTCCTTTTTTTTGGAATGATTATTGTTTCTTTTAACACGCTACGTAATTGCGAAGACATGTTTCTAGGCAGTTAGCAGGTAAGTGTAGTTAGGAGCACAACAATATTTTTTGTGCGCTTTGTTTGGATATGAAATAGATGGGACTTTTAAGTATAGAGGCAATCACAAAAAAAGGTGGGGTGATAAATACACCCTGCACTTTCAAAAGCATCCAATCCTAAGCAAAGCACGTGAAAGACAGATCAGATGCTCAACAGAGCCTTTAACACTGTGGTGATTGTAAGGAACAATAGCATTTGTTTACTTAGTTAACACAAACAAATATCACATTTAGAACCCATCAACAAAGGGAACCCCTGATACCTCGTAGTTGAGATCAATCTCGTTGACCGCTGCACCGCGAACAGCAAACAGTACTTGATCAGTACTTCTGCGGTGCACGGTCAGGCGGGATGTTATGCTCTCAGGGATTCACGTCAGAGCCCCAGGAGGCGGAGCTTCAATCCGGAAGTGACCTGAACAGAAATGCAAGTAAGAGGTATATTTTAGGTGGGCAAGTTGATAGACCAGGACGGACCCTCTCCCTCTCCCGTGAGCAAATTAAATTCGGTGCCTTCCTAGTGCCAATGATCAAATATTGACTAGTTGGGCACACGAGTTGAGCACACAGTAGGCAGTTGGGCACACTAGGGGAGTGTTAAAGCATGTGGATTACTATGTGACGGGCTCAAACAGCGTGTTCAGCTGTGATTAGAAAATTAAAGGTGTAAACAGTTACCTCGCTTTGAGGGCAGGAAGTCAGGCAAAAAGTCTGTGTTGCAGGAGCAGACGTCCTCCTCGTGTGCTTGCAAAATGATTTCAATGTGGTGGAGCACGATCCTTAGGTCAGCGCAGCCGGCAAACACAGCAAACAGTACTTGATCGGTACTTCTGCGGAGCGCGCACGGTCAGGCGGGATGTTATGCTCTCAGGGATTCACGTCAGAGCCCCAGGAGGCAGAGCTTCAATCCGGAAGTGACCTCGCTTTGAGGGCAGGAAGTCAGGCAAAAAGACAAAAAGACCGTGTTGCAGGAGCAGACGTCCTCCTCGTGTGCTGGCAAAATGATTTCAATGTGGTGGAGCACGATCCTTAGGTCAGCGCAGCCGGCAAACCGGCCGATCGTAGGAGAACTGCTGTCACTGTTGTCACCCTCTGGTGGAATATGAGAAGGTGTGCATGGTACGGGTGGCAGACCACACAAAGTCCTGGCATGCTCCTCCATGGCAGCAAGCATGTGAGTTTGAAAGGTTTGGTTCTGCAGGATGATGGTCCGGAGGTCCCCATGCAGCACCTCACATGTAGCATGAAGTTCTGTCTGCAAGGCCTCACGTGATGCACGGATCTCCTTACGGGTTGCCTGGAGCTCATCTGAGATATTGCGTGTTGGCTGCTCCAGCTGCTGTTCTAACCGTCTACTCGGGGCCATCTCAAGTGCACCCATGGTATCTCTGAGGGAGGTATTATCTTCCCTCAGGGCATCCGTGTGGGCCGGTGCCTCTGCAGATATGTCTGTGCGCAGAGCCCCCAGTTCAGCCTGTCGGTCCATGTTGGCCGCCAACATTTCCTGCCTGTGTGAGCGGCATGTGGACCGCGTTGCCTGCTGCTGGATCTCTACCTGCATTTCGGGGGGCAGAATGGAAGTGGCCACCCTTTCCACAGCCTGAGCCATCATCTCACATGATGCCCCCTGTTGTTGTGCAATTGCATACATGGAGTTCTCCCACGCAGTATTGCCCGGTGGCGCACAGCCACCGTGTTTCGGACACGACACCTGTCGGGGTCAAGGAGATGTGCACCTTGCTGTGCTGGCACTGCTGCCTCCTTTGATCTGCTGCCCCAGGAACAGGAGCAAATAGTGTGGAGTGTGACCCTGCATCTGTAGCCACAGGCAGACATTCCAACACTGAATGGGCCATTGAGGGGGCTACCCCTAGTGCAGGTGCGTTGGACAGAACAGCATCCCTGCCAGAAACCCTCACCTGCGACTGGACATATGTGTCAATGTCTGATTCAGCACCTGAGCCATAGAGTTCCTCAGAGATGTACTCAGACACTCGTGGTCTGTAGGAGTAATTGATTCTCTTGAGGCACCACCCCACGTCCTCCACTGGTGCTTGGTTGGGGCTCTGAGTACTCCTGCCCCTGCGCCATCTCCTCCTCCTCCACAGCTTCCAGTGCATCATCACCTGCACAAAAAGAAAAAGAAGTCATGAACACACATGTGAACCGCATAGCCCACACACATAGGCATCACAATGATAACATCCAATACATTAATCAGATATGTCACACATGACACAAACTCAGCCATGCATGCAGTGGCAATGAAGTGGAAGGGGACCCTGAAAGCAGACACTGATTAGTCTAAAATGGAAAAGCAACACATGTGCTCCATGGTTCATAGCACCTGCATCACACATAAGCCTGTGAGTGGCATGGACCATCCACAAACATGACAGATGCCAGCACACAGATGGCATGTAGCATAGCCATGACAGAACTGACAAGGACACCCAGATGGGAGTTAATCACTACTGTCCCCATCCATGTAAAATGCAATTCATCAAACAGAACATGCAAAAGAGTGTGACAAAACACACATGTCACACGCTGCAACAACACCAGTGTGTTCAAATACAGTGATGGGAGGAACGTGGAGTCATCTATGGTAGGTCACTTTGACATGACACACGTCAATTGGCATGTTGAAGGTTCAAACAGGGCTCAGAAGTGAGCGGGTGCAGTACATGTGTAGGTCCTCAGCAGTCAATAAAGAGACAAAAAACATAATTACAATGTTGTGTCATGATGGCAGTTTAAGGGTAAGTGCAGTCATCATGTGCAAAGTGTGTTTGCAGTGGCTAGTAGGGATACAGTGAACCCCAAACTCAAGGGCAGGGGATGGCTTGGAGGCACTACATGGGTCACATATGGCAGTAATGACTACATAGCCTGACCTGGCACTCAATCACAACACATCACCCAAGCAACATACACATGGTCTGGACACACACGCATGGACACTCACCGGACATTGTCTCAAGATCTGGGGGGTCTCCCACGCCTTGGATCTGATCATCTGCGATGAACTCTCCAGCGATTGCCTCATGTTCTGTGAGTTCATCCTCCTCTGGTGGTGACCCACTGCCAGTCAGCAGTGTAGAGGCGTAATTAGAAGCCAGCTTGTTTTTAGCTCAGCGGTTGAGGTCATTCCAACGCCTCGAGCAATCATCAGCTGTGCGCCTCACCAATCCCAAGGAACTAATGTGGTCCAAGATGCACTGTCAGTGGGCCCTCTCCCTGAACATCCCCACCTAAAGGCACCCTCGTTTCTAGTCACAACTTGTATATTTTTGTAAAAAAGTTAATGTAAAATGCCAGTCACTTCTATTGCTATTTGTTAATGTCAACTTTCCCTTGTACTTCTTATATCTACTGTAATTACCTTCAACGCACTTTGAAATGTAATATCTCCTTTATTTTTTTTGTAATATGTCTACTTCTGGACGTGTTCCATGTATGTAACGTGTTTATCAAGTCATGCGCCTAGCTACCTCAGCGTTCAGTGCGCTATATAAGCAAATAAAACAAACAAAAAAACAGGCAGGTGTAGTTTTGCACCCTGCCGTCACCAGCATGTCACGGCCGTGTTCCGACACGTAGCTCACAAGTGCGCCCAGTTCCACATTATTGAAACTCTGCTTCCTTGACTTGCCGGAGGGCCGAGCCGTTTCTGGGGACCCAGCCTGTTCCACATGAGCACGCTTCTTCCTCTTGAGAGGTGTTGCGGACCTCGAGTGGCTTACACCACTCTGGTCTGTAGAGGCTGGAGCGCAGGTGGATTGCCCACTGGAAGCAGGCAATGGCATGATGACCAAAGGTCTCACTGCAGGCATTGGCTGCTGGGTGCTGTTGCCAGGACCAAGCGTCACAACTGCCTCGGTGTGAGGGGCCAGGACCAACACTGGCCCGGCTGGGTGACTCACAGCCGGGGTGGTGTCAGCTGCAGCTGCCCCTGCAGCCTCCACAACTTGGCTGCTCGGGGCAGCAGATGACATTGCTGCCCTAAATCCACATGGCCTGGTGACAGCAACTTTCACTGCCACACGTGGCTTGGACTTCGTTACACGGAAGTCAGACTGTGAGTTATCCCGTGCCTGTTCCGTGACCAATCTGGGCCGGGCTAGCAGGGCCTGAGCTGGGATGGTGTCAGCTGCATTGCCCTGATCCACTCGGGGTGGGGGGGGCATAGCTGTCCCTGAATATTCCTGGACACACTGCCCTCTTGGGCCACCCTGGCCACATCGCCCACCACTGCCAACTTGGCCACCCTGGTCATCCTGGCCACGTCCCTACCGTGGACACCTCTGGGAGGTCGCCCAGCTTTGCCTCCCTTACCACTTGGTCACCTCCCAACCATTGCACTGATGTACTTGTGCGAATGGGAGGTGCAGAAAACAATTGTCCTGGGCGATTGGGGTGAAGGGGGCAGGGTACTAGATGGAATGGGTACCCCCTGTGCTCCTGCAAGGCTGTCTGTGACCCCTGGGGAAAAATAACAGGTCACGCAGAGCTCAGACACCCCAAAAACCAACATGCACGCGACCCCTCAGTAGCCCACGTGCATGGAATTAAAGTCCCGCAGTGCGCTGTGGCACCCAGAAACACAAAAAAATACAAACATGTGTGTAAAGACCGGAGGGAGGGGTCTGCACTTCCCCTCTCTATATGGTAGAGGGGAGGCACAGAGACCCCTGCCAAGATTCTCTAGTATTGGTAGACGTAGTCGAGCAATCAAGGCCTAGCTTCTCAGGAGGTGATGCGAGCTGGTTCTTAAGTACAGTGTAGTCCCCGAGCAACCACAAAGGAATGTCCACACACTGTATCGGTTAAAACACAGTCTTTATATAATTAATATTTAAGGTCATATACACAATCACGATAACTCACTTTGTACTCTGAAAATCAACAATGGTAAATATGTACAGTTCTAAAGTGGTACCACTAACGTTATTAGATCTTATTCAAGTGCATATGGTCAGAATAACACACAGATCAAAATAAAGAGGAATCCAGCAGTAGAGAGAGGAAGGAAAGCAAGATGGTTGAGCAATTTGCAGAATACTGGTAACTACCGTTAAACACAGCTCTGTGTGGAGATCCCCCCACCTGGGCAATCTGTAGAAGAAAGATACAAGCCCAGTCCATATATTGTTCACCCTTAGACTTCCCAATAATTCTGCAACCCCAAAGTACCTTGGTGTTGTAGCGTTCCGCGTCGGGGAAATCAACAACCCTTCTTGAGTGTCCTCCCTTTCAGGCAGGAGTCACGGGTCGTGGAACGTCCGATGGAGAACAGGTCGAGCTACGACGGTGAAGTGGCTGCGTCATTCCTAGCGGTGCTCGTTGGCGGGGAAGCATAAACTTCCTGCAAGGAAGAGGCTTACGGGGCACCTCTGTGTCGATAGTTCTGGACCGCAAAGAGTTGAAGAACTGTGCCCCAGCAAGGGCATCGAGTCGTCGGCGTCTCTGTGGTCTTTGGGTGGCGGGAAACCCATCGGTGGATGCTCCTCGGCGCGTCGACGGTCAGGCCTTCTCCAGCAGGATACAGCGGCGATGATGCGGACGAGAGCGTCCTTGGATCAATGAAGTTCTTAGGCAACGGGAGCACGGCAGCTCCAGTCGGCGACAGCGGTCGACGACAGTGGCGGACAACAGTCCGGGGGCTTCTCCTTGGAGTTCCACAGCAGTCCCCGTATTGGGTCGGCAGCCTGTCGAAGGTCTGTCTACCAGGGAGCTTAGGCAAAGATCAGCTGTGCACGATGGTCCCTAGTATCTCGGGAAGAGGGCGCCTTACCAGGTCCTCTCTGGGTCAGTTCTTGAAGCACAGCAGCTTTCCGATTGCGAAGGAGAGCAACAGCAATTCTTCTTGTCTAGCAGGGCTCAAGATTAAGCTTCACTCCAGTTACTCGTCGTAGTGGACTTCAGCTTCTGAACACGATTCCTAGCAGTGAGAGGTCCCCAGATATACTGTTGATCTCCCATTCATTCCACTGGGTCGCACTCAAGCATCCAATCACGACTACGGGCATTCATGCAGGCAGGCAGCCAATCCGGCACACGAGGTATTCAGGCCATTCACTTCTCTCCAGACACTCACAACAAGTTATGTGTTTTGGGACAAGTACCGAGCCATTCAACACTCCAAGCTGCATTCATACCGGTTTCGGGCAGGGCTGTCTCAACCATTGTGTCAACCACCAGATACTAGACAGCCACAACATAGAATGTATATTCGTCACACACTCCATTCACCCAGGTCCCACCCACAGGCGTACCCACAACATACGGTCATTGAGAAGGCTCCAGCCAGTCTGGTCGGCACTTCCCCACACTACCATATATGGAACTTCCATCCAACACCCAGTCAGGGGGAAGGGACAGAGGCAGGGCTTCCCGGGACTTCGGGAAGATCAGGGTAACAGGTGATGGAAGGCAAGAGGCCATGGGGGCCATTTTGTCTCCATCAGGAATCTACCAATTCCAATGACAGGGCCTGGGCATCCCAAAATGGAGGACGCTAAGGGCACCAGTCATTTCAGCACGGAGCTGCCACCAGCCCGTACCCTGCTCTGCGGGTCACACACAGGTGCCCAAAAACATACACTAGAGGCACAGGGTTGTACCCCTACCCATGGGTGCCATAAGTGTATCCCACGGGTCTGTTCACCAAACCGAAGGAGAGAGAGCTGCACCGCCAGGAGTCCCACATGAACTCCTGTGTGGAAAACACGACAGAAGATGCGATAAAAAGCAGTAAAGGACAAGGATACGGAGGCCCTGTCCCTCCGATGCATTTCCAGCATCACAATGTGGAACACGCAGGCTCCTATGACCTCGTGAATGGGGTACGTGACACACGGGGGCAACCACAGTGTGAATAATAAGTGCGCGACTCACCGTCTGCTTGGAAAAAGTATGAAAAAAACACGCGCATTGTCAACTCCCCCGCCAAAACAAGAAGTAAACTCTGCTGCTGTAAACAAGAAGTACGCACTCCAACTGTTGTGAAGTAATCGTGTGTTAACCCACAAGAAGAGTAAGAATCATACGCTTGCTCTCCACAATAAACACATACAGCAAAATGGCATCCTACACGGACCTTTAAATGCTATGCGTGTCATGTCACTTACGCGCTTACACGCTAAGGGCCTTTGCTCGAATTACACACTCACGTGCTGTTTTTTCACGTGCGGCTCACTCTGCATCAAGCTGGCCACGCGACAATACACGAAAGACCATGCTCCTGCCCAGGAAGCCATTTACCTGCCCCCCACAGCCCCGGGCACTCTCCTACGAGCCATGTGCTGCTGCCAGCCTTCCTGCTGCCTACGTGCCTTGCTATTTGGTGCCAGCACAGAAGCCATAGCCAGGGATCCTGTTCCTGAGTGTTAGGAGGATTTGTCACCTAAGTGCTAAATTCCCTCTACCTTGGAACCCTGCAGCTCTTTTGCTATATTTTGGGGCTTTGAACTTTTCATTTTCAATGTGTTTTACTTTTGTGTTCTTTGGTTATGGAGTTTTAAAACAACTCCATAGGCATCATCTTTTTCTGTGTTTCACACAGCACCTTCAGTGCAGTGGCACAGGGATGTCTTTCAGACTTACCAAGGTTTAAATACCTTCTCTGGGACTGAGCCAGCACACACTATCTTACTATAGAGTGCTGGAGGGGTTGTCTAGCTTCCCCTGAGTCAAAACACTCATGTAACAGTCAAATGTTACCTTTCCTACTTTAAATTTCTGGTGGCAGTGGTTTAGATCAAACTACCATGATTTTTCCCGACTGCTAACAACGGTAGCTAAGAATCGGGTCAGCCATTTTTTTCAATATGGCGCCCAAGACCTATCTGTAAAAACAGACTTCGGTCGACTTTTTTCACCATTTCTTTTAGGAAAGGTCCTTTTTGTGTTTCTCTGCGCGCCAAACCAGGTTTTGTCCCTTTGTTTGTTGGCCTTTGCCGGGCTTCAGTGCTGAAGCCCTCCTCTGGCGCCAGGGTGTCTGGGGTGGACAGAATTTGAGGGAGGTGCCCGAAACTCCCTGTGCTAATTCTCCTAGGAGACCTGAATGCACTCTGGCGTGATTGGCCGGCTGGCTGTCCGGCAAGAACAGCCACCCTGCTGTGTGAGTGACAGCCAGGCTGGAATGAATGGGGGAAAACTGTTTAAAAGCAGGTCTCTGGGACTTGGAAAGCAGAGTCGACCACTGGGACAAAAGAACCGAACACAAGCTGAAGGAAGAGGACTGCTGCAACTCCTGGACGACCGGTGAAGCTCCGCTGCAGGTCCGAATTGCCTGAAACTACAATCGACAGAGATGCGCACTTCAAGGTTAACTTCTTCCCTTGAGTTAGGTGGGAACAACCAACTCGCAAGCCACCTGGACACCGTCCCCATCTGGTCGAATTTTCATCACAGTGCTGTTAAAAACCAGATAGCCAGAGTGAAGGAAACCAGCTTGTGGACTTTAAGGCACCCACACCTTAAACTGATGTCTTGCTAAAGCTTTTGGCCTCATCCCTGGGCAGTGCACGAACCTCCCGACGTCCTCCTTCTTGTCCCCACGATTGAAGCACAGGAACAGCGAGATCTACTCGAACTACCAGAAACAACTGCCTTAGCTACAGCTCTTCTTCATTAACAAGGTACTGTGCAAACGCGGTCCGGAAATCTTTTCTGCCATCGAGAAAGTGTGGGAAACTTTCCTCAACTACGAAAGATTGTCCTGCCCTAAACATTCGTCAAACTTTTCGCCTAGCCAAATTCTTCTAATCTCCTTGGCAAAGACTTAACTGTTATCTACTTTTAGGCAGAATCATATGCAGTACCCTTTGGGAACACCACACACATTTAAGACTACAAGTGCAAGTACAAATTCACCTTTGGTACAAACCTGTACTACACAGTAAAGTGGTTTGATGGCTGAGCAGCCAGACTTATCTCAAGAGTAAAGTGAGCAGTATCAGAAGTTACACAAAGGAAAGCAATTGCTATTGTTCAAACAAACACTGACTCAAGGTTTCTGAGTAAAAGAATATACATTTATTTACACCATCAGTTGTAAAACAATTCAGTAATGTAAAGCAGCAGAAAATCACAATCTTAATATACTACACAACACCCAATCAATTCTGGAGAAGTTAAGCTCAAAATGAAGTGTGAGCAAAATGTCACTCCAGGAATTTAAAAAGGGAGGGAAAGACAAGGTTATACAAAATCAAACAGCACCAACAAGTACGTAGGCAGGGCAATCTAGAAAAGGCTTACTATAACTAGGATTCAAATCAATAGGCATGGGCCAATGATAATGGTTCAGAGTCTTTGCAGAGGATCACACAGTAAAGAGTAGTTTGCGGTTAAGTCTTTGCCAAGAGTTCAAAACGAAGTTGGTCGATGGAAAGGTTATTTAAAAGAGCAGAGAAGGACAAGCCCTCGGATTAGCGAAAGATTTAAAACACTTTCACTGCGGTCAGATGGAATGAACAACCGGGTTTGAACAGTACCTTAAAAGAAGATGAATGCTGTAGCTGAGGCAGAAGTTCCTGGCAGATCCTGCAGGCTCACGGTTCCTGAAGCGACTTTTGGACTGACACGAAGGAGGAAGACTGGAGAGTCCTGGACTGCCAAGGGAAGAAACCAGCAGCAGAGCAAAGCAACGAATAAAAGATGTGCTCCTTAAAACCCAAACAGGGTCCGGTCCTCCTGGCTATCTTGTTCACTGCAGCGGTGCACAGCAAATTCGGCCAGGGGAGGGAGGCCATGCTTGGTGTTTGGCGAACCGGTTGGTCCCACCAGCTCAAGGGAAAAAGATTCCTTACCGATCTTCTCTGTCGTCGAAGTTTAGGAGATTCGAACCCGCGCCAGGGCTTCACCGGGAGGTTCAGTAGTTGCAGCAGTCCTCTCCCTTCAGCTTCCCTTCGGTTCTCTCGATCCAGTGGCGACTCTGCCTTCCAAGTCCCAGAGACCTGCTTTTTATGCAGTTTTCCCCCATTCACACAGCCTGGCCACCCTTATGCAGGGTAGCTGTCCTGGCAGGACGGTCACCTAGCCAATCAAACAAGAGTGCGAATTGGGTCTCCAAGGAGACCCTGTGCAGGGGGCCTAAAACCCCTCCCTCACATCCTGTCTACCTAGACTCTAAGGGGGGCTTCTGTGCAGAAGCCCGCCAAAGGACGGCAGACGAAGGAACTAAACCTGGTTTGGCGGACAGAGTAAAACACGAGAAAGACCTTTACAAAAAGAAATGGCAAACCCAGCCGAAAGCAAATAAAAGTAAATGGGGTCCAACGGATTTAAGTTCAAGGCTACTAACATAGCCTAAAACAGTACCAAGGCTATTTTCAAAGACCGCGGTTGGAAAAATATGGTAGATACCACTGCTACCAGTCAAATCTTAAAGAAAGGGAACGAAATAATGTTCCATGAGAGACAGACAAAAAGGGATAACTATTAACCCTTTCCAGTACTCTATGTAAGATAGTTTGTACTGGGTCTGTGAATTTAAAAAGACTAATAAAGTCAATGGCAACTTTACAGTTTCTGGGAGACAGTAGTCAGTCCCAGAAAATGGAGTTTAAAGTATGAAAAAGACAACCCTGTGTTACTGCACTAAAGGTGCTGTGTGACACACAGTAAAAAGATTATGCCTATGGAGTAGGTGAGGCTCCACAGTCTATGAACACAAAAAATGTAAAACACACAGCAAAACACATGTAAGAGTGGGAAAAAAGGCTCACACTCTTACCCCAAAGCTACTGAGGGACTCAGTAGGTAATGGGAATTAGCCATTCTGGAGAATTCTCCCTAACACTCGCCCCTCCCCCCAGACTAAGGGACAGGAGGATTTAATCCACTCCTGGATTAATCTCTTCGCTCTAGTCGGTTATAAACATCCTAGAGAAACCGTCAGCATTTTGGTGGTGACATCCTGACCTGTGCTCAATTGGGAAAACAAACCCTTGCAGACAGATTGGCCATCTTAGTTTTGGGTTCTCCCCTTTCATTTGCATTAACCATCTCAATGGTTGGTGGTCCGTCTGAATCACAAAGGTAGATCCATACAAGTACGGTCTAAACTTCTTCAGAGACCACACAATGGCAAAACACTCACGCTCTATGGTTGGCCATCTTGTTTCTGGTTCCTTCAGTTTCCTACTGATGAAGCAAATGGGGTGCTCCCTACCTTTCTCATCCAGTTGACTAAGGACTGCACCTATACCTGTATTGGATGCATCTGTCTGCACAATGAAGGGTTGGTGATAATTGGGAGCTCTTATGACTGCAGCTTGACAAAGGGCTTTCTTCAGGTTTTCAAAGGCTTGAGTGCACTCCTCATTCCATCTAAACTTTTTAGGGAATTTTGGAGAGGAAACTACATTCAAAGGAGAAGCTATGGACCCATAGTTCTCTATGAAATTCCTGTAGTACCAAGTGAGACCTAGAAAGGCTCTCACTTGGGTTTAAGTAGTAGGGGTGGCCCAGTTTTGTGCAGCTTGTACTTTGCTAGGCAATGGCCTTATTTCACCTCCTCCTACCTCATGACCAAGTTAGATCACTTTGCTCTGACCAATTTGACATTTGCTTGCCTTTATGGTCAGATGGGCCTGCTCAAGAGCCTGCAAAACATACCCTAAGTGATCAAGATGTTCTTTCCAAGTAGGGCTGAACACTGCAATGTGTTAGGCAGAATCCTGTGCAGTTCCCTTAGGGAGCACTACAGAAGATTAAGACTACAGGTATGAGCAATAAATCCCCTTTGGTATCAGTCTGTACCACAAAGATTTAGTTGGTAGCTGTGGCTGAGCAGTCAGACTTATCAAAAGAGGGAGATGAGCAGTATTCAGGGTTTACACATTAGGACTACAGCACGTATGGAACAAGGAAACTCTGAGCAAAGCTTTGTATCAAAAAGAATATATATATTTATTTTACACACTCTGATGTTCACACACAAATCACTATTATAAAAGCAAGTTAAATCAGTCAAGAAAAGTATATACAACTCCCTATTTAAATTGTAGACAAGTTTAAGCAAGAGTGAAAACTGAGCAAAACGGGACAGTGAAAACCAAGCAGAAATGGCACTCTACCAATTTCTCAAAAGGGAAGGAAAGGCCAGGTTATACATGAATATACGCTTAAACGCATCAGCAACACTTTCCCACAAGATTGTGAACAGGTTAGGCAAGGCAGTACTTTAGCATGTATAATACTGAGGTGAAAACCGAGCAAAATGGCACTTCACAAGTTTAAAAAGAGGGAAGGATAAGGTGGTTATTAGAGTTAGGTGCACCAACACATTTCTAGGTGAGAAGCAATCTAGAGAAGGCAGTTGTAACAGATTTAGCTAAAGTCAATAGGCCTGTGCCAGAGTCAGTGGTACAGGGCAAAGTGCCCAGGAGCAAAATGTTCTTGTAGCTGCAGTCACGTCTTTGTTAAACGATTCGAAAAGGGGTTGCAGAAGGTAAAAGACAATGTTAAATGATAGGGGCGGCCAATCCAGCAGGTAGGTGAAGGATTTAAAACACCTTTAGCAATACCAAACGACAAGGGAGGCCTGGCGGACCAATGTACCTTAAAATGATGAAGAGGCTTCTGCGGTGGCGGTAGTTCCTGCAGTTCGGGAGATCCAGCAGGGGAAGAGAGGCTCTAGTTGTGGAGGAAGGTTCGAGTTATTGCACTGCCCAGGGATGAAACCAGCTGCGGTGCTGCCAAACGAAATAAAAGGTACGCTCCTTTAAATTGCGGTCCGGGTGGACGGGTACCTGGCTATCCGGTCTCCTACTGCTTGGCACTGGCGATTCGACCAAGGCAGGTCCGGGGAGGCGATTGGCGAACCTGTTGGCCCCACCAGCTCAAGGGAAGAAGACTCTTGCAAGTGAAGATCTTCTCGAGTCGTTGGAGAAAAGTGGTGAGGATCTGCAGCAAGGCTTCACCGGTGGTTCAGTCATTGCAGATGTCTTTGGCTTCTTTCCTCTTCGTTTTCTTAGTTCCAGTGGTGACGTCTTGTCCTCCAGTCTTCAGGACCCTGCTTTTATGCAGCAAGACCCCCATTCATACAGCCTAGCTGTCACTCGCACAGTGGGGTGCCTCTCCTGGCGGGAGAACCCCCCATCCTATCAGGGCAGAGTGCGACTTGGGTTGCGTAGGCAACCCTGTCCAGGGTGCCTATTCCCCCCTCCCACACATCCTGTCTACCCCAGAGACAGTGGCGCCGAAAGGAGGGCTTCTGTGCAGAAGCCCGCCAAAAGGACGAACAAAGGATCCCGACCTGGGTTAGGACTATAGAGAAAGACACGAGAAAGAAATGAAATCAAAGTTCTGGCAATAAAAACCTACCGGAGTAAAGTTAATATTAAAAAAAAACGGCGGTATGTTAGAGGCTGTCAGTAAAAGTGGTATCCTCGAACAATGGGAAAATCCCATAGGAAAATATTCACGGTGGAATATTTTCAATAGTAACCACTGCCACCAGCCAGAAACTTTTGAGAGAGGGACTGTACGGTACCCCCTCGAAAATGAACACCAGGGAAAAACTATTAACCCTTCCCAGTACCTCCATAGTAAGATGGGTTGTACTGGTTTTGTTCATAAGATTTGACTAGTAAAGTCAATGGGGACTTTACATGCCCTGGGAGACAGTAGTCCGTCCCAGGGTATGGAGTCTATGTTTGGAGGTCGCTACGACACTCCTGTGTTACGGCACGGAGGGTGCTGTGTACCACACATGAAAAAGAGGATTCCTATGAGGGTGAGAAAAACCGCATAGACCATAAGCACGCAAGATAGCCTAAAACACACACCAGCAATCTGCCTAAGAGTGGGAAAAAGGGTCTCACTCTTAGCAGGAGAAAAAAAATAAACCCCTCAAATCCAGCAAAGCTGCTGGGGGACTCTATAGGTAAGGGAAATTAGCCATAGAAGATAATTCTCCCTAACACAATGTCATCCAAGTATTCCATGCAGAAGTCTTCCATCCCATTCAGAACTTGATTGACCATCCTTTGGAATGTAGCAGGTGCATTCTTTAATCCAAAAGGCTGAAACCGGTAGAGGCCTGCTGGGGTTGAAAATGCTGTTTTCCCCTTGGCATGGTTTGTCATTTGCCAATAGCCTAACGTCAGATCAAATATACTGAGGTACTTGGCTGCACCAAGTTTATCCACCAGTTCATCTGTCCTTGGTAAAGGATGGGCATCAGTCTTAGTGACTGCATTTAGACCTCTATAGTCTACACAGAATCTCAACTCTGTGGATCCTGCCTTTGGTACTAGAACAACTGGACTAGACCATGGACTTGTAGCATCTTGTTGACCTCTTCCTTTATGTGGGATCTTGCATGTTCAGGCATTCTGTAACCTCTGCAAACAGTCACCAGTTAGAATTTCATGCTGGCCCCAAGGGGTCAAGCCTGGTGAAAGTGAAAACAGGGAGGCAAACTGATTTAACAGAAACTTGCACTCATCCTGTTGTTCAGATGTCAGATTAGAAGAGAGATTATCTCCTTCTATCTTCTCATCTAAAGGTTGGCCTCTGAGTAGGTCAGGTAGAGTTTCACTCTCCTCCTCCTCTTGAGCTGAAGCTAGAAGCAAAGCTCCCACTTCTGGTCTCGAGACATATGCCTTCAAACGGTTGGTGTGAAATACTCTGGGAGCCTCCTTAGGTCTGCCTAAATACACCATATAGCTCACCTCTCCAGGTTTCCCACAACCTTGAAGGGTCCTATCCATTTGTCCTGCAAGTCCCTCTGCCTTGCTGGTACCATAACTAGTACGAGCTGGTCTTGGGTAAGCTCAACCATGTTGGCCTTCTGTTTATGCCATTGTTTGACCATAGCCTGACCTGCTTTTAAGTTATCACTAGCGTCTGCCATCATGTGTGACATTCTTCTCTGGAGACCTATTGTTAGGCAGAATCCTGTGCAGTGCCCAGAGGGACCACTACACACAATTAAGACTACAAGTGGTAAGACAAGTTCACCTTTGGTACAAGCCTGTACTACACTGTTAAAGTGGTAGCAGTAGCGGAGCAGCCAGACTTATCTCAAGAGCAAATGAGCAGTAGTAGAGATTACACAAAGGACCACAATTACTGTGACTCAAGCAAACACTGTCTGAAGGTTTTTGGTTGAAAAGTAAAAGTGCATTTATTTCTAGACCATCTGTTCGTAAAACACTTCACTTCTATTTATGTAAAACCACACGTAAAATACACCACACACAACCAATTCACTTTGTGCAGCACAATTCAAGGTAAGTACCTTTGGTTTTTGACAGACCGGTGTTGTGAAACAAAGACGTTACCGGGGGGACAGATGCGATCACTTTTTGACAGTTCGGTCTTACTAAAGATACATGTACCCACAGGAAGAAATGTTACCAGAGTTAAAATACACTTAGCACATGAATCAACACAAGAGTTGGGGATAAAAATCATAGGCAATACTTTTGTCAAGGCAGATAGAATTAGAGGACACTTCACTACAAGTGAATAAAAGTCAATAGATGTGCACCAGTGTCAAGTGGAACAGAGTTCCTGTTGTCGAGGATCACACGGTTGGTACAGTTCACGATTCGAGATTGCCAGGAGTACTTGGATATTGTCACAAGAGGAAGAAAAAGTTATAAGAGGGAAGGAAGATAAAGACAAGCCTTTGGTGAGGAGAAAAGGGATTCACCCTAGTTCCTCGAGGTCGGAAACAGTACCTTATTTAAGTGAAGAAGTATTCAAGTTCCTGGTAGTTCCTGCAGACTCATGGTTCCTGTGACTTCAGTCGTGGGGACAAGGAGGAGGACGTCTGGAGCGATCTGCACTACCCAGGGATGAGGCCAGCAGCAGCAAAAGCAACAGTAAATAAAAGGTGCGCTCCTTTAAAGCAGGAGGGGCTCTTCAGGTGGCAATCCGGACCACTACAGCTGCGTGCTGCAATTTTGACCAAGAAGAGGATCCTCTGCCTGTGGAAGATGAGCTGGTTAATCCCACCAAGCTCAAGGGAAGAAGACTTTGGACTAGATTGTCTCTTGTTGTCGAAGGGTAGATAGCTCATGACTGCAGCAGGGCTCCACCGGGACTCGGTAGTTACAACAGCAGTCTTCTTCTCCGCTTCTCTTCGGTTCCTTGCAGTTCCAGTGGCGATTCTGACTTCCAGCCTACGAGTCCTGTCTTTTCTGCGAAAATCCCCCAATTACACAGCCTGGCTGTCAATCACCCAGCAGGGGGGTTGTCCGGCCCGGACAACCACCTTAGCCAATCATGACAAAGTGCGATTTGGGTTTCCAAGGATACCTTGTGCAGGGGGTGACTACACCCCTCCCGCACATACAGCCCACCTAGACACCCAGGTGCCAAAAGGAGGGCTTCTTAAGAGAAGCCTGCCAAAAGACGGTGAACAAAGAAGGCAAAATGGTTTTCCGTGCAAAGTAAAACACAAGAAGGACTTTAACAAAAAGACATGGCGAATAGACACGACTGGAGCCAAAAGAAAGAGTATTTGGTCAAGCGGGTTTATGTTCGAGGCTAATATGATAGCCTGGAACAGTACCACGTTTATATTATATAATCGCCGTAGAAAAGTTGGGGTAGATACCACTGCCACCAGCCACGTCTACATTTTAAAAGAGCAAAACAAAGCTCAGAGAGGCACAGCCAAAAAGGGATAGGAGTTAACCCTTTCCAGTACCCCATGTAAGATGGGGTGTATTGGGTCTGTAGTTTTAAATGACTATGTAAAGTAAATGGCAACTTTACATGTTTTCTGTGGGACAGTAGTCAGCCCCATAAAATTGAGTCATGGGGAAGTCTCAAAGACAACCCTGTGTTACTGCACGGAAGGTGCTGTGTAACACACATGAAAAGTGGGGTTCTTGGCGGGGTGTCCTCCAGAGCCCGCTAGCACACAAACAGTAAAAATACACATGGCAAAATACATGTAAGAGTGGGAAAAAGGCTCACACGCTTACCAAGTGGAAAAAATAAACTCCAGAAATCCAGCAAAGCTGCTGGGGGACTCACTAGGTGAGGGAAATTAGCCATAGAATGAGAATTCTCCCTAACACCTATCACATAGTCAGTCACTCTGACTAGCTTGGGGGAAGGAACACTCTCCAAACCCTCCTTAATCAGGGCCAATGGACCTCTGACTGGATGGCCATTGAGAAGTTCAAAGGGACTGTATCCAACTCCCTCCTGAGGGACTTCTCTATAAGCAAAGAGAAAGCATGGCAGTAGAAGGTCCCACTTTCTTTTAAGGGGTTCCTCTAAAGCACCTATCATGTTCTTCTTAGTACGATTAAACCTCTCTACCAGTCCATTTGTCTTTGGATGGTAGGCTGCAAAGAACGTGTAAGTGACACCACAGTTTTTCCACATGGCTTGCATGTAGTGGGACATAAAATTGGATCCCCTGTCGGATATCACTTCCTTAGGAAACCCTACCCTGGCAAAAATACCAAGTAGACCCTTAGCCACAGCCTGAGCCGTAACAGTCCTCATAGGTATTGCTTCAGGATACCTAGTAGCATGGTCTACTACAACCAGGATAAACCTGTTTCCTGAAGACGTGCAAGGGTCAAGGGGACCAACAATGTTGATGCCCACCCTCTCAAAAGGAACTCCCACCACTGGGAGAGGCACCAAGGGTGCCGCATTCTTGGCTCCACTCTTGCCAGAGGTTTGGCAAGTGTGACAGCTCCTACAGAATTTGTCAACTTCTGAACCCATCTTCGGCCAGTAGAAGTATAAAGAGAGCCTTTCCTTGGTCTTTTTGAAACTCAAATGACCAGCCAAAGGTATCTCATGGGCCAACTGTAGGAACTGGAGTCTGTTTTCTAGGGGCACTACAAGTCTTCTGCAGTCCCCAGGGATAGACTTAGCCGGTTCACTGTAGAAGAGGCCATCTTCCCAGTGCAACCTGTGCTTCCCAGGCTCTTGCCCATCGAGCTGAGAAGCTACCTGTAGGCGAAGACATTCAAGAGTAGGACACTCTCTTTGTCCTCCGCTGAAGTCTGCCCTCGTGGGTCCACCTTCTGCCAGTAAAGACTGCAGCTCAGGATGGTCAGCAGGATCCAGACCTCCAACTAGAGTTCTGTCTTCTTCCAGATCTGACTCTTCAGAAGCTGGCTCAACCACATAGGGTTGTACCTCACACTCAGCCTTAGCAGGTAGAAGAGTCACAGGTGTTACTTTGGACAATCTTGGGGATCTCCTTGTTGGTAGCACAGGGGTGCTATCTGTTTTCTTTTTGGAGGTCTTGGGTTTCCCCTTTGCCTCTTTCTTTCCTGACATAGCAGTGAGCAATTCCTGTGGACTGGGGGTGACATTTTCCTCTATCAATTCCCCTGCAGAGCCTCTCAAGGTCCTCTCCCTTGCAGGCCTAGTGAGCTCCTGTTTCCTTTTACCAGGAGGCCCTGGGGTACTGGACACATCTCCAAGAGTTTTCAGGTCATTACCCAACGGGACCCTCCCAGGCACTTCACTCTGCACACTAACAGGTATCTTGGCAGTCATGTCATTGCTGTAGATGAGAGCTGGTAACTGGGGAAGCATTTGCACAGGGCCTCCAGCTAACTTGCTTAGGTGTTTGGGTGCCTTAGCAACATCCTCTACCTTGAAAAATGATTCATCAACCACAGTTATGTTGGCTCCAGTGTCTCTGATGGCAGGAGTCTCCTGGCCATTCACAAGAACACTATCTTTATAATACTCTTTAGTATTATCTGGGAGGGAATTATAGACATCTAAATTCTGTTGTTCCCACAAACCCAGGGACACCAAAGACACACTAGCTGAGACTCTCATGGGTTCATCAGCCAGTAGGTGAAAGTTTCGACTTGCGATAGGTACTTCTTCCTCTGGAGAGAAGGCTAAGGAGACAGTGTAGACTGAAGGTTTACCTTACATCTGGGATCCCCTTTCACATGGTCAGTTGACCCACAAACATAACATTTCCCAAATGTTTTGATGAATGGGAGTTTGTTCTGACCTCCATCTGGTTTGTGTCCAGATGGTGTACTAGCCTGATTAGGTGTCCCTTGTGGCTTACCCTTATTGTTTTGTTTGGGGCCCTCTTTTGGATTGGAGGTATTAGAATTCTCCTTGTTATCTTTCTTTGGCTGCTTTCCCTCATCCTTCTTCTGATTTGCCCCAGAATCCTTGTGAGTAGCCCTGTCGGCAACCCACAAGTCAGCAGCCTTAGCTATCTTTTTTGGATCTATCTCCTTAGAATCAGCCAAGTGCTGTCTGAGCTCAGGAGAACAGGCATCATAAATTGCCTCCAGCATAACAGGATTTCGAAGGGATTGTGTCCTCCAACGTATTCCTTATCTTAGATATCTCCTTCCAGCTCTGCTGGCCTCGGAAAATTTTTCTCTACAGGGCGCTGCGCGTCGACGTCCTCCGAGTCGATGTCCCTTGACAGCCGCCGTATCGACGTCGACGTCATCCTGCCTATAAAGGGCGCGCGCAGCGTCGTTGCTCAGTTCCGTTTTTCCGCGCTTACTCAGTGCCTCGGAATACCGTTGCTCAGTTTTGTCAGTTTAATCCTATTTACCTCGAGTTATTCGATCCGTACTCGATGGCTTCTTCGTCGGAACCGACAACTCCTCGGTCCTGCTTCAAAAAATGCCGAGATTGTGGGAAAAAGATGTTGCTGACTGACCCTCACAGAGTTTGTCTGTGGTGTTTGTGAGCTGAACACCATTGTTCGGAGTGCGAGGACTGTATGTCCATGACAGCTAAGGCCCTGAAGGAGCGTAGGGGGAAGCTGGAGAAAGGTAAGACTTTTAAAGCTTCTTCTTCCTCGACGAAGTCGAGACATCCGTCTCCTCGTCACCATTCGCGCTCCAGGTCTCGGAGTGGGTCCCATCACTCCTCGAGATCGAAGCACTCGAAGAGGAGACGTCGAAGATCCCCTTCTCCGTCTTCCTCTTCCTCTGTTTCTCCAAAGAGAATCCCTTGCCCCACGAAACATAGTTCCCGGGCTGAATGGGAGGAATTCCGCAAAAATATGATGTGCGTCTTCGAGAAAGCGGCCTCGACCCCCTCAAAGACTGCCGAGAGTGATGCTCTGGTCAAAAGACCCGAAGGTCAAAAACGCCGCGAGTCGCAGTACCCGGCGAAGGAAACTTCTCGAGCGTGCCTCGAACCCTCGAGTAAGACTATGACCTCAAAACCTTCTTCGAAGGTTCCGTCGACGCCGTCGACGAAGGTTCCGTCGACGCCGAGGTCGGTGTCTTCGACGCCGTTGTCGAAGGGACCTTCGACACACGGGTCTGTCGACTCGACGCCATCTTCGACACTGACGTCGACGCCAAGAAAAGTCACGGTTACGACACACCCAGTGGCTATCCCCAGGTCCTCGATGACGATGGCGTCGAGATTGTCGACTTCCTCGAGCAGAATCCCAATTCTGTCGAGGTCATCGAGGCCTCCGCCTTTGTTTTCGACGCCACGCTAGAAGCCTTCGGCGTCGACGACATCGACGTTTTCGAGGCCGATTATGACAAGTTTGGCACCCTCTGCCTTGGAGATGGGGTTTACACCCTTTATGAGTTCAGAACAATTGAGAACTATGTCCTCAATTATGGAAGAGGGTGAATTGTCTGAACAGGAAGACACATTTGAGTTGCAGGGACCTGCAACCCCAGTTAGAGAGGAGTTATCCTCTGAAGAACGCAGGTTAAAGGATCTTCATGATTCCTTACATGAGGCAAGTGGGTTAGACACTTCCCCTGAGGTGGAGTTTGCTAGGCCAGACCCAGGGGAGCATGCTGAAACCCCCTATAGAGCCTTAATGGCCAGGATCACAGAGTTTATGGGGTGGTCTGCACCTTCACAGTCTTTCCAACAAGATGACCTCATGGATATTCTTGACAAAGGCCCACAGGAGGATTCTGTAGTGCCCTTTCATAAAGCTCTTCAGAGGAAGATTATGACGAACTGGGAAACCCCAGATGTCGTCCCGGCAGTAAATAAAAAAAGTCTTTAAAATACAGGGTATCTTCTGCAGACCCGGAGTTTATGTCAAAACACCCATCCCCAGAAAGTCTGGTGGTACAGGCAGCATCTTCTACTGATGTCAAGACTGCTTACCCTACCGTCCCACAGGACAGGGACGATAAAAAATATGATGCTATGGCAAAGAAAGTTTTTTCGGCATGTAGCATGGCGTTAAAATCTGTTAATGCTACTTACACCCTTGCTAGATTCAGCCATACACTTTGGGAGTGTGCTTCTACAGTGGCTGACTGCATCCCGGAGGGAGAAGAAAGGGAGGCGTTCCTGAATATCATACAGCTGACAGAATCAGCAGAGCAATGGCGGCAAGTACAACAACCAGGAGATTCGCTTGGTTGAGAAAGTCTGGTTTTGCCCCAGATGTGCAAGCCAGGCTCTTGAACATGCCATTCGATGGCTCTTCTTTGTTCGGGAAAAAGGCGGATGACAGTTTAGAGAAACTGCAAACTTCAAAAGCAGCAGCAAAATCCCTAGGTGCTGCAATCCGTCAGACACCTTTTCGTCCCACAGGAACCTCTGCGACGGGCAAGTCCTTTCGCTTCCACTCCGCATTCGGAAGAGGTAGAGGACGACCGGCTCAAAGGGGACAAAGAAGAACTACCCGAGGTGGACGGGGTAGATATTCAAAAGCCGCAGCTACAGCAGGTGCCTCTTTACCATCGCATTCTGCATCAGCCGCCCCAAAACCACTCTGAGGACTTCCCTCACAGGACACCTGTAGGAGGCAGGTTGACTCAACATCTGGCGGAATGGCAGGCTATCACGTCAGATGCTTGGGCATTGGAAACAGTTGCCCAACGTTACTGCCTGCCTTTCCTACGCATACCTCAGAGTCATCCACCGGGGATCAGCTCTCAGAAAGCTCCAGATCCGCTCCTCTTGCAGGAAATTTTGGACCTGCTAGAGAAAGGTGCCATAGAACCGTTACCTGTAGCGGAGAGGAACAAGGGCTGGTACTCCCCTTACTTTCTCATTCCAAAGAAAGACAGAGGACTGAGACCCATCTTGGACTTGCGAGAATTGAACAAATTCCTCAGGAAAGACAAATTCAAGATGGTCACTCTTTCTCAGATCCTTCAGTTCCAGGACTGGTTGGTATCTCTGGACCTTCAGGACGCTTATTTCCATGTGCCTATCCATCTCAAACACAGGAAATACCTGTGGTTTGCAATTGGCAACTCTCATTATCAATTTCGAGTGCTGCCATTTGGGCTGACCTCCGCCCCGAGGGTCTTCACCAAGTTAATGTCGGTAGTGTCAGCAAGTCTAAGGAGGGAAGGGATTCACGTCTACCCCTACCTGGACGATTGGTTGATCAGGGCTGTATCTTCGGAACAAGCTCAGATCCAGCTAAATCACGTTTGCCACTCCCTTCACAGACTGGGCTTCTCCCTCAATTTAAATAAGTCACAAATGATACCATTGCAGAGACTCCAGTTCATAGGATCGATCCTGGACACTTCCCTGGGAAAAGCCTCGCCACCAGAGGTGAGGGCTCAAGATATTCTACGGATGGTTACCAAGTTCCAAGATGCCCAACATCTCCCAGCCTTCGACTTTTTGAGGTTGCTAGGCCTCATGGCATCCTGCATTTTCCTAGTGCCAGAGGCTCGCCTGAGAATGAGATCCCTCCTGTGGACACTGAGGACTCAGTGGTCACAATTCTCACGGAGTATGACAGATCTTCTTCAGGTTCCCGAAAGGGTGGCTCGAGACCTTCAGTGGTGGGCCTGTCAGGAGAACATTCTGAAAGAAGAACAGTTTTGGCAACCCTGGCCGGAGATAACAGTAGTCACGGATGCCTCACTCACGGGGTGGGGAGCCCACGCCAACGACTTTACCATCAGCGGTCGTTGGTCTCCATCGGAGTCCAGACTACATATCAACCTGTTAGAGCTGAGAGCCATCAGACTTGCGCTGAAGGCGTTCCTGCCAGCTGTACAAGGGAAAAATGTCCTGATAATGACGGACAACACGGTGGCCATGCATTACCTCAACAAAAGAGGAGGCGTAGGATCACTACCCCTGTGCAGAGAGGCGATGCAGCTCTGGTTTTGGGCAATCCAAGAAGGAATCTCTCTATCGGCAGTTCACCTAGCCGGAGAGAAGCACTTGACAGCGGACGCTCTGAGCAGGCAGAGTACAGTCTCTCACGAGTGGGAACTAGCTCAGGAAGTCCTTCAAGAGATCTTCGCCCTTTGGGGAACCCCTCAGGTGGATCTGTTAGCCACCAGCGTCAACAGGAAATGCGATCTGTTCTGCTCAAGGGAATTTCCCCCGAGAGGAGCTCTGGGAGACGCGTTCATAGTGGACTGGGAGTTTCCGCTTCTGTACGCGTTCCCACCGGTCCCTGTCATTCCTCAAATGATCAGGAGGTTGAGAAGATTCCAGAGAACCATGATCCTAATTGCCCCGGATTGGGCCAGGAGAACGTGGTACCCGGACCTTCTAGACTTGTCCATCTGCCCTCCAATTCGACTTCACTCAGAGAGAACCTACTCTCACAGAAGGGAAGTCAGGTTCTCCATCCAGACATCAAAACCCTCAACCTTCACCCTTGGCTTCTGAAAGGCTGAGGTACAAGGATTGGGACCTCCCTGATGATGTTATGGAGGTGTTGCTTTCGGCAAGGAGGCCAGCAACAAAGTCTTTATACTGCTGCCGTTGGAACAGATTTTGCAGCTGGTGTAGAGAACATAATATCGACCCCTTTTCATGTGGTACACCAATGGTTTTTTCCTTCCTAATCTATTTGGCGAATTCAGGCCTTCAAGTTGGCACCATTAAGGGCTATCTCGCAGCGCTATCCATCTTTAAGCGCACTGCGGAAGAACCATCCTATTTCAAGTTACCCTTGGTAATACAGTTTCTAAAGGGGTTAACCAATGTTTATCCCCCAAGACCATTCCAAGTTCCCCTATGGGATTTAAACTTAGTCCTAACTTTCCTCATGGGCACACCTATCGAACCACTCCATTCTTGTTTGTTAAGATTCCTTACCCTTAAAACTGTTTTATTAATAGCACTTACATCTGCTAGAAGGGTGAGCGAATTACAAGCTCTTTCTTGTAAACCCCCTCATACAATCTTTCACAAAGACAACGTTGTCCTGCAAGTGAAGCCTAATTTCCTCCCAAAGGTGGTTTCTGAATTCCATATCACTCAGAAGATTACCCTACCATCTTTCTATCCTCCTCCTCATCCGGGGAAAGAGGAAGACAGGTTACACAGGCTGGACCCTAGAAGGGCTTTAAGTTTTTACATCAGTAGACTAGCCAGGATAAGACAGACAGACCAGCTGTTTGTAGGTTGCACAGGTCACAAGCTGGGGTTACCAATAACTAAGCAGACCATTTCCAGATGGATCATTCTAGCCATTTTGGAATGTTATAAACTGGCAGGGAAAGAGCCCCCTCAAAACCTTAGGGCTCATTCGACCAGAGGTATTGCAGCTTCATCGGCCCTCAAAAGAGGTGTGCCGGTTAAAGACATCTGTGCGGCCGCTACATGGTCGTCTGTCCATACCTTTACACGATTTTACAACTTGGATTCCTCCTCCAGTCAAGAGACTAGGTTTGGAAGGGCTGTACTGCACTCTATTCATCAATAGAAGACAGCGTGAAGTCAGTACTCCCTCCTCCAATAATAGAATACTGCTATGGGAGCCTATCTAAGATAAGGAATACGTCGGAGGACACAAACCCTTCGAAGAAAAAGTTACTTCTTACCTTGTAACGTTCTTTCGACGGGATGTTCCTCCGACGTATTCCTTATCGACCCTCCCATCCATCCCCGCAGTTCTACTTCCCTTGTTGTTGCAGCTTACGCTCCTTCAGGGTGATTAGTCTAGTCCAGACAGAAATACTGTGGGCTACAAAACGGAACTGAGCAACGGACGCTGCGCGCGGCCTTTATAGGCAGGATGACGTCGATACGGCGGCTGTCGAGGGACATCGACTCGGAGGACGTCGACGGGCAGCGCCCTCTAGAGAAAAATTTTCCGAGGCCAGCAGAGCTGGAAGGAGATATCTAAGATAAGGAATACGTCGGAGGAACATCCCGTCGAAAGAACGTTACAAGGTAAGAAGTAACTTGTTCTACTCATACCTTCATAAGTGTTTACTCTGTAACCCTTAACCCAACCATCTCAGTGTTTCAAACATTCACATACCCAGGTAGCTCAAGGGCTACAATCATGCATTTTGAGGGTCCTAAACCTCTTAAGGTACTGGGAAGGGGTCTTCCCAAACTAGCAATTAAAGCTAGCTTCACACACTGATAATCCATCCTATCCACCTCCCCAAACTCCATCACAACATCAGATGCAACAGTGGGTAGCCTAGAGAAGGGCCAAGGAAGCAACTGATTCCCTGTAATGTCTTGAATCCCATGGTTATACTCAAACATTGCTAACCAATCCAAAATATCAAGCTTAGCCTCAAACATACCAACAATTTATTTAGGCATACGGGGTCTCTTAGGACTCGAAGACCTAGAAGACTGTGGGAGAGAAGCATTTTCAGTAGACAATTTTTTCATTTCTAAGGCATGGTTCATCTCCATTTCTCTGAGCTTCAGTTCTTGATGCTTTTGTTCGTTTGAGCATTAATACGTTTGAATTCCAATTCAAGCCTCATCTTTTCTAGAGCAATGAATTCAGGACTGAGTATAGGACCTGATGGGACTCCAGTGGACAATGGTTGAGGTTGCAGAGCAGGTAGAGGAGCAGTAAGGCCTACATTGTGAGACGCATCTGCCTCATCTAACTCCTCCATAATAACTGACGCATCATCCTCATCATTTTCCACATTTGCTGGAGGGTTAGGAATTTCAGACCCACTCTCCAGACATTGTTTCTCTAACAACCTTTCAATTAATTCGGACTTTTTGCCTTTAACAGAGAGATTCCTTTCTCTGCACAGATTCTTTCAGATAATCAACAGCGTAAGTTAGGAAGGTCTCCTGACTGTAGCTTTCCATATTAGACATGATTAAAATTAAATTTGCTTTTTAGTGATGTTTAGCCTTGTGGTTAGTTGATCCAAGGTAATAGCAGTACTCTAAGTGTAATCACTATACTTTATCCTCACCACTGTACACCAGTATTAGGCAGAATCATATGCAGTACCCTTTGGGAACACCACACACAATTAAGACTACAAGTGCAAGTACAAATTCACCTTTGGTACAAGTCTGTACTACACAGTAAAGTGGTAGCGATGGCTGAGCAGCCAGACTTATCTCGAGAGTAAAGTGGGCAGTATCAGAAGTTACACAAAGGACAGCAATTGCTATGGTTCAAACAAACACTGACTCAAGGTTTCTGAGTAAAAGAATATACATTTATTTACACCATCAGTTGTAAAACAATTCACTAATGTAAAGCAGCAGAAAATCGCAATCTTAATATACTACACAACACCCAATCAATTCTGGACAAGTTAAGCTCAAAATGAAGTGTGAGCAAAATGGCACTCCAGCAATTTAAAAAGGGAGGGAAAGACAAGGTTATATAAAATCAAACAGCACCAACAAGTAAGTAGGCAGGGCAATCTAGAAAAGGCTTACTACAACTAGGATTCAAATCAATAGGCCTAGGACAATGTTAATGAGAAAGAGAAAGCCCACGTGGGACCGCAGCGAAGCACGGTCAGAAACAGATTGCAGCTGCGGGAGACAGCGAACGAATGAGCAGTCCCAAAAGGTTTGGAATCTAGGAAATGACAAGGGCGTTAGAAAAGTGACTTAGTAGAAACAAGGAAGAACAATCCCTAGAAGGCACACTTACGAAGCGCCTATTCTGAGAGTAGCGACATGCAGGAACATAAGAAAGGTCCGTCTATATCCTGTCACGTAACCGCGTAGCAGTGGAGACACGGGAGAAGCTGGAACGGCCAGAACTGTATTGCAGGAGCGTGACTTTCTGGCAGCCATTATAGAATGAATGAAAGCAATAGTATACCGGTGTCTGCCACAGCGCCAACATGACCACTGCCCATAACGGGATGTGACATTCAGCCTGTGCTAATGTGGTGTTGCAAGACCTTTGATCTTGCATAGTATGAAGCCATCCAGTCTCGCCATAGGATGGCTAACCCTCCCACAATGGTTTGAGTGGGTGTTTAGATTCTATTGAGAGACACAAAGGTGAGTATTATCCCTCCAGCCATCCCTCATCATGCGTTTGCTTTGTTGCAGTTTCCTTCTGAGGAGGTTGTCTGTGCAGGAGTTTCCCAGAGTTCTCCAAAGAAGGTCCATGGCAGATGGACGTCGCTATTTGGATGGGTGTGGGTGCTCATTTGGACTGTTCTTGTTGTTCTTTCCTTTTACTTGCAGCTACAAAGGAGGACAAGGGACTATCTACTAAGGCTTTATAGGGGAGCTTGGACCTCATTGGTGGAGTAGGGCATGGCTGCCATCTTTTACTGGGGTCCTCTCTCAAAGTGTCAAATTTGTTTGTTCATGTTTTAAAACATGTTTTAATGTTTGAAATCTGTTTTATTTCTTTGATGCTGTTTGAGGAGTAAAGAAGATAATGCATAATACTTGCCTCTGTATCTCTTAATAGAATTTGCACCCTCATTCATGTCAGTGTTGGGGGGTTCAATATTAGTATCGCAAAATAACTATCCACCCTTGAGTGATGCTGTTTTTTCAGACCCTTCTAAGAGTTCAGTATTTGGGTCTGATTATTTGAACACATCAGCTACTCATGTGCACCCGGCTTCCATTTTCAACACTCAGTTTCATGAATCTGTTACACCTAAAGTTAATACAGATTTACAAATAAACACCCTCTTTTGAGAGACTGGCTAGCTTTGCCAAATACTTTTAACAGTGTTCTGCCAATTGCAGTACTTTGGGATGGGATTCTGTGTTTTCTGCTGACCCTGGCTTGATGACAATAGTACGGTTAAAGGAACAAAATATGTATTTATCCCAGCCACTGGATTGAGTGGGTTTTCCAGTCCACTCAATCATACCCCAGAATTTCTTGATGAAAGTGCTAAATTGAAAGATTGTAAAACGTTTCCCTGGGCGTTGTTTATGACTTTATTACTTCAACCCCTACTATGGCGACTGCAGAAATAAATATTACATAGACTTGGATTTCTTATTGGACACTCAGAGGTGCCCATTGAGAGGGGGATACTGTTCGGAATCTACCTGCCTGCTACGCAGAACCACTGAATGCACCTATTCAAAGACCTTGTTCACAGCATAACTACCATGTTAAAACCCACAAAAGGCCATGGCATTCATTTCCCTGTTTTACTGCTGCAGTTTAGAACCAAACTACTTTCATGTTCCATTCCGGGTTTTGGGTTAAACCAGCTGATGCATTCTGGTAGATTTATGCCGTTGAAGAGGCAAAGGGCTGGCGGAGACATTCTAAATACATTCACTTGTAACAAGCTACTACAAGCTGGAGAGACCCTGATTACAGGTTACAAGCTCCTGCAGGCTAAGCTACCAAAAGAGTGAGAGGCCTTAATTACAATCTACTGCTGCAAGCTTCTCAAACCTACACTGGGCTTAGTTGGACAAAGCTGCCTCGGGCTACAATCGGCTCCACCCTGTTGGGCGGTGGACTCAGATGGCTTCATAAGCTCACTCTGAGGATTAGCAAGTGTTCTATGAACTGCCTTTGCCTGGAGTTCCAGCTTCATGTGGTCTTCAAACCTTTTCATACGATCTTGCTTTTGTCTATTTACTCCTAATTGCTGTAGCTGCTTTCCAGCTGCTATCCTGTTTGCTGTTAAAGCTAATCCTTTTTCTGAAGGTATTTGTGCTGCCTTTCTGATTTTCTTCACTTTGCTGTGCGCACCTCCCTCCCTGTCAGATTTACACGTTAACTTACTAGGTCTGGAGGCCCTGTCCGGGTACAGAAAAGGTCTGTCCTGTGCAGCCACAGTGTAACCTGAGGTAACAGGGAAGAACACTGGGGCTCGCTTGAAGGAGCAGCCAAAAATGAGGGGAAAAACTTGAATAGAGGAAACACCCTTAATTCCAGGAAGTAAGGAGCGAAGATTTGATGAGGCGGATGAAGGATGAATCCAGCTGCTTGTGAAGAGATGAAGGGAGGAACCAGCGAGGCTTCTCACAAAGATTTGTATCGAAGGTGGATAAACGGGAAGGAAAGGGAGCAAGGAAGGAAGGTAATTAGGACACAGAGGCAGAGGAAACACAAGGAACAGAGCATCATGCAATAAAGGGGAGCAGTTGCAACGCAAGGCTCGCATATGTTGTCAGGTTTTATGTGATCCAACTTCTGAGTGCCGAGTTTCCAGTAGAGACGTCAGCTGACGTGCATAACGTGACGCCATGATGGATTGGTTCAGCTTTGACCTAGGATTCCGCCATCTTGAAGTGGGAATGGCACTCCGCCAAGGTGCCCATACAGATCAGCTGGGATGGATCCTAACACACCCCAGCTCACAGGCTTGACTTGAATCTGGCAAAGATGTTCTCCCCATGTCGCTCTGCAATCCAAGTTTAATGCTTTACTTGCTAAGACTTTTTTCCATAGCACCTGCTCTTTAGTGTACTTTGTTTTCTGAATCACATATTCACTGAGCTTGTAGCAACTTCTTATCTTGTCTGTGACTAGTGCACTTAGGTTCATGAACCACATATTCGCTGAGTTGGCAACGGCCTCTTGTCTTGCCTATGACTAGTGCACTGAGTTTCCTGATCCATTTATTCACTGAGTTGGCAGTAACCGGCTGCCTTTCGTATGACTAATGTTTTATGTTTCATCATACCCCTACAACGCTAGGTTTCCAAGTTTGTTTGACAACATTACTTGTCTAAGTCCATGATGCCTGTTCTGATTCTTGGTCCATGATTTCCTCTGGCCAGCATTCACGTGCGCCTTCTAAGTAGTACTTGCACAGCTTCTGTCTACTGCCTCTGTCTACAGTGTCTGCTCTTTGCTTCTTTTCTCTGCCTATCTTGTACTTCGTTATTTCTATCCACTCTGCTTATGCATTTTGATACAAATTGGTTCACTGTTGTGTCTGAGCTCCGTGTCCATATACAGTATGGCCTCCAGGGTTGGTCTCCTTTAAGATCAGATAAGGGAAATACTTCTATTGCCTTAGTCTAGTTCATTGGAGTCTTACCTGTCTCAGTATATGGTCTTCAGCTTTACCCTTACACTGAGTACAACCATCTCATTAACACGTCCTACCCATGACTGTGCTGCATGATTGTTGTTAAGAGTAATCTGCTTGTACTGATGCCAAGGGTTTTCCCTAATCTCCTTAGAGACCCCTTATCATATTCCAGTACACCCTATATTCTGATCAATCAGTGTTACCTAGTATATTTGCCTGCCTTCTCTTTCTCTCTGTGTTGTTGGTTGAAAGATGAATACATCATCAATGGCTACTGCCCCTCCCCGGCTCAACACTGTACAAGTGAGAAACGTTACTCCCTAAGACAACTGTACCGCCCTTATCCCAGACAGGTACAGCAGGAGTTGGACACAATCTAAGCTGAAGATGGCAGCAGTAATAAAACTAAAAATATTAGGACAATACATGTGCATGCACTAGACATGAAGCAAATGTGCACTCAACATGAAGAACATGCACACTAGGTTATATATGCATTTATACGTGAAATACATTAACATAGTATTCTTCATTTCTTATGGATGCCAACATAAGCAATGAATACACAAATATTGCTCACTAACATAGAAACGCGAGATGAATGAACAGCCATCTTTTCCAAAATGGAAGGTGCAACACTCTTCCAGATGGACAAAACCCTTAAGGCTCAGAGAGAACTCAAAATGCTGAAATTACAGAAATACACATCCGTGCTGAGCCCAGGCAGAAGCTGGCAACCACAGCCAAGGTTACCGTGAATTAAGGTAGGGTCAGAATGTTGCAACAAAGACAAGAGATAGCAATTCCCAGCATGTCAGAAGTATACTCCCCGATTAATTAGTCTAGAAGGGCACAACTGACCATTGTGAGCCAGTTGCAACCGAACCATAAGCCTTAATAGACTCTACACAGAATATCTCAAGAGTGTCCCCAGTGGTAGAAGAAACCACAACGCTCACATTAATATTAGCTAAAATACTGACAAATGCAGGATAAAATTATTCCAACCACGGCCCCATCACATGTGACACATAATGGATTAACACTGTCTATTCATTAAAGACTGACCCAGATAAGACTCCTGCTTACTCCCTACACGTACACCCAGACACAAGACGCCACACAAGGTCAAATACAAAGAGATCACCCCGGCTCATGGCCTAGAAATGAGGGATGATATATTCTTTAATTGAAAAGAAAGCAGCAGTGGACCTCTCTCCCCCTACCTCTCTCTGGCTCATGCCTGGACGATCTGTCAATTGCCCACGGTTGGTCAGCAGAAAGCCAACCCATCAAAACCCCCGATGTTAGGCTGCCCATTACGTATTATGCCAACCAATAGCTCATTGTAGAGATTATGAGCCTCATTCCGAGTGTGAGGGACCAGAAACAAGGGTGTCAGTAAACTTACTAACACACTTGTTTCCGGACTGCGACACAACGAGTCTGCCTGCAGGGGCCGTAGCACCCCGCAGGCCTGACCCTGCCTGGTGCTTCGGCCCCGGTAGGCAGAGTCATCACGGAATCACCAGCACTGTTAGCAACAGTGCCGGTGCATCCGTCTCCCCACTTCCATGGAGTCCTATGGGACTCCACGGGAATGGAGAGTTACCAAATCCGCCGCCTGTACTTGTAATGTCCCGGTGGCACTGGAAATTCAGGCAGCGGATTTAGTGTTTCCAGGTCGGCAGCAACCCGCCGATAGCACTGGCGGGTTACTGCTGGCCTTGTAATGAGGCCCCATGTCTTTTTACCTTTATCAATTTAGAGGTGGCCTTGGAAAGATTCAACAGACAAGTGTTACACGATTAGAAATGTAACCCCTAAAGAATGTATATGTATTTAATCCCTTTGAACAATCATCAGAACCCGTACGTTTTTGTAACCACAGTATTAACAAAAAGACACTTTTGGCTATACTGGGTGAAAGGAGGACGACTTGAGTAGCGAGTAGTATGGAAGAGGGAGTAGTTGCGTGTAGGAGGGAGTAGTAGTGTGGAGAAGAGAGTAGTGTGGGCAAGGGAGGAGTACTGTGGCAGAGGGAGTAGCAGTGTGGAGAGAGGGTCAATAGTGTGGAGGAGGAAGTCGTGTGGAAAGGGAGTAGTAGTGTGGAGGAGGGAGCAGTAGTTGTAGAGGCAGGAATAACATCAAAGGGTGGAGGTGAAGTTCTCTACTGGTCCTTTCTCACTTGCTTGAGCAATAAGATCTGCTGGCATTGTTTTGCTAGTTCTCTAAGCTCTACAAAATGTTCCGGGGTACCATCCCACACTTCAGGTAAGTCAGAGAAATGTGGTGCTTGTTCAAAATGTTGCCTGCTAAACTCTGGCATGCGCTTGTGGAAGATCCCAGACGCTTGTATCACCCGATGACCGGGTCTGTAGCTCAGTGGACTAATGCATCCACTACAGGGGTCAGGGTTTGACCTCATGGTCACAGGTTCAAATCCTGGCATATCCACTCAGCCCTTCATCCTTTGAGGTCGATAAAATGAGCTCCATTAAGTGTGGTAACAAACATCTCTTATCTGTCAATAGCGGCAAACTACACCTCTGGGGGTGAACGTGCCTCTACAAATACATATGTTCTCCAGCATGGGGTCTGGCATGGATTCACATGCTCATGAATATTCCCTGTCGTCAGGCTGTGAATCCTCGGTAAAGAAAAAATCAGTATCATTTTCTTTTCTGATCTGTCTTTCTTAGTAGTAACCAATCACTGGTCTCTGGGTCATACTGCCCCCAGCCAATGACTGCTCCCTAAGACCTGCCTCTGGCAGCCATCCTCAGATTTTTATTGCACGTTCAAGTGTTGGGAGTCCTCGTGCTATAGCTCTCGAGCTTTTACTGCGTTTTGCGCTTTTTCAAAGAGATTTATCTCATTTTTCAGTTAAATCAAGCCTCAAGCTCCACCGTTTCTACTTCCGATCAACGGGGACCCGTTTTGGATTTTTCTACGCCCCTCAAGGGTGAAGTTTTTGTCGAGTTACGCTTCTTGGAGGATTCCAGAGGTTTTCTGAGACCTACCTCGCGGACGAGAGGAACATGGCCCAGGAGAAGGGAAGCTCGACTCCCGGCAAACTGTTCAGGGACTGTCCTGGATGCAACCTACAGAATGTGTTCAAGGAGGACGAGCATTCGAGATGCCTGTACTGCCTCCACGAGGACAAAACGCACGTGGAGAAGGACTGTGCGTTTTGCATGAACATGACTGACCGGACTATGAGGGATCGTCGGACCCGTCTCGCCAACTGGCTGGAGGGCAAGAGCCCGTCAGGTGAGAAGAAGAAGAAGTCCGAGCGGTCTTCTAAGTCCTGTAAAGGCGCCCCGGCGATGGGGGCCCAACAGAAGGCAAAGTACTGCGAGTCTGCGGGCACCGGGAGCACCGAACGGTGGGGCTCCTCGGCTGCCAGGCAGGGCGCATCCTCACCAGCACCATCAACCACGAGCCAACGCTCTCGCTCGGGGAAGAGGAAATCCGAGAACCCGAGTAAGCTTCTGGAGAGGTCCCGGTCGATCTCGAAGGAGTCAGCCGAGGGGGAGCGCGGCGGTGACCCTCCCCCAAGGTGAAGGATGCAAGCATGCACAAGGTGGGGAAGGCCTTGATTCATCCGGCTAAGGCCTCCATCGAGGAAGTCGCTATGGCCCTGGCGCAGCCTGTGGAGGCTCCCCCAGTGGAGGCGACCTCGGGGCCTAGAGTTTCCCTGCCACCACGGAGGGTATCCTCTTTTCAGCCCATCGAGAAGACCCCTGTGAAGACCCTGGTGGAAAAAGAGGGGGGGGGTGTTGGCCATTACTGACACGGACACAGCCTCTGAGGAGGAGCTGGCTGAAGTCTTGGAGGGCCCCGACAAGAACGTTGAGGAGGCCCGGTCCCACGGGAGAGAACCCGACGAAGAATGCGACGCGAGCGAGGGTGGCACCGACGAGGTTCCAGTGGAGAAACCATTGCGCCCATCGCATTCTGAGCCGCAGGACAACTCGGCGGCCATTTTGATGGCAATCCAATCCTTATGCACTGAGATAAGGACGAGGTTGCCCCTACCCCCGACGGACGAACCAGAACCGGGCCCGTCGGGAAGCCCCCCCTAACAAAAGGAGGAGGATTCATCCGGCCTCGCCTTTTCAGCCCTCATGACCCTCCCAGCCTTTGTCTCTGTCCCCTGTGTCCAGGGACGACACAGGAACGGATACAGCCACGTCGGGGACGGATGACGACGGTGGTGACGACGGGACGGATCTCCCGTCACCGATTCCTCGGGCCTCCCCGACCAATGAAATTGGCTCCTTCCACGCCATGATTACCAGGGCATCCGAGCTTTTCCAGCTCTGCCCCGAGGAACAGAAGAATGAAGGCTTCCTCTACCAACAGCGCGAGGCCAAGAGGAAGACGGTCCTCACAGTACCGCTGATGGATGACATCTGGGACGAGGGTCTTGCGCTTCTGAAGAACCCATCCACGACACCGGCCAAGAGGGACCGGTACGAGAAGAAGTACCAGGTCCCTGACGCCGCCCCCTTGTGCCTGAGGGCACAGCCAACCCCGGATTTGGTCGTCTCGGCAGCGGCCAAGAAGAAAACGGGGGTGGGGGCATCGGCTTCATCTTCAACTTCCCCGCCGGACGGCGAGGGAAAGAAACTGGACGCCATGGGACGACGAGTCATATCATCGGCAGCGACGACGATTAAAACGGCCAACGCCCTAGCGATATTGGCTCGCTACGACAGGGAGTTGTGGTACAAGATCGCCCCCCTATTGAACTTCCTACCAGACGACAAGAGGGCAGAAGCCCTGGCGATCTTGCAGGAAGGTGAGGTGGCTTCAGACCACGCCATAACGGTAGCCACGGACATTGGCGACACCGGTTTCCGCCAGTTGGGCAACAGCGTTTGCCTTAGACGGCGGGGGTGGCTCAAGGCAACGGATTTCCGCCAGGACGTGCAAGCGAAGGTCGTGGACATGCCCTTTGACAGGAACAATCTGTTTGGAAAGACAGTGGATGAGTCACTGCAGGCCATCAAAGCCGACACAGAGACGGTTCGGGCCTTGGGAGTTCTGCAGCAACAACGGCTGCCCTTTCGGAACTCCGGATGCAAGCAAGGTGCCTCCAAAGGATTCGGTGGGAGCTCCTCGACGTACCGTCAGGCGGTCTGCTCCTCGTCGCAAGAAGCCTACAGGGGACGGGGCAAGTCAGGTTGATCTTGCCGTCGTCGCCAGGGAGGCCAAGGCGGCAAGGCTGCTTCCAAGCAAGACTGAACCGGCCGTTGCGTCGGGCCCCCACTGAAGCACCCCGGTGGGAGGCCGGCTGATGAAGTTCGTCAGTGTGTGGCAGTCCATCTCCACCAACCGTTGGGTGCTGTACGCCCTGGCCCACAGGCACACTCTGGAATTTCTAAAGAAGTGCCCCCAAATTCCTCCCATGGCCAGGAAGGAAAACTACATCCCTCAACTGCTGTTAGAGGTAAGGGCGATGCTCAAGAAAGGAGCCATCGAGCTCGTCCCAAAGAGGCTCCGGGGCTCCGGAGTATACTCAAGATACTTCCTTGTCAGAAAGAAGACAGGGGGATTGTGTCCCATCCTGGACCTGCGTCGACTAAACAGATACATCAAGGCACAGAAGTTCCGGATGGTCACCCTCCAGCACGTGCTGGGCCAGCTGGAGAAGGGGCGGCTTCCTATCGTTGTTGGATTTGGAGGATGCGTACTTTCACATCCCCCTACTAAAAGGACACCGAAAGTTTCTCAGGTTCGTGGTCCAGGGACGGCACTACCATTCGGATTGGAGTCGGCGCCCAGGGTATTCACCAAGTGCCTAACGCCAGTGGCGGCGCAGCTGCGCCTGCAGGGGATCCACGTCTACCCCTACCTGGACGATTGGCACATCCGAGCAAGAACCAGGGAGCTTGCTGTCGAGCACACAGAGAAGACCGTCCGGCTGCTCATGGACCTGGGTTTCTCCATTAACTTTCCCAAATCCCACCTGGCTCTGTCACAGGTCGCACTGTTTCTGAGAGCCAGGCTCGATACAGTAGCGCGATTGGCCTCACCGTCAGAGGAAAGGACGAAGGCCATCCTGGGCAAGGTGCAGCATCTGCTGGCCACAGACGTGGCCTGGGTGAGGTCCATCAAGTCCCTTCTCGGGATGATGTCCTCATGCATCTACCTGGTGCGCCTGTGCAGGCTTCGGATGCGCCCTCTGCAGGAGTTCCTCGACGCCTGCTGGATGCAAGTGATGGGCAGCTTCGAGGACAAGATTTCGCTCAACGAGGTATTCCGCCAAACGATTTGATGGTGGGGCACCTGCGCACATCTCGCGGCGGGCACAGACTTTCCGACCCCAGCACACCAGGTGACTGTGACGACGGATGCCTCCCTGGAGGGGTGGGGAGCGCACACCGGAGATCTTTACGCGAGAGGCCTCTGGCTCCCGGAGGAGAGGACGCTCCACATCAACATACTGGAGCTCCAAGCAGTGTTCTTGGCCCTCAGGTCTTTTCTCCCGTCCCTCAAGGGCAAGGTGGTGAGGATCTTCACCAACAACACCACCACGATGTTCTACATCCGGAAGCAGGGAGGAACAAGATCCCCAGCCCTGTCCAAGGAAGCCCAGGACCTGTGGCACTCAGCCGTTACCCAGGGGATGTTTCTGGTACCCTTTCATCTGGCAGGGACAAATGACACAATTGCCGACTCGCTCAGCAGGGAGCTGCGCTCGTGCCACGAGTGGGAACTGCGGCAGGATCAAGTGGATTGACTCTTTCAACGATGGGGCAAACCCCAGATCGATCTATTTGCGACGGCGACGAACTCCAAGTGCCAGAGGTTCGCCAGCAGGTTTCCCCAGCCGAGGAGCATGAGAAATGCTTTCTCGTTCCCCTGGGACGGCCTGTTTTTGTATGCGTTCCCTCCGTTACCATTGCTACTGCGACTCGTCAACCAGCTGAAGAGGTCCTGGTGCAGGATGATCCTCGTTGCACCGGTGTTGCCGAGGCAGATCTGGTTCTTGGACCTTCTGGACTTGTCAGCGTCCCCAGCAGTCAAACTGTCGACGGATGCAGATCTTCTCTCCAGGGAAGGAGGCGCCATCCTTCATCACGACCCGGAGTCGCTGAACTTGCAGGCCTGGCTCCTGCAGCACTAGAGTTTGGAGGGTACGATATCCCGGCGGACTGCAGAGAGGTTCTTGCAAAGGCCAGGGCGTCCTCAACTCTCAAGTGCTATGGACACAAGTAGAAGAGGTTCTCTGTCTGGTGCTATGCACAGATGATTAACCCTCTACGGATTACAGCCTCTCAAGTGCTACTGTACTTACTGTCGCTGGCCAAAGCTGGACTAGCTCATGCTTCCATCAAGATACATCTGGCGGCGATTTCCCGATACACGAGAACTTCAGGACAGTCATCCTTGTGGTCTCATTGCCTGGTGAAGGAGTTTATGAAAGGCCTATTCCGATCGTTCCCGCCGGTGAAGGCTCCGGCCCCGGCTTGGGAGCTCAACGTGGTGCTGACCAGGCTCATGTGCCCGCCATTCGAGCCTTTGCATTCGGCTCCATTGAAGTTCCTGTCGTGGAAGACAGCGTTCCTTGTGGCCATCACCTCTGCACGACGCGTGTGAGAGATTCAGGCCCTATCCTGCAAGCCTCCATACTTGACTTTCCACGAGACGAGGGTGGTGCTGAGGACGCACCCCTCCTTCAGCCCAAGGTGCCGTCGGACTTCCATCTCAACAAGCCCTTGGTGTTACCAGTTTTCTTCTCGTTGCCTTCGTCGCCGGCCGAGAGGACTTTGCACTCACTGGATGTAGCTAGAGCGCTGAAGTTCTACGTGGGCCGAACGAAGAGTTTTCGGAAGACATCACTGCTGTTTGTGAACTTTGGACCTGTGAACCAAGAGAAGGTTTTCTCGAAGGCTTCCATTTCCAGATGGCTCTCCGGCTGCATCATGCACTGTCATCGGTTGGCAAACCGACCGTTGCCCGGCCGTCCGAGAGCCCATTCTACCAGAGCGATCGCTGCTACCACAGCCTTCCTGTCTGGTGTGCCCCTGCTGGACATCTGCAGGGCTGTTAAGTGGCGGTCGACGCAAACCTTCACGAGATTCTACTGTGTCGACCGGGATTCCAGGGAGGAGTCCAGAGTCGGCCAAGCAGTGCTGCGCAACCTGTTCGCCTGAAGGTGGGCCTGGTGAGGAGGTAAGAGTTGCTTGATGTTGAGTTTATGTAATGCTTAATGTTGAGCCTTGCCACCTCCCGCGGCTCTTCACTTGGTCATACTGCCACTTTACGTGCTACCAAATCTGAGGATGGCTGTCAGAGGCGGGGCTTAGGGAGAGGGCAATCATTGGCTGGGGGCAGTATGCCCCAGAGACCAGTGATTGGTTACTACTAAGAAAGACAGATCAGAAACAAAACTGATACTGATTTTTTCTTTACCAAGGATTCCTAGCCTGACGACGGGGAATATTCATGAGCATGTGAATCCATGCCAGACCCATGCTGGAGAACAACAGTTACAGGTAAGTAACTTGTTCCTTATGTTATGTTAGGAAGATTGGTGACCCACCGCATCTAGTCACTTTGCACGCCCCCTACTGGTCAGCACTGACATGCCTGCTGTGGCTGTTAGCTCTATACATAATCCTCTGCTGTCCCTTTCCTCCACAGTCAATGGACTTTTCGAGAGGGATGGGAATTGGACCTTTTTGCACCTAAAAAACTGCTTCCCCTTTATTACACTGGTGCGTGAGGGAGGGGCTGCGGGCGTGACCACGCTCTCTTAACCCCGCTCTCTGGCGCCTCAACCCAGTTCTCTTTTCTACATTGACGGGATTGGACCTGCACTGTGTTTGTGCACAGTTTTTCTGCATGCTCTGCCTGCTTTCATTCTTTGATTCTTTTTCTCTCCTGCCTCCAGTGCCCCACTCCTTTGGCGCATATCAGTCACAGGCACCGTCAGCATACTTGCCAACATTCTGTTACCAAAAAGATGTAGGATTTTTCAAGTTTGAAAAATAATACTTCGCATAACAATGACATCACAGGAAATTACAAAACATACATTGTTGGCACCACTGGAGAATTCTAAAATGCACAACCCATCAAACAGCACAACAAAGAAAGATGCTCAAATGTTTAAAATGTATAATTGTGAATGGTAATTTAACACCAAATTCAATTACCTAACTTCACAGAAGGTAATAACACAGAGCTGGTAGGCAACGTTTGCTACTGCTCTGTAGCAGCAGCATGGGCAATACATATTTATTCCAGCAGTGAAGATGAACAACATGGAGACTGATCTCCTCCTCCGTCTGATAGGCAGATGCTGTGTGATGGTGGTACGCTCTGCAACTTGCCTTCACTGATGGTTCACTTAAGGCCTGTCCCGTCCAGAGCGAAGGGCAGAGTCAAGTAGCTGTCAGGGCAGTGGATTGATCTGAGCCCATCACTCAAACGTATCACTTACTCGCCCACTGCACAGACAGATGAATTGCCTTAGAGTCACATAAATTACCTGCCACTGTAAAAAGCTGTAGGATCTGTCACCTAAATCTGTAGGCAGTAGGACTGCTTAAAAAACAGTAGCCTACTGCCTAAATCGGTAGGGTTGGCAAGTATGCTTCTGTTGGTGTGTGTCTGGTGAGGAATCCTTTTCGGCGTCACATCAACCCACATGCTCTGTTTGATGTTTTTGGGGTTCAATCAACGGTGGGACATCAGTGCTGTTTGCAAAGCCCTTACGATTAGGTCTTCAAAAAATACACATTTAAGGTGGTGAGAAATATTTTTTTGGTCTCCACTGGAGCATGTAAACACATCGGAACCCCAAGTTCGAAACAGTAAGCCATTTACTTTGTTGTGCACGCCCCAGCAGGGGGAATCCATTTCGGGGTGTTCGGGGTGTTCTTCTGATGGGAGGAGTCCGAAGGATCCTTGCACCAGTGCATGCCTGAGGCCTCCAGGTGTTACACTACTAGCGCTGAGGGGTCAGCTGCCTCTACCGGGTTTGGCAAAGAGAGGCCTCACAGCTCTATCTCCATACAATTCTCTGTTACTGGGTCTATGCCCGAGGAGGCACCTGTATGTAAGAGCACAATTGGGCTAAGGCCTGATTGCACCAAGCCTTGCACAGCCAACTCCAAAGTCCACATGAGTACTGAGTGACATCTAGAGGACTCAATTAAGCCTTTTCATGAAGGTTCAACACCTGCACAGTCCTGGTGTTTCAGTCAGTATGAGCGCTGACACAATGGCGGGCAGACCTGACAAAATAGCGGCTAGGGACAAAGGGTAAGTCCTGGCGCAGGTTAGTCTACACTCACACCTCAACCAGGCATTATTTTTTCCCTGTGAGGAGCGGTCGCCTGTGCAGGTACTGTGGTGTACTTCAAACCCATTCACCTCCAGCTCTTTGCACTACTGGTAAGCATGGCCATACAAGTCCAGGCAAGTTCTTTATGTGACGCCAATGGCAACTTGGACACTTTTCTTGGCTCCTCATCGGAAACGTACCATAACTGTGACATTTACTGCACAGTTGTATTTTCAAATCGTCCGACTTCCATTACTGCGACCAAGTGGAGCGGGGGATGTGGGGTTGTCCCCCACTACCTTTGGTCACTGTTATGGTGTTATGGGAGTCAGGGTTTGCAGGGATGTCCCCCCCTGCACTTACCATTTTGGTAAGCAGGGGACAAGAAGGTTTTTAAATAAAGGACCCTGCAGCGTCAGCTCTGACCCACGTAAGTGGGAGGAACTGACACCGCAGGGATAGTGGGGAGTTGGCGGTGCACACAGAAGTGTGCCGCCATAAAGCTAATTGGTGGGAGGGAGCGGGTAGGGCAATGCGGGCCAGGGATGGGGGCAAGGTGAGCTATCTGATTACTGCCCGCACTGTAATGGGGGTCGACATTTTCGTCATCGGCATTACGGGCGACGTAGTGATCAAATAGATCCCTCCTCATCCTGTGTCGCAGACATTATTATCTGCTTGGTGAGGAACAATTCTTCAACATGGTCACGGGTCACCTCAGATGACTAATGTTCTTAAAGATTTGATATGTGAGTTGGTTCCTCAAACTCTGCAACCGCTACCTGCACTGGCAATGCCTGAGCCACCCTTTCCGGCAGTTGCCGATCTGGTACCACCTTGTGTGTTGCAGGAGCAACTGCATGAGCACTAGCCTTCTCCACAAGAGCCACAGCCTCAACCGGCTGAGTCTCACTCGCCAGAGCCTCAAATCCAGCTGGACCAAATTCCCAGCAAACAGGTAGTTTCCCTCAGAGTGACTTGTTGTCTTTAGTGGAAGAGAAGATGGAAGAGGAAGCTATCCCCTGCTCAGCAATGCTTTCCATGATCGCATTCCTCCGGGTTCAGTTTCCCCATTATGAGCAGCTGGAGGAAGGGGTGCTAGCTGAGATTTTGGCACTTAGAGCATTGAGTTGATCGAGGATTCTGCTGAAAAGTATGTGTTATCTCAGGCCAGAAAGATTTGCCTAAAACCACAACCATGAAACCACAACATGTATGTAGCAGATCCAGAAGATACATCTACAGAGTCTGATCATGTATTTAATAGTAAGGGAACATGATCACTTAAGTGTAGCTGATCTGCATGTATTGAAAAATCAACTAGAAATGTGGGTAATTGTCCTGAGAATATTTTCAATCAAGCACAACAAACTTTATCCCGAATAAGCTGTCAGAAAGCAATAATTGTTCCTATACATAAGAAGGGCATTCATGGTGAGCTAGAGAATTGCAGACTCATTTCTTTTCTGGATTCCCTTTCTAAACTATGTGCTAGAATCTTACCCACAAAGTTAGAAGATTGGTGTGAAAAGAAAAATATTTTATCCCCTGCTCGACAGAATTTAGGAACGATATGTCAACTATTGAACAGTCTTGTAAGTTGACCTTCTTAATACACAAATGTGTGCTATAAGAAGAATGTCTCTGTATGCCACCTATTTTCACCTACAAAATGGCATTTGACTCCCTTACAAGGAATCAACTTGGGTCCCGTCGAACTGATTTAGCTATTCCTCAGTGGTTTACAGAGGCTAGCAATCAACTTTATTCAAACAACTATGGGGTCATGCGTTGGGTCCGAGGGGGTTGGGGGGTGTACCAAAACACTTGAGATCAGCAGGAGGGTCAGACAAGGATAGGTGCTGGCCCTCTTGTTCTCAATCTTTATAAATGATATTGCATTAGCATTGAACGCCCTGGAGGCTGCTGTTCCCTATATTGGGGTAATAAATGGAAACTGCCATTGTATGCAGATGATGCTGTTATAATCTGTAAAACTGCAGGTGGCCTACAGCAGCAAGTGAATGCTTTTTCTAATCTCTGTAAGGAGAAAAAGCAAAAAAATTAAAATTGCAAGATCTAAAACTGATTTTTTTGTGAAGCATGTCAAATTGGAATTACAACCCCAGATTCACCATAGGAGGGACTGAGAATCTCACATCAAAAAGTAGTAGCGGATTTTAAAGTTATCTGGGTTTTCAGTCTTTAAAATCAACAAAAACACTGATGGCCAAAATGAGATTAGATATTTTACCACTCTATGGTTTCATGGCCCACAGGAGAGGGGCTAATTCGATTATATCAAACTGTAAATATTTTGAAACCTGGGATAATAGCATAAGTCACTTTTAACAGCACCCTTATTTCTGGACCGGCATACTCCAACTCTGCTTTCCTGGCCTGTGCACCCAGCAGGTGTGACTGGCACTCCGTTGACAGACCCGAGGCCAGCAAGGCTAGCGGCTCCCAAGCCGAGGGGCTCAGGAGCTCTACCCGGTGGTCCACTGATGGGCAATCAAGTTCGTCCAAATCATCAGCCCCAGGGTGCAAAGGATCGTCGTGTTCTACCTCCAAGAGTCAGTCCTAAGCACGATCCAACACTACTACCAGCTCTGTTGATAAGGACGCTCAGCCTACCGGAGCCACCTCCGAGGTTGTGAGTCAGGGTTGAAGGCCAAGGTGTGTCCTCCCATGTATGAGCCAGCACGTGGCAAAGGTCCTTTGCACCCTCCGCTAAGTGTGTGGCATAAGGTCCCAAGAGGGCAGATAAGCACGTGACAGAGCCTGCTAGGCTGGCAGCCATCTTGGATTCGGATATGGGCCTACCCGGTCCATCGCCCATAGAGTGGGCCATGCAAGAAGGTTCCAGTCCCCTTCCTCTGAGAGCGGCGGTGGACTTTATGATACAGACGGTTGCTCTCTGCAGGGATATATCTACCCTTTTCAGCCTTATGCCTACACTCCGCATGTGCCTCAGCACTTTGACCAGGAACGGAGACCCAGCGCAGCTGAGTGCCGGCCCCTCGGGACCCAGCAGCTTGTGAGGACCGCTTCTAACGCTTCCTCCTGCTCATGCACTCCCCACAGATGACAGGACTACTCAAGGATATAGTGATGGAGGTGATCCCACAGGTCGTGTCTCTGAGGCATCCACCTCTGGGCCCTCTGTGAATTCCTCTGGTGCTGCCAGTGCCATTGCCTGTCCCTCCTCCGTTCCAGGACCTGCCAGTTATCCAGTGCCCTCCTCCTCCTGTACCACTAATGCTTCCCACTCAGCAGCCATTGGATCTGTCTTCGGGTCCGGATCGGGAGGGGGCCACTGGCTCCTGTGTCCCAAGGCCCATACTCCCTTCGTCTGGAAAAAGGGGGTGGCGATGATGACGATGACACCCCGGATTACAAACCCTCAACATCTGTAAAGGCCTTTCATGACCACCTTCAGGGCCTGGGGGAGTTCTTGGTGGTCCCTCAGGAGGAGAGGTTTTGGCCAAGCGCATAATGAGCCATTAGGGCATTCCGCTCCAGAAGGATGTCCTGCAGGTGGTGAGAAAGGTCTGGGAGAAGCCCAGGGCCAAAGCCTAGATGAACAAGAAATCAGGCTGGTGGATGGGGAGCCAGTCCTCCTGTTCTCCCACTACCAGCCTCACTCTTCAGTGGTGGCTGTGGCTTTGCTGAATTCTAAACCTTTGTCTTCGTCGTCTCCCTCTGCGGGAGTCACCTCCAACTGCCTGTCCAAGGAGGACAAGACCCTTGAGTCTTTCGGCAAACGGTTCTACACCATATCAGGGCTGCATCTGCGGCAAGCTAATGCTGACGCTTTACTAGCCGCGGCAAACCAGAAGCTGTGGCGAGATCTCGGGGAGTTTCTGCCTGACCATCCCCTGGAGAGGCAAGCCTCCTTCAAGGCCGGCTTGGCGGATGCACAGGGCGATTGTGCAGGACCTCATGGAGTCCTTGGTCTACCACATCAACACAGGCGGCAGAGAGGGCTGTGCTTGGGGGTCGAGATGAGATGAAGTGTGGATACATGCTGCAAAGTTTTTGTCCGATGTGCAAGAGCGGATCCTGGATCTTCCCTTTGAGGGCTTGGACCTTTTTTCATTCATCCACTGATGTTGAGTTGACGAAGAATACCTGCACATATCAGCAAGTCCTTGGCCATCCTGACTAATCCAGGGCAGACGTCTTTCCCTCAGTCTCAGAGCAGGACCGACTTCAAACCTTGTGCTTTTACCAGCTTCAAGGGGTTTCGAGATCCGTGGTGCACTGAGGCCGGACAGGTCACCCAGTTGCCACAAGAAGAAGCAACAGAGGACTTTGCATGTTTTTTTCTGCTCCAACCTCAAACACCAAGAAGCAATGACGTCACAGTCAAGGAACACAGTCCGCATGTAGGGGGCCGTCTGGCTCTCCTCCAGGACAGCTGTAAGCGTTATTTCAACAGTCCATAGATCCTTTCTATAGTCTCCATGGGCTTCAGCCTTCCTCTTCCTTTTGATATACCAACCTCTCCTCCCCTATGACAGGTAGGTTTCCGGCCCTTTTACGGGAAATCATTTCTCTCTTGGAGATACAGACAGTGGAACCCGGTCCTCAGTCAGACAGGGGCTCTGGCTACTACGCCAGGATTTTGGCGGTACCCAAGAACAACCAGGCTGGCCCGAGGGTAGTCCTGGACCTGTCATTTCTCAACCTGTCTTTACCGCTCGAACGTTCAAGATGATTACTCGCACGCACATAGCAGGGTCTCTGTGCGAAGGGGGACTGGATGTGTTCCCCATACCGCAAGGATGCATACCTTCAAGTCACCATCTATCAGCCGCATCAGAAATTTCTGCGGTTCACGATTATGTGGTACCACTTCCAGTACAAGGTGCTGCCTTTCGGCCTAACTCGGCTCCTTGTGTGTTCAGAAGCTGTTGAATGCTGTGGCTGGTCTACTCTGCCTGGAGGGCCATCACTTATACCCTTATCTGGATGACTGGCTGGTCAGGGCCAGCTCACCAAAGGAGGCAATGCACTCCTGCCAATAGCTGGCAGATGTTCTTCAACAGCTGGGGATTTCCCTCAACTGTTGGAAGCCGCAGTGGACTCCCGCCCTATGTCTGGTGTTCCTTGGAGTGTGCTGGGACATGGCTGTGTAGCGGGTGTTCCTCATGGTCGAGAGGATCCCCTCCCTTCCACAAGACAAATAGGGCATTTTCTGGCAAACTCAACCGCCCCAACATGGTGGTTCTAGCATATTCTGGGACTGATGGCGTTGTGCATGCTTACGGTCCAGCACGCCTGCCTCAAGATGATGCGATTCCAGCTCCACCTGGCGGCCAATTGGTACCAGGAAACAGGGTCGCAGTCGGACAGGATCCTAATTTCCCGTTTCCCCCTCCCGGATCTTTGCTGGTGACTGATGGATTGCAGTGTAGCAGTGGGAGCCCCCTTTACCCGACCGGAGCCCACTCTGGTAGTGACGATGGATTCCTCGCTGTCGGGCTGGGGGGCTACTCTGGAGGGCTACTCCATTCATGGCTCATGGTCCAAGACAGAGGCCCTTCTGCATAACAATCTGCTTGCACTCAGGATGATGGGCCTGGTGCTCAAAGCCTTTCTGCTGCTCATCAGGGACACTGTGGTTCTGGTCAGGACCAACTACTCCACGACAATGTTTTACTTGCAAGCAGGGTGGCACCAGTCCCCCCTTCTGTGCATGGAGGCAGTGCCGATCTGGTAATGGACTCTTGCTGGAGGGCTCTTACTGAAGGGATTTGGATTTCCTTGGGCCATCTCTTGGGGGACAGCAGTGCAGAAGCGGACCAGCTCAGTTTCCGGATCTGGACCTATTTGCATCTCCTCTGAATTCCAAGTTCCTCCTGTTCTTGGGTGAGCCAAGGTTGGGGGTATCCGGGGAAGCGTTCCAGCTCTGCTGGCACGGCCGTAAGTGCTACGTGTTTCCTCCTTCTCCATTGTTACAGTGGACCCTCTGCAGGTACCGGGCGTTGGTGGGCTGCAGCCTCATCCTGATTGCCTCTCACCGGCCTTCGAGGGCATGGTTCTCGGATTTACTGCAATTTTGCTACCAGGGACCGGTTCATCTTCCGATCCCCAGCAGGGGCTTCCTGACCGAGCAGGGCGGGGCAGTGGAGCCCCCGAATCCGGCCATGCTGGCCCTAGCGGCCTGGTTCCTGACCCGTTGAGACTCCACCATGCCCAGTTCCCAGAGGACAACTGGGATATCATTCAGGAGGCCAGGAGACCGTCTATGCGGGCTCAGTACAAGAGCAAGTGGACACGATTCTGCCACTGGGCCCGCGACAAGGGGTTTGACCCACTTACCTGCTCCCTGGACGATGTGCTGGCTTTTTCCGCACATCTGGCTCATTCTGGCTTTCAGGTCGATACCTGCCGCACCTATCTGGTGGCCATTGGGGCCTACAAGAATTCCCCAGAACACGTTTTTTCAGCTGCCAATCTGGTGGTTAAGGCCCACCTCAACGGGTTGTCCAGGCTTTTTCCTATGGTGCACAGCCCTCATCCTGTCTGGGACCTTAATGTGGTTCTCGCAGCCTTGCAGCCGATGGCCTCGATGGACATCAAGCTAGTGACACTGAAGACAGTTTTGCTGGTTGCACTCAATTTGGCGTGCAGGTTCAGCGAGCTGCAGGCGTTGTCATTGTGCAAGCCTGTCACCATGTTTCATAACGACAAGTTCATCTTGTGCACTCAAACAAACATATTGCCCAAGGTGGTCACTCCATTTCATCTGAATCAGATCTGCCGGCCGGAGTTCTTTCCGAAGCCGCAGTTTGATGCCGAAATGGCTTTGTTTTCCTTGGACCTCAAGTGGGTCTCCTCAAGCTCTATCTCTCTTGGACTAAATCCTTCAGGAAGTCTGGGCCATTGTTTCACGTTTGTGGGCACGTCCCCGGGAACCAAACTTCCAAAGCTTCTATCGCCCATTGGATGGTCCAGGCCATCTCAGAGGCGTGCACAGCCATGGGTAAACCAGCTCCTGAGGGGATTCATGCACATGCGGTCAGAGCTAAGGCCACAACCATTGCGTTTCAGAGACATGCTTCCTAGGATGTCATCAGCAGGGCGGCTACTTGGGCTACTCATCAGCGTTCTGTAAGCACTATTCCCTGGATACCAGCTCCAGGCGAGATGCAGAGTTCAGCCAGGCGGTTCTGAAGATCCTTTTTTTATCATCCTTGATATGAGGCAGGTTGTCACTGCTCCACCCTGTGGTCTTGTTCGGTGGAATCGCCCACAAAGATGGAGGAAAGGAGACAGGACGTATGAATAATTACTCACTGAGTATGCATAATCCTCAGTCCCCTTTTCTCCATGCTTCCCACCCACCTTCCCCCGCTTGTATGCCAGGGGCTAAAGTATTCAGTGTTAGGAAAGATTTCATATTTGAATGTAATTTTCCCTCCATGTGGCAACCCCCAAACTTCTTGCTGCTGTGTTACACCCTGATCTAACCTTTGCCAGAGAAGTGCAGCCCTCCGCCGCACTCCTCTGGGCTTTCGCCCAATTCTTATGGGGAAACTGACATGCCCTTAAGACAGTCAGTACTGGGAGACTTCGTTTCCCTTAGTCCTTTCCTCATGTTGCAGCTTTTGTGCAACATGTAACAAGAGTGCAATGTAACTTACTTTACCGCACCTTTGGGTCTCTAGTCATTCCAAAGGCCCTAGAAACTCTCGCTGGACTTATTATGAACTGTGCAGGTGTGTCACAGACAGGACTGGTGGCAGCTATCGTTTTATCTTATGTTTCAAACCCTTTTTTGCCATGTTATCAGCGCTTACTGCGTTTGGCATGAATAGGTGGCCTGGCTCCAAAATGGCCATGCCACGCGGTTCTTTGTCCTGTCCTTTGGCCATCTTGCCCCTTCTCCTTCCCCAGGTCGAGCCGACCTGGGTCAGTCTGTTAGGGAGAATTCTCTGTTTAGGCTGAATTTCCCTACCTAGTGAGTCCCCCAGCAGCTTTGCTGGATTTCTGGGGTTTAATTTTTTTCTCCTGCCAAGAGTGAGACTCTTTTACCCTCACTCTTGGACATGTTGAAGTGTGTTTTCTTGGTTAAACCTTGTGTTGAATGGGCTATGGGGTCTCTTACTCCATAGGGCCTCATGTATTTTTGTGATGTGGGTCACACAGCACCCTCTGTGCCGTGACCCAGGGGTGTCCTAGGGACTCCCCAACATAGACTCCATACCCTGGGACTGACTACTGTCTCCCAGGGCATGTAAAGTCACCAAAGACTTTGCTAGTCTTGAATCCTGAACAGAACCAGTACAAACCATCATATTGTGGACGTACTGGCTGGGGCAATTCGATTGCCCCAGGGTCTGTTAGTCGAGGGGGCACGTCTCCGTCCCCCCTGATCGAGTTTTGGCTGGTGGCAGTGGAAACTACTTTTTATATTCGACCGCGAATATTTCCCTATGGGATTTCCCATTGTTTTAGGCTAACACATTTAATTATTTATTTACGGTAGCCTTAAACATACCGCCGGTTTATATATTTATTTTTATAACTCCGGTTGGGACTTTTTGCCAAAACTTGATTCTAAAATGGCGTTGGTGTTCGCCTCTGTAACTCTGACCCAAAGTGGAGCCCTTTGTTCCACTTTTGGCGGGCTTCTCCACAGAAGCCCTCCAAAGTGGTGCCACTCTGTCTGGGGTACTTAGGAGGGGTGGAGGGGGATTTAGGCACCCTGGACTGAGTTACCTTGGTAACTCAAGTCGCACTCCGTCCTGATTGGCCCAAGTGGTGAGCCGCCCGGCTCACCACTTAGCATGGTTGAGTGACAGCTAGGCTGGGTGAATGGGGGTTTGCTGCATAAAAGCAGGGCTTTGGGGACTGGGACTTCAGAAGTCGCCACAGGACCAAGAATCCGACGAGGGAAGAGCTGAGCCGACCTGCTTCGACGACACCACCCGGTGGAGCCCTGCTGAACCGTCTCACCACTTTTTCCCGACGACCGAGGAGAACTCTTAACGGAGTGGCTCCTTCCCTTGACTGGTGGGGACAACCAGTTTTCGCCTTCTTTCCGTTCTTTGAGGTATCTCGTGGCCGCCTTGCCTGTGCCAAGCACCCCGGCAACCGGAATACCACACTTTACCCCCATACCGCGAAAGTCGGCACCAACCCTTTAACCGGAGGACTCCGCGGCTGGTTTCTTCCCGGGCAGTGCAACGACCCTCTTCTTCTGCTCTTCAGCGAGAACTTCTTCTCCCCTGACCGACGTCGAGCCCTGCTGCCACTGCCTGGAACAACTGCCACCGCTGGAGGATCCTTTCCGCTTAAGGTACTGTGTTCTGCCTGGCTTCCCTTGCTACCGACTGTACGGGGTAGATTTAGTCCCCGGCTTTCGAACCTGGGAGTGCCTGGGACACTTTGGCTAAACTTTCTGAGCCACTCTAACCTCTTTTTGACTCTTTGCAAGACTTTGAATCTCTAACTAACAGTGTGATCTTGGGCACATTTTCGCTCCGGCTACTCTAAGAGTGGGCCCTGCCTAGTGACTTTTGCTCACCTGTGACTTTATTCTTCTTTAAGCCTATTGCAAGTGCTCTGGACCTTAGAGTGGTGTGTCTAACCCATTTCTGCTTTTTCTCCCCCTTTCTTGGAAACTACTAGAGTGTCATCTAACGTTAAGCACTCACCTCTGTTTTAATTAAGTGGTGTTTACTTAGAGTTGTCTAGATAGGAGAAAGGATTGAATCTACTTTCATTATAACTGTGTTGAAGTGCTTTTACTATATTTTTGCTAGAGTGTTTTTAACTTATGTGTATTTTAAATAAATAACTATATACTTTTGAAACCAAGCTCTGGTCAGTGTTTGCTTGTGCTATTGTGTTTTGGTACATATTGTGTATACTTTACATACTGCCTAACTCTTCTTGAGAGAAGTCTGACTGCTCAGCCACAGCTACCAGGTAAATCTGGGTGGTACAGACTGCTACCAAAGGGGTTTACTGCTCTACCTGTAGTCTTAAATCTTTTGCAGTGTTCCCCAAGGGAACTGCACAGGTTTCTGCCTAACACTGGTGTACAGCGGTGGGATTTGTATTGAGTATACATTTTATTGTGCTTTAGATACCTTAGTGCAACTAACCACAAAGCTTAGCACTGAAAAAGTAAAACCTCTAACATGTCAGTTATAGAAAGCTATAGTCAAGAGTCCCTTGCAGCCAAAACTGCTGATTGTTTAAGAGTGCTCTGTAAACATAAGGATCTCCTGACTAAGGGCAAGAAAATGGAGCTGATTGAAAGATTGTTAGCTAACCAAAGTCTGGGTGATGGTTCAGAGGAACCTACCACTCCAGCGACTGTAGATGACAGTGTTGAAGTTAACATGGAGCAAAATGTTGATGTTTCTGAGGAAGAGTCAGAAGAGGAGGGTGAGGCTGTTGTAACTGTCCCCCCTAGGCCTCTGCCTGCTCTACCTGCTGTACCTACTGGACCTTTACCAGGTCCCACATTTAGTCCTCAGTACTTTGAACTGGAGAAAATGAAGCTAGAATTGGAGTATAAGAAACTTAATGCTCAAACTGACAAAGAACTAAGGCTAAGGGAAATGGAGCTCAAGTATGACTTAGAAATGAAGAAATTATCTGTTGAGAATGTTTCTCTCTCTGGCTCCTCTAGAAGTTCCAGTCCTAAAAGACCCCGGATGCCTAAAGAATTGGTTGGTATGTATGAGCCTAAGTTGGATGTGTTGGATTGGTTGTCTCTGTTTGAATATAATCATGGGCTCCAGAACATCACAGGAAATGACTTACTCACCTGGTTGTTCTCTAGGCTTCCCCCTGTTGCAACTGATGTGGTAATGGAGATGGGGGAGGAGGATAGGAAGGACTATGAATGTGTGAAACTAGCTTTGATAGCTAGGTTTGGGAAGACCCCTTCCCAGTATCTTAAGAGGTTTAGGAGCCTCAAAAAGCATGATGGTACCCCTTGGGCTACCTGGGTGAATGAATGTTTGAAAAACTTAGAGGGATGGATTAAGGGTTACAAGGTGAACACTTATGAAGGTATGAAGAATTTGTTTATGTTGGAGACTATTTATGATGCCTGCTCTCCTGAGCTCAGACAACACTTGGCTGATTCCAGGGAATTAGATTCCCGGAAGCTAGCTAAGGCTGCTGACTTGTGGGTTGCCAACAGGGCCACTCACAAGGATTCTGGGGTAACTCAGAAGAAGGATGGGGAAAAACAGTCTAAGAAGGACTCCAAAGAGAATTCTAATACTACAAATTCCAAAGAGGGCCCCAAACAAAACTATAAGGGTAAGCCACAAGGGAAACCAAATCAGGCTAGTGTACCTTCTGGTCCCAGACCAGAAGGAGGTCAGAACAAGCCTCCATTCCAGCGAGCCTTTGGCTCATGCTTTGTTTGTAAGGCTACTGACCATGTGAAAGGAGATCCCAGATGTAAGGGTAAACCTTCAGGGGTCCAGCTTGCCTCCTTAGCCTTCGCTCCAGAAGAGGAAGTACCCATGGCAAGTGGAAACTTTCTATTACTAGCTGATGAACCCACTGGAGTCTCAGCTAGTGTTTCTTTAGTCTCTCTGGGGTTGTGGGAGCAACAGAATTTAGATGTCTATAACTCTATCCCAGATAATACTAAAGAGTATTATAAGGACAGTGTCCAGGTGAATGGTCAGGAGACTCCTGCCATTAGGGACACTGGAGCCAGCATAACTGTGGTGGATGAATCATTTTTCAAGGCAGAGGATGTTGCTAAGGCACCCAAATGCCTCACCAAGTTAGCTGGTGGGCCTGTGCAGATGTGTCCCCAGTTACCAGTTCTCATCCAATGTAATGATATGGCTGTAAAAATACCTGTCAGTGTACAATGTGAAGTGCCAGGTAGGGTTCTGTTGGGTAATGACCTCAAAGCTCTTGGAGTTGTATCTCATACCCCCAGACCTCCTAGCAAAAGGTTTCAGGAACTCACAAAACCTGCAAGGGAGAAAACCCTGAGAGGGTTATCTCAGGAGATGATGACAGAAATCACTCCTCTACCACTGGAGCAACTTACTGCAGTAACTACCAGATCAGGAGCAAAGGGGCAACCCAAGACTCCTAGGAAAAAGCCAGCAGCAAGCACTCCAGTGCTTCCAACAAGGACTTCCCCTAGGTTGTCCAAAGTTACACCTGTAACTCCACCTCCAGCTGAGGCTGAGAGGGAGGTACAACCCTGTGTGGTTGAGCTAGACTCTGAGGAAGAGCTAGAAGGAGGCCCCAACCTTATTGGAGATTTGGACCCTGAGGACCATCCTGAGCTGCAGTCTTTACTGGCAGAAGGTGGGCCTAGCAGGGCAGCTTTTCGTAAGGGGCAAAGAGAATGTCCAACTCTGGAGGGTCTCCGCCACCAGGCAGCTTCTCAAGCTGATGGGCAAGAGCCTGGGAAGTATAGGTTGCACTGGGAAGATGGCCTCTTCTACAGTGAACCCACTGAGTCTGAACCTGGAGACTACAAACGCCTTGTAGTCCCACAGGAAAACAGACAACAGTTCTTACAACTAGCCCATGAGATACCTTTGGCTGGCCACTTGAGTTTCAAGAAGACCAAGGAAAGGCTCTCACTCTACTTTTATTGGCCAAAGATGGGGGCCGAAGTAGATAGATATTGTAAGAGCTGCCATACCTGCCAGACTTCTGGTAAGGTTGGTTCCAAGAATGTGGCACCTTTAGTGCCTCTCCCAGTTGTGGGAGTCCCATTTGAGAGGGTAGGGATTGACATTGTTGGTCCCCTTGATCCTCCAACCTCCTCAGGCAACAGGTTTATCCTTGTTGTAGTAGACCATGCTACTAGGTACCCGGAGGCCATTCCTATGAGGACTGTTACAGCTCCGGCTGTGGCTAAGGCCCTCCTTGGTATTTTTACCAGGGTTGGGTTTCCTAAGGAGGTAATCTCTGACAGGGGGTCAAACTTTATGTCCCACTACATGAAGGCCATGTGGAAAACCTGTGGAGTTACCTACAAGTTCTCAACCGCCTACCACCCTCAGACAAACGGGTTGGTTGAAAGGTTTAACAGAACCATGAAGAGCATGATAGGTGCTTTGGAAGAACCCCTTAAGAAAAAGTGGGACCTTCTACTGCCATGCCTTCTCTTTGCTTATAGAGAAGTCCCTCAGGAGGGAGTAGGTTATTCTCCCTTTGAGCTTCTCTATGGCCATCCAGTCAGAGGTCCATTGGCCCTGATTAAGGAGGGGTTGGAAGGTGCTCCTCCCCTCAAGCCAGTCAGAGTGACTGACTATGTGATAGGTCTCCGGAGGAGAATGTCACACATGATGGCAGAAGCAAGTGACAACTTGAAAGCTGGTCAAGCCCTGGTCAAACATTGGCACGACCAGAAGGCTAACATGGTTGAGTTTACTCAAGACCAGCTTGTTCTAGTTATGCTCCCCACAAGGCAGAGGGCCTTGCAAGACAAATGGATGGGACCCTTCAAGGTTGTGGGAAAACTTGGAGAGGTCAACTATCTGGTGGATCTGGGCAGACCCAGGGAAGCTCCTAGAGTCTTCCACACCAACCGACTAAAAGCCTACATCTCCAGACCTGATGTAGGAGCCTTGCTCCTAGCTTCAGCTGCAGAGGAGGAAGAGAGTGAATCTCTCCCTGATCTCCTCAGAGGTGTACCTTTAGATGAAAAAGTTGAAGGAGTCAATCTCTCTTCAGACCTGACACCTGAGCAACAAGAGGAGTGCAAATCTATGTTAAATCAGTTTGCCTCCCTGTTCTCACTGTCACCAGGCTTGACCCCTTGGGGCCAGCATGAGATACTCACTGGTGACTGTCTGCCAGTCAAAAGCAGAGGATACAGAATGTCAGAACATATCAGAGCCCACATCAAAGGAGAGGTCAAGAAGATGCTTGATCTCGGGGTAATAGAACCCTCTACTAGTCCATGGTCTAGCCCAGTTGTGTTAGTACCAAAGGCAGGATCCAAAGACTTGAGATTCTGTGTGGACTATAGAGCTCTAAATGCAGTCACCAAGACTGATGCCCACCCTTTGCCCAGGACAGATGAGTTGGTGGATAAACTTGGTGCAGCCAAGTACCTCAGCACATTTGACCTGACGTCAGGCTATTGGCAAATAGCCCTGACAGACCATGCCAAGGAGAAAACTGCATTTTCAACCCCAGTTGGCTTGTACCAGTTTAAGGTCATGCCTTTTGGACTGAAAAACGCACCTGCCACATTCCAAAGGATGGTGAACCAAGTTCTGGCTGGGATGGAAGATTTCTGCATGGCATACTTGGATGACATTGCAGTCTTCAGCCACTCCTGGGAAGAACATGTGAACCACCTAGGCCATGTGTTGCAGGCTCTGAAACAGGCCCATTTGACAATCAAAGCCAGTAAGTGCCAGATTGGTCAAAGTAAAGTGGTCTACCTTGGACATGAGGTAGGAGGTGGAGAAATAAGGCCTTTGCCCAGCAAGATTGAAGCTGTGCAAAATTGGACAACACCAACTACTCAAACCCAAGTGAGAGCTTTTCTAGGCCTCACTGGGTATTACAGGAATTTCATTGAGAACTATGGGACCATAGCTTCTCCACTGAATGTAATCTCCTCTCCCAAATTCCCTAAAAAGGTAAAATGGAATGAGGAGTGCAATCAGGCCTTTGAAAAACTGAAGAGAGCTCTTTGCCAGGCTCCAGTATTGAGAGCTCCTGACTACCACCAACCTTTCATTGTACAAACTGATGCTTCCAATGTAGGTATAGGTGCAGTTCTAAGCCAACTGGATGAGAAGGGTAGGGAGCACCCCATTTGCTTCATCAGTAGGAAACTGAAGGATCCTGAGACAAGGTGGGCAACTATCGAAAGAGAATGCTTTGCTATTGTGTGGGCACTGAAGAAGTTTAGGCCATACTTGTATGGTTCTACTTTTGTTATTCAGACTGACCACCAACCCTTGAGATGGTTAATGCAAATGAAAGGGGAAAATCCAAAACTATTGAGATGGTCAATCTGCCTGCAAGGGTTTGATTTCACCATTGAGCACAGGTCAGGGTGTCACCATCAAAATGCTGATGGACTCTCTAGGATGTATATCATCGACTAGAGGTATGAGGTTCATCCAGGAGTGGATTAAATCCTCCTGTCCCTTAGTCTGGGGGGGGCGAGTGTTAGGGAGAATTCTCTGTTTAGGCTGAATTTCCCTACCTAGTGAGTCCCCCAGCAGCTTTGCTGGATTTCTGGGGTTTAATTTTTTTCTCCTGCCAAGAGTGAGACTCTTTTACCCTCACTCTTGGACATGTTGAAGTGTGTTTTCTTGGTTAAACCTTGTGTTGAATGGGCTATGGGGTCTCTTACTCCATAGGGCCTCATGTATTTTTGTGATGTGGGTCACACAGCACCCTCTGTGCCGTGACCCAGGGGTGTCCTAGGGACTCCCCAACATAGACTCCATACCCTGGGACTGACTACTGTCTCCCAGGGCATGTAAAGTCACCAAAGACTTTGCTAGTCTTGAATCCTGAACAGAACCAGTACAAACCATCATATTGTGGACGTACTGGCTGGGGCAATTCGATTGCCCCAGGGTCTGTTAGTCGAGGGGGCACGTCTCCGTCCCCCCTGATCGAGTTTTGGCTGGTGGCAGTGGAAACTACTTTTTATATTCGACCGCGAATATTTCCCTATGGGATTTCCCATTGTTTTAGGCTAACACATTTAATTATTTATTTACGGTAGCCTTAAACATACCGCCGGTTTATATATTTATTTTTATAACTCCGGTTGGGACTTTTTGCCAAAACTTGATTCTAAAATGGCGTTGGTGTTCGCCTCTGTAACTCTGACCCAAAGTGGAGCCCTTTGTTCCACTTTTGGCGGGCTTCTCCACAGAAGCCCTCCAAAGTGGTGCCACTCTGTCTGGGGTACTTAGGAGGGGTGGAGGGGGATTTAGGCACCCTGGACTGAGTTACCTTGGTAACTCAAGTCGCACTCCGTCCTGATTGGCCCAAGTGGTGAGCCGCCCGGCTCACCACTTAGCATGGTTGAGTGACAGCTAGGCTGGGTGAATGGGGGTTTGCTGCATAAAAGCAGGGCTTTGGGGACTGGGACTTCAGAAGTCGCCACAGGACCAAGAATCCGACGAGGGAAGAGCTGAGCCGACCTGCTTCGACGACACCACCCGGTGGAGCCCTGCTGAACCGTCTCACCACTTTTTCCCGACGACCGAGGAGAACTCTTAACGGAGTGGCTCCTTCCCTTGACTGGTGGGGACAACCAGTTTTCGCCTTCTTTCCGTTCTTTGAGGTATCTCGTGGCCGCCTTGCCTGTGCCAAGCACCCCGGCAACCGGAATACCACACTTTACCCCCATACCGCGAAAGTCGGCACCAACCCTTTAACCGGAGGACTCCGCGGCTGGTTTCTTCCCGGGCAGTGCAACGACCCTCTTCTTCTGCTCTTCAGCGAGAACTTCTTCTCCCCTGACCGACGTCGAGCCCTGCTGCCACTGCCTGGAACAACTGCCACCGCTGGAGGATCCTTTCCGCTTAAGGTACTGTGTTCTGCCTGGCTTCCCTTGCTACCGACTGTACGGGGTAGATTTAGTCCCCGGCTTTCGAACCTGGGAGTGCCTGGGACACTTTGGCTAAACTTTCTGAGCCACTCTAACCTCTTTTTGACTCTTTGCAAGACTTTGAATCTCTAACTAACAGTGTGATCTTGGGCACATTTTCGCTCCGGCTACTCTAAGAGTGGGCCCTGCCTAGTGACTTTTGCTCACCTGTGACTTTATTCTTCTTTAAGCCTATTGCAAGTGCTCTGGACCTTAGAGTGGTGTGTCTAACCCATTTCTGCTTTTTCTCCCCCTTTCTTGGAAACTACTAGAGTGTCATCTAACGTTAAGCACTCACCTCTGTTTTAATTAAGTGGTGTTTACTTAGAGTTGTCTAGATAGGAGAAAGGATTGAATCTACTTTCATTATAACTGTGTTGAAGTGCTTTTACTATATTTTTGCTAGAGTGTTTTTAACTTATGTGTATTTTAAATAAATAACTATATACTTTTGAAACCAAGCTCTGGTCAGTGTTTGCTTGTGCTATTGTGTTTTGGTACATATTGTGTATACTTTACATACTGCCTAACTCTTCTTGAGAGAAGTCTGACTGCTCAGCCACAGCTACCAGGTAAATCTGGGTGGTACAGACTGCTACCAAAGGGGTTTACTGCTCTACCTGTAGTCTTAAATCTTTTGCAGTGTTCCCCAAGGGAACTGCACAGGTTTCTGCCTAACACAGTCCTTATTTGCTCATGCACTTTCCCGCGAAACTCAAAGCTTTTGCTGGCTTCTGCATGCCTTGTGTGTGTGCCTCCAGGATGTGGGCTGGGATGTCTGTTCCCAATACACATCCTGGGTGCTAGAGAGTCTGGAGTGTCCTGAATGCCTGGGGCCACCGTGGTCCGTGATTGGTCCATGTATGGAGTGAGTGTTTGTGAGCAGATCTCTCATTGGGTCCTCTCCGTTTTGGCGCGAAGGGAACTTTGGATAAGAGGAGGCCGAAAACACCACTACCATGTCGATCTCCTGAGTTCACACGAACAAAGGAAAAGGAGCCAAGTATCCTGCAACAAGAAGCCGAGTCGAGGAACCGCTGGTGACCCGCTGGAAGGTTTGGCACCTTGAGCCCGTTGTCGTCCTGCAAGACCCCTCGGCATCTGATCGTCCTAGAAGGTCTGCGAAGGCACTTCGACCCATTGGAATAGTGGGACCAACTATTCTCGGCACCTTCATTAAACCCTGCAAGTAAGCCTCTTCGGAAGTGCCCTGGGCCAACCAGTGGGCTGACCAGCTTACATGGGACGTTTGCTCTGTCACCGCCGCTGTTTCGAGGAAGCCCTCGAAACTTGGTATCCTGCTTGCTCTGTGTCCCCGGCACTCTCACACCGAATTTCGTACACTTGGCATTCCCAGGTCTGAAGTGAGACGAATGTGCCCGGACCCGAGTAAACGCGGTGGTTGCCGTGTTGCCCTGCTGCGGCAACGACCTGTGCAAGTTCTCTGCACTTGTGACCCCCTTGACCCTGAAACCTGCTACCGCGGAAAGTACACTGTGTCGAGACGTCCTGCTTGTCGCATCCGAACCTGCCAGCAAAGGGAACTGAACTGGCGAAGTCTGGGTCTGCCTGCGTCGGGGACCGGTGAGTAGTCCATACCCCAACCGGTGGCCCCTAGCGCAGGAACCCATTTCTTTTCTACCGCTGTTGCGAAATAGTGGCCCCATCCCGCACTCACCCTGCCTCTGCCCGCAAGTGGAGGTCTTGCTTGAGTAGTGGGGACTTGTTCTTCATCGCCTCATCCACCTTCATGAACTGTCAGAGACCCTTGAAGAGACCCTATTTTGTCCATTGGCACAAGCGCGTGCATGTACTATTGAGCATAAGGCTCCTCTCTTCGTAGGGCTTGGACTGCCTCTCAGTAAGGTGGATTTCTGATGTCGAACTGGGTCTATTGATTGCTTGCACTGTCTGTTTTCCTTCTCATCTACGTGGTACACATATTTCGTGCTATTAACTCCTTAGACCCCTCGGTCTTGTATATATATATTCTATTGATTGTGATGTGTTGGTTTACTTCAGTATTATTGTGATTCTTTGCTATGGTCGATGTTACAAAGGCCTTGTAATAAATGTGTCTATATTTTTGAATATAATACCTGTCTGGAGTAATTTGTAAGTGTCCTTGCTTTGTGTGCTCATTGAGGTCTTTCAGTCACCCTCACCCCTCTTGAGACTTAGTCTTGACCGCCGCCATCACTACCCTGATTGGTCTGGCTTGTCCAGAGGTTACCCTGTTCCAAGAAACTAGGTTGGCCTTCTGAACCTCTGCCCCTCCAGGTCAGAGTCCAGAGATCCATCTTAACATTCAGCATAGCCAGGATTTAAAGCATCCCATGTGTTAAAAGGGGACTGAGGTGAGGTGCCGGAGGGCGGGCCCTCAGTGGGAATTCCCACACCCTGGGCCCCTGCGCACTGGACTAAATTTAAAGGGGAAGCTAAATGTTTCGCTGCCAAAGGTTCCGGTACTGTGTTGGGGGATGCCCACAAGGATGGAGGAAAGGGGACTAAGGACTATTAATACTCTAGTCACTACAGTGAGTAGCTTTAATTTCTGCTCTAATGTTCAGGACGACATTCTGGATCTGCCTTCTCAAAGTAGAGATCAGTTACAGTCATCCGCCTATGAGGAGTTCATAAAGAAAAAAGCAAGCTCTTAGACTTTAAAATCGTTAGTAATTCTGTCTAAATCACAATCCAAACTGTTTACTCAGATGCATTGTGGAAGCGACAGCAGATCCAAAGCCCTTGGAAGTTTCCGGGGATTGCAGGAAAGACGAGTGAGGCAGCAGGATAGATTGCCTAGTACAGACTGGCAAACACAACACCACTACACCGAAGGGCTTATACTTGCAACCTTTCTCAAAATCATCACCTGAAGCGAAAGAGCAATGCGGGTGGCACCTGGGTGCACCAGTTCCCTGTAAGATGCAGACTGTCTCTGCATTCGGAGCAGTCCCATGGTTACAATCTGTGGTTTCCACAAGGTTTTGCCTTCCCATCTTCCTCAAGGGAGTTGCACAGCTGGTCGAATCACAAGCAACGGACAGAAACAAAGTGTTCTGCTCTTGGATCTTTGCAATTCCAAAGAAGAACCAGAGGACCTGAGAGCTTTGAGATATTTCCTACCACTAGAGAAGTTTAAGATGGTAACACCTACTTTGATTGTACAGTCCCTCTGTGCTAGGGCTTGGCTAAGTGCCCTGGACCTGAAGGCCGCCTATCTACATGTTTCAATTTGCCAACCACACAGGCAGTTCCAACACTTCTCTTTTTATGGGGAAGCACCTCCACTACAAAGTCTTGCCATTTGGTCTCAACTTGCCGCTGTGAGTGTTTACAAAGATCATGAATGTGATTGCTGGCCTTCTGAGGGGCAAGTGTTGGCATGTTTACCCAGATCTAGATGACTAGCTAGTCAGGCCATGTTGCCAGAGGAGGCGAATCACACATTGCTCAGGCTAATGGACATTCTGTTCAAGCTGGGGTTCTCAGTAATCTTGAAAATATCAGAGTTGAACCCCACCCAAAATCTGACTTTTATGGGCTTCAATAGGGACACTTAGGTGGTATGCATTTTCCTAGCACAGGAACATGGCAACAGTTGTGTGAGCACTATTCAACACTTTCTGAGCAGAGAGATCAGGTCAGTCTGGTGGTTCTAGCCCCTATTGGGTCGGATGGTGTCTTGCGTTTGGTCAGTGCTGTATGCCAGGCTCAGGATGCATCAAATCTAACTGCACCTGGTGGCATGCTGGGATCAAAAGAGGGTGATCAGTCGGACAAGATTTCCATACTGTGCTTGCTTAAGGGAGAACTGCTTTGGTGGAAGGAGGTATGTCATGATGAATGGCACTCTCCTGGCCCCCACTCAGTGGTGGTGACTACCGATTTCTCACATGAGGGCTGGGCCAGGGGGCCACATTGGGGTCTGACTCGGCTCAAGGCCTCTGGTCATAGCTGGATGTGTCCCGGCGTACAACTTTCCAGGAACTTGAAGCCAATCATTTGGCCCTCTCATCATTCCTGACTTGGTTATAGAACAAGGTCATTTAGATCCAGATGGGCAGCACAACCTCAATATTTTACATCAACAAAGAGGGGGGCACTGAATCTCCCTCACTGCGCATGTTGGCAGTGGAGATTCGGAAATGGGCCGCAGCCCAGGGCATGACACTTTGGACTACTGTTCATCCCCCCAATAATTCCAGCAGGGATGCAGACAGACTCAACAAGCTTTGTGCAGACAATTACGAATGGGAGTTACACCCCGATAATCTTCATAACATATTTAAAATATGGAGCCGTCCAGAGTTGGACCAGTTTTCCAATTCCAAGTGTCCCCGGTTTGCATCTTGGGAGGGCCAAGGCGACCAGTCATTGGGTGATGCATTCCAGATCTCTTTGAATTGGCTGATTTATTATTTCTTTCCTGATGACTCCTCTCATTCAGAGGGTACTCAACAAATTTGGATCATCGACGGAATGCTACCTAATCCTAGTGAACCCATACTGGCCCTCGAGGGTGCCATTCTGAGACCTCACGCAACTGGAAACTCCTGGTCCACTTCACCTGAAGACATCTATACAGATAATCTCCTACCAGGGGGATGTATGGACATCAGTTTTCCACCCGTCCCCCTTTCCCTAGCACTTGCAGTGCGGTTCCTCAAAGGCTGACCTTGGGGCACCTTGGTTTGTCGGTTGAAAACCTTTTTATAATGCAGCAAGCTAGAAAAGAGTCTGCCCACACTCAGTATAAGAGTAACTGGATGCGGTCCTGCATCTGGGTGAAGGACAAGAAGGTAGATCCCGTCTCGTGCTCGCTGGATGATGTTCTTTCGTTTTCAGCTCGTTTTGCGCAGTCGAGAGACCAGATGTACAATTTCTGCACTTATCTAGCAGCCATTTTGGCGTATTGGGATTCGGAAGCCATGCTTTTCTACTCAGTTAATCTGGTTGCAAAAAGGCATTTGGCAAAACTACGTGGACTCTGTCCCCGGTCCGGTGAGCACTTCTTGTATGGGACCTCCATGCTCGCGGACTAGTCCAGTGGCTTTTTGAACTTGCATAGATATTAAGTTAGTGACTTAGAAAACAATGCTCCTGCTGGCGGTGGTTTCTGCCAGGCAGGTATCTGAAATGCAGGCCTTAGTGGCCTTGGAGCCATACATGTCTTCCATAAGGACATGGTGGTGCTGTGTACCCAGGCCATATTTTTACCTAAAATTGTAACATAAGATTTCAGAAAGAAATATAACCTGTGTATCACTTTTTAAGTTGAATCTCCACAAAGACAGGCTTCCAAAGCATCCATTGCCAAATAGATGGTGGGCTCAGACCTTGAGGTCTATAGAGTTCAAAAGAAAGCTCTGTTGGTGGGTATTCATGCACACACAGTAAGTGTGAAAGCAAATGTCATGGCATTTCAGAGACATGTCACTTGGGACATTATTAGCAAGATGGCCACATTTTGCAAGAACTACTGTTGGAATATCAACTAATGGGCATATTTTACCTTTGGGCTGGCGTTCGTGAGGAACCTGTTTACTTAAAGTAATCTTTTTTTTGTTCATTCTTTTTTTAATTTGTGTATTGGTAGATAAAATACAACCTTAACAACATATGTATAAATACAACATTACATAATTACAATAACTAAAAACTTTTCAAATACTTATCAAAAGAAAATAACATTATTGAATGAAAATAATATTAAAAAACACGGAATCAGTATCCACAAATAACCTAACAAAATCTTCCTAACAACCTTTAAAAGAAAAACGAAGCAGTTTACCTGATAAGAATATAATAAAATAAAAACCTAAATCCAATACAACCTAAATTGCTCTTTGGGTCCTCCAGGTTTAAGGCTCTCAAAAAACGAATCACTGCTAGTGAAAGAGAAAAGGATTCCCCCTCCAGACATCTCTGGCACACAAGTACTCACTCTGCACAGACTGTGGATACATCAATATTTTAAATATCAAGGTGTGAATGTTCATCAAATTTGGACAGAATAGTAGGGCTCTAAATTGCCATTTCTACAGATTTTCACTCATAAAATACAGACGTAAATTAATTGCTTTCCTGTCTGTATTTATGTTTAAAAGCCATGGAACGGAAAAGCATGTGTTCACATGCTGTCAGTCAGGCCTGACTGACCAAGGCCACGCAGACGTGCAACTTGGAAAATGTAATCAAAGAAAGTGACTTTCTTTTGTAGGTACAGGTGTATTCTGTGCAGGGCATCTTGATGGCCTGGAAAATACTTTTAATTCATCCTTTGTTTTGTGCACTGATTTGTAACATGAAGCCCTTTCATCTGCAGATCAGCAGTGATTGGTGAATGAATGGTCGAAGTGACCATTGTCATTATGAAGCTTGTTTAAGGTCTGTGCTTTTAGAACTTTTAGCACTAAATTAGAAACTGAAAGCCAACTATTTATGCACTTCAGCTGCTTAATATATGCCTCAAACTAAGGGAGCATTAAAGGTGAATCAAAAGCCTGTGGCCATTTTATTCTCCATGGTGATTTCTGGTGTATAGAGTAGGCAGTTGATTCTCACCTTTACCACCATAATGGGATTAATCAATTTACTTTGCATTCTCCTATGCATATTACATTTGAAAATGCATCTTCAAAGTTAAAGAGCTCATGTCAATATTTGATTTGAAAAAATGTGGACAAATACAAATAAAACTATTTCAGTAAAAAAAAAAAAAAAACATGGATAAATACAGGTAAAAAGACCAAAAAATAAATATGGATAAATACAGATGGAAATGTCAAAAGAAATATCATAAAACCGGTAGCCTTAATTATAAGATGCTTTAGAGTTTCCAGTTCCTTCAGATTTTTACAAAACCTACAATGTCCCATGCCCATTAAGCTTGGATGATTTCACCCTAACATATAAATTCAATCAAAAACGGGTTAATTCCAGCCTTGCTAGTGGACATGAAAACTGTTTAAGTTGAGGTGCTAAGGTTCCCATTTGTTTGTGTTCAAAACACAGGTGTCTCATCAACCTAAATCCATCACAGGCGTCTGTAGTTTTAATCCAATCCCCTTCTTGCAGGGCACTTTTTACCCCACCTGGATATAAGCTGCAGATCTTCTAAAGATCTACCTATTTCTAACAATACCGATCTGCAGTACCCACAAATACATACAGTTCCGGGTCCTGCCCCCTACATACACCTAGAGCAAGGTTAATGTATAAGGAATCCCAAAGAGTATTTAAAATTCTGTACAATAACTGCAGATATTTCCAATTCACTCGATAAGCCAGTGAATTAATACCCAGTTCAAAAATAATGGCAGCAGTAGGTACCACATTTGGTGCATTTAACACTCGGCACCAGAACTAACTTTCAATTTTGTTCAGGGAATCCACTGCCCAAGGTGGTATCACTTCATTCCAATAGGTGATTTTGGGCACCACTTTGCCTTCATAAAATTTTAGCAAAGGGTTAAATGAATATTTGCAATGTTTTATTTTTATCCTAAGCATCTGTGAGGCCATAAGAATGGCTTTATGCATTAACCAGTAAATGTTTACTCCTGCATTGTTTACCTAGGATAGGAAACCCCAAGTATACCATGCTTTCAACTGCCTCCAGAACACCTGAATTTAGATGCCAAGAAAAAATCTTCCCACTGCGTGGCTCGGCTAGCATTACTATCTTAGTCTTAGAGACATTAATTCTTAGGGAAATTGTGACTGCATATTCTGCAAATGCTGTAATTAATCTCCTCAGACATGTATGGGGGTCAGATCAAAAAGTAAAAAATCATCTGCATGAGACAAATAAATATATGAGTGGAACTATCTTTGGGGAGGCCAATGATTTACTCTCAAGCTCTAGTGACTCCTCCATATGTCCCCCCTCACCTGGTTCTTCAGTGGAACTGTCTTGGGTCTCTGTCTTCTTTCTCTGACTCGTCTTGGTCTCCTCGTCCTTCTTATGCTTTTTCTCCTTCTTCTTTTTGGAGAGAGAAGTATGAGCTCCCCCAGAGGCCACCTCGAGTCCACCAAGAGAGTACTCAGAGGAGCCAGCCCCCAACAGGGAAAAAGCCAAATGGCTAAAAAAAAACGTGGGTGGATGTGATGATAGTGGATCCTGGAGGTCTAGTAGTCTGAGATCGAACACTGATGACTTGGATGCACTGGAGTAGCAATGCAGGCTGGAATCCGAGCACTGGTATAGGTATACCGAAGTATAGTCCCTGCCGGTAACAAGGAAGGCTTAAATGAACTGGAGAGGCGGTGATACCGGGGAAAGACTGGAGAATGAAAGAGAAACGAAACCAAGATAGTAACAGCAGGAAGAGGGTTGCAGGGATGCTGGCTGAGTAGAGCTGATGAAGTGAGGCAAGTCAAACAGCAACCCACGACAAGGAGATGCCTAGAAAGAAATGCTGCAGGAGTTGTCGGCCCGCAATGTGAGCAGAACTGGAGGCATAAGCATATCAACCACCTGTGTACAGGAGAAGGCCGACAACAATGCCACAGGAAATGCCAGCTCCGCAGGAGATCTAGTGCGGGACGCGCAAGCCGTACACAACCCAAAAGCAAGAGTGAACACAGCTGGAAAACTGCATACCGGCAGACCGGACGCAGAGAGGAAACAAAGGGGAACACAGACTGAAAACAGTTGGAAGGCACAGAGTAGCGAACTATGAGCGTACATGCAACAAGGGTTGCAATGCGTGGAGCAGGGGGTATGGCTCCATGATATAAAACCGAAGCCGTGGAAGACTAGACTGCTGCAGATGGGATGGGGGAAACGCGTGACAGCTCGATCTAACAGCGCTTCCAATGCTTCCAGGGACAGAGCGTGACAGTATGACCCCTCTTCATCAAGGAACCCCTTGGTTTGCCAGGATGTTGTTTATGAAACAGGCTGATGAGACAAGGGGCATGGATATGACATCTGGGTTCCCAAGTCCTTTCGGCCGGCGAGAAACCTTTCCAGTGCACCAGACACTGCAGGTTTCCATATTTGTATCTGGAGTCAATCAGCTTAACCACCTCATATTCTTCTGGTTCACGACTCTTAGATACTGACAAAACCAGTAAACGCCGTCCATGTGGGTTTGGTAAGTATGCTTTGAGGAGAGAGGTATGAAACACCGGGTGTACCCTCTTCAGTCTTTGTGGTAGGCGTAGGCGAAAGGCAACAGGGTTAACCTTGGAGACAATTGGATATGGCCTGATGTATCTAGGGGAGAACTTCCCAGCATGTACCCACTGAGGCAGGTACTTGGTGGACAGCTACACCAAAGTTCTGACATCCCAGAGAGGATTCTGTCTTCTCTTGCTATCGGCACCCTTCTTGTATCTCTTCTTGCTAGTTTCCAAGGTCAGGTGGGCTTCCTTGTGGATGCGCTTCAAGTTTTCTAGGTCGTGGTCTATCCTGGGTGATGTGGTAGGTACCATACCAGAAAGAGGGATGTGTTTTGGGTGATACCCGATTGTACAAAAGAAAGGACTCATTCCCATTGCGGAGTGCTTGGCATTGTTGTATGTGAATTCAGCCATCAGGAGTTATTCAATCCAATCTTGTTGTTCCCTGTTACAGAAGCAACAGAGATATTGCTCAAGGGTGGTATTGAGATGTTCAGTCTGACCGTTGCTCTGAGGATGGTAGCCCAAAAACAGTGCTCATTGGATGCCCAGTTGTTTACACAGCATAGACCAACATTTCGAGGTGAACTGTGTTCCTCGATGGGAGACTATGGTACAAGGTAGACCATGAAGCCGGACTATGGGCCTCATTAGGACCGTGGCAGTATGGGTTTAACGGCGCCGTTAAAGGTGCCGGCGCCAATAAACCCATACCGCCCTATTACGAGATTCCCTCGCGGGACCCGCTCTGGACGTCTGGTCAGACCAGACGTCCTTTGCGGGTCCCGCGACGGGACCAGGGAGCTAACAACGGGCCCATTGTTAACGGGCCCGTTGTTAGCTCCCTCCCCATTCCCATTGAGCCCTATGGGGGCTCGAATGGGAATGGGGATGGTCCGGGTTCCCTGAACGGGGAAATACCGGGCCCTCCAAGGTCAGAATGGCCTGGTATTTCCCCATTCAGGGAACCCGGACCCGAGTTTGGAGGCAGCCATGCCCTTATTAAGGACATGGCTACCTCCAAACTCCTAATGAGGCCCTATGTCTTGTAGGAAGACAGAAGCTGTTTCTGGTGCCGAAGGCATTCCTCATAGAAGGGAGAAATGAGCTAGTTTACTGAAGGCATCTACATTAACCATAATGGCTGTATTCTCTCGTGAAGGTGGGAGGTTAACAATAAAATCCATGGCTATATGTTCCCATGGTCCTGAGGGTGGATCTTCCTGCTGAAGCAACCCAATGGGTTTCAGGGTGGAATATTTGCTTGCTGCACAAACGGGACAAACAGACACATAGGTCTTGACATACTTGTGCATGGTCAGCCACCAAAAATGCCTAGCCACGAGATCCAGGGTAGCTTTCGGCCCTTGTGCCCGGAAGTGGGAAGGTCATGACACCACAAGATGGCTTGTGCCCATAGCTCTTCCGAAGGCAGGGATAAGGTTCCCTCATACAAGTATAAACCCTTTCTTCTTTCCATGTAATGTTTCCGTTCACGAGTCGCTTGTCTCACTTCCTGTAGGAAAATACTAAGCGCGCCCAGAAACAGTTTACCTGTCAATAACCAGTCATGTCCTTGGTACTGGCCGGAATCGGCTCCCAAACTCTGGTACAGGGCATCAGCAAGCAGGTTTTCCTTGCCAGGGAGGTAAGTGATGTCGAACTCGAACTGGGAGAAGAAATACACCCAACGGGCGTGTCTGGAGTTGCAGCATTCCATCTGTTGTAAAACCCGCAAGTTACTGTGGTCGGGCCATACCAAAAAAGGCTGTGCAGCTCCCTGGAGTAAATGTCTCCACTCTTCGCAAGCTTGTGGAATGGCCAATAATTCTTTCTCAAGAACGGAGTAATTTCTTTCACTAGGAGTGAGAGTCTCTGAATAGTAGGCCAGTTGATGCTCAAGACCGTCTTCTCCTTCCTGTGAAAGAGCATCTCCTACTGACCCCCCCCGATGTATCTGTTTCCACTACAAACGGAAGTGTTTGATTTGGTTGAACTAGGACTGCCGCAGAAGTAAAATCTTGTTTGAGAGATTTAAATGCTGCATCAGCTTCCTTGTCCCACTCGAACTTCCTTCCCTTCTTTGGTAATGAGGTGAGGGGAAACACAATATCTGCGAACCTGGGAATGAGCCTCCTATAAAAATTAGCTAGCCCCAAGAAACGCTGGATATCCTTGGTGTTCCTAGGTGCCAGCCATTACAGAACAGCCTTAATCTTTCCGGGATCCATCTGGACACCGTCTCTAGAAAGAATGAAGTCCAAATATGAAACTGAGGGTGACTCAAAGGTGCATTTTATCGGGCTTAACCAACAATTGATGGTTATGTAGACAAACCAATACCTCACAGACATGTCTCTGGTGTTCGGGAAGAGTAGATGAAAAGATCAGAATGTCGTCCAAGTAGACTACCACTGAAGAGAATAGTAAATCCGCAATACCTTGTCCATGAATCGCTGAAATACAGCAGGTGCATTCACCAAACGAAATGGCATGACCCGATATTCAAAGTGGCCTAGGGGAGTTCTGAATGCCATCTTCCACTCATCGCCGCTTCTTATCCTCAGCAAATGATATGCTGCCCTGAGATCCAATTTGGCGAATACGCTGGCCCCCTGTACTGCTTCTAGTATTTCCTTGATCAACGGCATTGGATATTGGTCTCTTACCATCAGACTATTAAGTCTGCAGTAGTCGATGCAAGGTCGGAGCTCCAAGGTTCCTTTGTTGGGTATTGTCCTCAAATAGGTCAGGGAATTGTTGATAGTGCAAGGGTATAGACTGCACTACGGAAGTGGATAAGGAAACCTTAGTCCCCTTTTTAGGACCTTGAAGCTGCTGCTGAAGACAATTTTGGTCACAATAGGGTGAGAGGAAGCAGATTGTGTTGGCTGCCCACTCGATCCTGGGGTTATATTTCCATAAACAGGGTATGCCCAGTATAACTGGGAAGTGAGCCGCCCTCATAACATCAAACACAATCTGCTTGGTGTGGCGAGACATAGTGACTGTGATGGAACTGGACTCCTGTATAATGGGTCCCGAGATTAGTGGAGAACCATCAACCCCCTTCTACTGGAACCGTGGCAGTATGGGTTTAGTCCTCTTATTCTGTAAGGTTATCTCTTGCTCCTGGGCCCATGTGGTATCTAGGAAATAACCTGCTGCACCGCAGTCAAGCATGGCCCAAACTTCCACTGGTGGAGAGGATCCAAAGGATAACTGTACACTGAATACCATTAGTCTGTTGTCGCAACTGATCTCTTCCTGTTGGGTGACATTGGCCCTCATTACGACCCTTGCGGAAATTGACTGACCGGACCGCAACAGCGTAAATAGCGTTTCCGCCATTGCACGAAGGAGCAAAGTGCGGCTAATTACGACCCATCGGGCACGAGCATTACGCCATGGCGGAATCCGAAAGGCTGCGATGGCGGAAATGACCCCAAAACGGCCCTTACCGCCGCCGTACGCTGCACCAGGTGCAATACCGCCACCCATCTTAGCGGTCACCGTAATGAGCGGGCACCGTAATGAGCGGGCACCGCAAATTACGGGCACCGTAAATATACGGAAACGGAAGTAAAAGCATGTGGCCGGAACGGGAAACAGCACGCCGCACAACTATAAAATCCGAATCCCAACACAACCATTAAAAATCCGACCCTGACACACATCCCAACCCGTTAGCAACCCCAGTTCAAAAAATAAATATGGGAAAGGTAGCCAAGAAAGCGTGTGATCGCAAGCGGCAGGTCCACTTCTCCCGAGAGGAACTGACCGTGCTGACCGAGACCCTGCAGGAAAATGGCGCCGTCGTCTTCTCCAGTCAAATGACCAGGACGGCCCTTGCCAACAAGAAGGCCATATGGGCCCTTGTGGCACAGCGCGTAAGTGCGGTGGGGACAACACCCCGCACGCCACAGCAATGTCGCAAGCGGTGGGACGACCTGCGGATCCGCGTACGCAGCATACTTTCTGCGAACAGGAACATCGCCACAGCTACCGGGGGGGGATCAGAGTCGCCCATCAAGTTGACCCCCTGGGAGGAGATCTGCGCCTCCACCATAGGAATGGAGAGCATAGAGGGAGTCGGAGGGATGGAGAAAGGAGTGCCGACATCCGGAGAATCAGGTAGGTTTGCCAAGAGAAACAATGCGAAATCCACAAACCACGAACATGTGCAGTACCATGTGACCCCATAGTGCAATACATACTTTGCCCTGACAGCGCCCTCTAAAAGTCAGAATGAATAAACAAATTAATCAAGATGCCATAAACAACCCCTACATGTGCAGCATGCACCCCCTAACTGCAGGCAGCCAAATGAATGCATCCTCAATCCACACGAAAATGAGACCACCTCCAAGGCCCAGTCCCATATCAGCCTCATGTACCACCCCAATGCATTTGACACGTTGCCATTCCAAATCCGACAGACCCATAACTAACGCTCGCCCCTCTTTACTCCACCACAGGGTCCGATACCAACGACGAGCTGCAGGACACCCCTACCAGCACGCCTGCAAAGAGGGCCAGGACCAACGTCCCAAGAGCCTCCACCTCAGGTGCAAGGATCAAGACACGGCAGCAGCAGGAATCAAGTGCCAGCACACTGGAGGGGACTGCAACAGGCACCCCAGCAGCCAGCAAGTCCACAACCCCAGCACCACAGGTCCCCCCAAAGAACGTATCTGATGGCACTGCCTCTGGTGGTAGCAGCACCATAGGTGACACAGCTGTCATGCCAGCATGCTCCGACACGGAAAACAGTGCTGGCGACGTAGGTACCATCCATGACCTTTCCCAATCCCCCTGCATGTTCCATCCCCTACACCATGACGAAACCACGCAGGGGCACCCTGAAGACGACGACTGGCCAACCCCCACAAGTCCTGTGCCAAGGCAACATGTGTTGAGCAGCCCCCCTGTCACACCACCGCAAATGTCCATGGCCCAGCAGAGGCAACAGTCCCTCGACCTGCTGATCGAGCAACAGCAGGAAGCGTCCACGCTACTCAAGGACCATGCAAATGAATGCGGGGGTTCCAGGGCAGCCATGGAAACATCCACCGAGACACTCAGGGCACAAATAGAGAAAAGTAGTGAGAGCCTCAGGGGAGAAATGGAGAGAAGCACCGAGAGCCTGAGAGCACAAATGGAGAGAAGCACCGAGAGCCTGAGAGCACAAATGGAGAAAAGCACCGAGAGCCTGAGGGGGGAACTGCATGCGACGTCCAAAGACGTTTGTGCTGAACTTGCTGCTGTGCGCCGTGTGCTCTCGGAGCTCTCACAAACCCTCAGAGACATGCATGGACGCGAGCAGGCAGAGACGTCATCCGTGGCAAGTTCCGTCCAGGGCAGCCCCCAACGCAGATCTGGCAGGAACCTGCGCTCCACGGGCAGGGGTGCCCCTGATACCCGTAGAGGGGGCTTGCAATAGCGTCTACCCACGGGCAGCATGCATATCTGGACACTGGTGTTGGGGGGGGAGGAAGTAGGGTGGAGGGGGTGTGTTGGGCTTCACTGGGTGGCGGGTCCATAGGGTGTATGAATCAAATCACATTAACAATACAGCACTTCATTATCATCCAATGACATGTGTGGACATTGATATTTGCGTACGAGGCCTTCATAGGCGTACAGTCCACTATGTGCCTGTACTACACACACACAGTGCCACAGGTCCCCTTTCCGTGTAATAGGCACCATGCGTGGTTGCTAGAAGCATGCATCTATGATGCTCTGTCGGATTGCACGTGCATCCTGTGCCTCATGGACTCCCTGGCGTCCCTCCACATCCCCACCCTCATCATCATCATCTTCAGGTGCATGCAGTACAGCGTCAGGGGGCATGGGCACATTCCTACGTATGCACATGTTGTGCAGCATGACACATGCCATGACCATCTTAGAAACCCTCTCATGGCTGTACATGAGTGCCCCGCCAGACCTGCTGAGGCTGCGGAAACGAGCCTTCAGTAGGCCGAATGCCTGTTCAATGACCACACGGCTACGTGAGTGGGCATGGTTGTAGTCCTCCTCATGCTGGTTCTGTGGGTTCCGGATTGGTGTAAGGAGCCATCTCTTCAGTGGATACCCGGCATCACCTGTATGGGACGAATAAAGGGTGTCAGTGGAATGATAGTGCTAAGTAGCCCCCCACCCCTCCTGCAAGGTCATTGACGCATCAAATGGGCCACGATGTCATGCATGGAATGAGACTCACCGAGTAGCCAGGATCTGTGCCCTGCGTGTCGCTCCATGTAGCGTGGTATTCTTGTGTTCCTCAGGACCATAGAATCATGGGTAGATCCTGGAAATCTGGCACAACAATGCGTAAAGATCTTGTTGGAGTCACACACCATTTGCACATTGATTGAATGAAATTGTTTCCGGTTGCGGTACTGGACCTCCATGGCATGTGGGACAACCAATTCAACATGGGTGCAGTCGATGGCACCAATGCAACCCGGGATGCCGCCAAGTGCATGGAATCCCACCTTTGCGTTGGTAATCTCCTGGTACGTGCGTGGTAGTGTGATGTGGTCGTCGGCGTGCTTCAGGAGGGCATCGTGCACTTGGGAGAGTGTCCGTGAGAACAGTGGCTGTGAAATGCCATGCAACTGTCCCACTGTGTGCTGGTAGGTGCCTGTGGCCAGGAAGTGGAGTACAGACACCACCTTCAGTAGGGGTGGGATGGCGGTTGGGCTATCTATCATGCTCACGAGGTCAGCATGTGTCATGTCCACAATGGCGATTATGGTGTCCCGGTCCAAACGGTAGAGGGTGTGGATCTGCTCAGCAGTGAGGTTGAACGGATCAGCTCGGAGGCGTGGGATTGCGGGCCGCCTGCGTGGTGGTAGTGGCAGTGCTTGTGGGCCTTGCTGACCCTGCCTTGCCCTCCTCCTCCTCCTTCTCCTCCGTCTCCCCTGTGCGCCCGGTTGTTGTACCTGTTGTTGTTCGTCGTCTTCTTGTAGTTGTAGCACTTGCAGTGCTATCTGGTGCCCCAGGCCCAACATCGCTAGTCCTGCCGGTAGCATTTTGGAGTGGGAGTGGTTGTGGGAGGGGTTTGGGTCTGCTATATATGTGCTGTCGGCCTGTATGGCCTCCACCTGTGCTGATTGAATGAATCTGTGGCAGATGCAATCCCTTCTGGCCGAGCACGTCCCGCACGTAAGGCTGCATTTGGCCGCATGGCATCTTGGGGTTGGAATCATGTATCAAATCCCGATGGCAGTGTGATGTACTTTGACTGATTTTCATGCTATGCTCCCATTGTTACACATGCTATGATTGCAGCCGCTTACATACCTGTGAAGAGTCAGTGGTATGTAGGGCTCGATCGATGGCCGACCCTCATGCAGCACAGTATCGTACTTCACCGACGGGCGTGGCGTCCCATTTGTGATTGCAGCCAGTTAGCATTATGACACACAGCCGCACTACATTGATGTAATTGTGAATGCAAGCGTTCACAGAAGCCTTTTCGACGTAATGTTGCAAGTGAGGAATTCGAAGGCCAGGATTTTTGGTTGCGAAGTAGCGGTGAGGAGACGCCCACAGGTCTGCCTGGAAATGTAACGTTCTATTGTTGAATGTCCTTGGGACAGGGCCCATAACGAGCAAGCAATGAATGACATGAATTGAATGGGATGCGCAATAGCGTAGTGGACGATAAGGCAGGACGTTCCCAAGTCCATCTAGCTTCACGACACTACAGATCCGGCCAGGAGCACAGTGGTTTTTGCAGACTGCATTACGCACAGACGCGATGGAAGTTTCACATATTATGTGAGTGAATGTTCATGCGTTTTCATTGCGGGATGAGGGAATGATGAATGGATGCATGGACAGATGATTCCATTTAGGGTCTGCCATGTACATGTGTTTTTTGATTCAATCCCCTTCCCCTGCGCTATGTGATGCAAGGCTGCCATAGTGGGACTTACGTCTATCTGCCCTTGTCGGATCCTCCCTGTCTCGACGCGCCTTCATACACTTGTGTCTAGGCACGTTACTAATCCCATGTCATGGGTTCTATCTTGACGGACGCATGCACAGTAACCGACGTTGCCAATGGTGTATTAACCTCGATTGGTTTCGTTATGTATCGATACTGATTTAGGGGTGTGTATATTCCTTTGGAGTGGCCTAGCATGCATATGGGTGTGGATTTGGTGTGTTGAATGAAGATAGTGATGCATCATGTGTCATGTAGTGCAATCGGTTAATTTGTGTTTCATTTTGGTGACAGGTATCTCCTGCCCTATTGCAGATGCCATCTGTACGCCACTCCTCCAGATGGTTTTTACTCTCGACACCTGCAGCTTCGGGTGAATCAGTGGAGCAGCATTACGATCTTATGGGACGATCGCCAATGGGCCACATGCCCTTACGCTGTTCTGGTGGCTAGGTGCAACATTTCGGCCTTTCAGCTGGACTAGTGCCTGCCTCATGGGACGGACCTGCGGTTCTTGCCGCTTCCATGTTGCCTTTTGGAACGTTGATGTTGGCCCTGTGTGCCATGATGGTACAGGGCGTCACACAAGTGGAAGCTGGTCAATTATTGCAGATGCAGCCCTCGGTGATGATGGATGTTTTGGTGTTATTTTACAAATTGCTGTGAGGCCTTTGTCATTTGGATGTGCATTTAAATTGTATTCCGATATTTGGCGTGTTGCGTTATTCTTTGCAGGTGATGTGGCGATTTTCGATTTGTGGCGGTATGTATTGCGAGATGATCTGCATTGTGTTCCGCCTTCTGAGTTGAGTTGTGTGGTACAGTACTGGCCGCTTTTGCCTACGTAGCACAGTGTGGTCACGGATAGGGGCTGCCATTGTGACTGTTTACATGATGTGCTGTTCAGGGGCGGGGGATTGGCTTTTGGCCGACTGGTGCCTGTCAGCCAGGTCGATTGATGGTATGATGGGATGTTCAGAATGTGGCTGGTCACAGGTGCCTGTGTTTGCGTGCGTTTGTTGGAGGGGGACTGGGGTCATGTCCATTGGAATAGCTTCTGTATTCATGCCATCTGTGCCCTGCAGCTCCCATCGGCCCCTCTTGGGATGTGCCTGGCTGCTCAGTCACTCTGCCAACTTGTGTGGTACATGCTTCTGCTGATGGTTGGTTTGTTTACTGGCAAGAGTACAGGTCTGGTGCAATCCCCCTCAGGATGCTGTTTTGGATGTTGCCTTGCGCTGGTGGCAAGCGATGGGGGACTACTGTTGTTTTGTGTCATGTGTTCTTGATTTCCATTTTGATGTCTTGTACCTTCACATGCCTGTGCTGCATCAGTACGGCTATGGTGAAATGCCGTACATGGATGCCCACTCACGGGGCGCTTCGAACACCTGCATGCATTTCTACGTTGGCATGCATGGGTGAATTGTAGATTTCACTGGTTGCATGGTGTGAGTACATTGCGCCTGCCAGGAGTTGTGCAATGTGGCCAGGGAGTGGAGTACAGGCACTCAGTGGGCCATTTACGGTTGGTTCACGATGCCGTATTTCTAGCCATGGCGGAATGGTCCATTCCGCCATGCCTGATGGCGTTAGGTACATGTCCGCTAGGGTCGGAATTGCCGTACCGTTGCACCATGGTGGTGTTTGCGGTTTGGCATGGTGCGCGCGCGCGTGCTTAGTGCAGTTAGCGTTGGCGTTCACTACGGTGTCGCTAATGGCTTCGTACTTTGCGGTGACGGGTCATAGTCGCACCGAGCGCTTTTCGATGGCGGTATTGCATTTCCGCCATCGTTTTCCCCTTTCCGCCAGGGTCGTAATGAGGGCCATTGTAAGGATTGATTGAATCACCCCCGGATCTTTCCCTGCCTAAGGTCTGGGTGTAGCGTTTCCCTGTCATCTGGGAGGAACCTCTGGGCAGTTTTTTAGAAGTTGTTTAGAAGAACCACAGTACATACAGAGACCTTGTTCTCTGTGTTGTTTGCGTTCTTTAGGAGTTAGAGGCCCTTGAGCTGTGTTAGACAGACTCCTGTGCAGTGCCCTTAGGGACCACTACACAAGATTAAGACTACAGGTGGTAGTACAATTTCACCTTTGGTACAAGCCTGTACTAGACAGAGTGGTAGCAATAGCGGAGCAGCCAGACTTATTCTCAAGAGCAAATGAGCAGTAGTAGAGATTACACAAAGGACTACAATTACTGTGACTCAAGCAAACACTGACTCAAGGTTTCTGGTTAAAAAATATAAGTACATTTATTTTTAGACCATCTGTTCACAAAACACTTCACTTCTATTAAATTAAAACCACACTTCAAATACACTACACACAACCAATTCCCCTTGTGCAGAACAATTCAAGGTAAGTACCTTTGGATTTGAACGACCGGTGTTGTGAAACAAAGAAGTTACCGGGGGTTATCACATGATCACTTTTTGACAGTAATGACAGTTCAGTCTTACGAAAGAGAAGCATACCCGCGAGCAGAAATGTTACCGTAGTCAAACACACTTAGCACATGAATTAACAAAAGAGATTTGGGCATAAAAATCATAGGCAATACTTTTGTCAAGGCAAATAGAATCAAGAGACACTTTCTAAAACGTAGATAAAAGTCAATAGGCCTGCGCCAGTGTCAATGGGGCAGGGGTCCTGTTGTCGAGGATCACAAGGTTAGAACAGTTCACGATTCGAGATTGCCAGGAGTACTTAGATATTGTCATAAGAGGAAGCAAATGTTATAAGAGGGAAGGAAGATAAGGACAAGCCTTTGGTGAGGAAAAAGGGGTTCACCCTAGTTCCTCGAAGTCGGACACAGTACCTTATTCGTATGAAGGAAATCTGGTGCCATGGGGTAGTTCCTGCAGACTCACGGTTCCTGAAGCTTCAGTCGTGGGACAAGGAGGACGACATCTGGAGCGATCTGCACTACCCAGGGATGAAGCCAGTAGCAGCAAAAGCAACAGTGAATAAAAGATGCGCTCCTTTAAAAACAGGAGAGGCTCTTCTGCTATCCGGACCACTACAGCTGTGTGCAGCGATTTCGAACAAGAAGATGATCCTCTGCCTGTGCAAGGTGAGCTGGTTGATCCCACCAGGCTCAAGGGAAGAAGACTCCGGACTGGATCTTCTCTTGTCGTTGAAGGGTAGATAGCTCAGGACTGCAACAGGGCTTCACTGGGACTCGGGAGTTGCAGCAGCCGTCTTCTTCTCCTCTTCTCTTCAGTTCTTTGCAGTTCCAGTGGCGACTCTGACTTCCAGCCCAAGAATCCTGCCTTTTATGCCAAAATCCACCATTTACACAGCCTGGCTGTCAATCACTCAGCAGGGGGGTTGTCTGGCCCGGACAACCACCTCAGCCAATCACGACAAAGTGTGACTTGGGTCTCCAAGGAGACCCTGTGCAGGGGGTGACTACACCCCTCCCTCACATTCAGCCCACCTAGACACCAAGGCGCCAGGAGGAGGGCTTCTCTGTAGAAGCCCGCCAAATGACAGTGAACAAAGAAGGCACACCTGGTTTGCCGCGCAAAGTAAAACACAAGAAGGACTTTAACAAAAAGAAATGGCAATAAAACCCAACCGAAGCCAAAATAAAAAGTATTTGGTCAAGCGGGTTTAAGTTCGAGGCTCATATAATAGCCTAAAACAGTACCACGTTTATACAGTATAATCGCGGTAGAAAAGCTAGGGTAGATACCACTGCCACCAGCCAAGTCTTAGTGTTAAGAGAGCAAAATAAAGCTCAGAGAGGCACACACAAAAAGGGATAGGAATTAACCCTTTCCAATACTCCATGTAAGATGGGGTTACTGGGTCTATAGTTTAAATGACTATATAAAGTTAATGGCAACTTTACCTGTAGTCAACCCCAGGAAAATGGAGTCAGGAGGAAGTCTCAAAGACAACCCTGTGTCACTGCACTGAAGGTGCTGTGTAACACACACAAAAAGTGGGGCTCATGGAGTGGTGAAGCTCCAGAGCCCAAGATCACACAGACAGTAGAAATACACATGGCAAAACACATGTAAGAGTGGGAAAAAGGCTCACACTCTTACTAGGTGGAAAAAAATAAACCACAGAAATCCAGCAAAGCTGCTGAGGGACTCAGCAGGTGACTAGGTGAGGGACATTAGCCATAAATGAGAATTCTCCCTAACACCCGCCCCACCCTGCCACCCGCAGACTAAGGGACAGGAGGATCTAATCCACTCCTGGATGGATCTCATACCTCTAGTTGGTTATAAACATCCTAGAGAGACCATCAGCATTTTGGTGGTGACTACCTGCTCTGTGCTCAATGGTACAATCACAGGTTTTCCTTTGTAAGCTATATGACCTACACACCCTTTGAGAGACATCTTTCTTTTTGAAGCTATAGGGGATCTGGTTGACCAGTCCCTCAGAAGTTGGTTCAACTCCTGAACCTGAGATAGGCTTTTTCAAAGGGTCCTTATAAAGGATTCCCTTAGGTCTAGAGGGGCCTCGAGGGTTCCTCACCACCTCTCTTTTGGGAGCAGGTTGGGTCTCAGGCTTCTTGGTTGGAGGGGCTGGGGATAAGCAAGGTACATTAGGATTTGGGTTGGAGTCTTTTGTAGAAGGTCCAACAGTCTGAAGGTTTTCGGCCTTAGACTTTGTTTTTCTGGTTTTCCACCAGCACTGAGAATTACCAGTTCTCTTAGGCCTAGAGAGGGGTCCAGTTGGTCTATCCACCTCTTCCTCGGAAGCATGGGGAGTCAGAGACTTTAAAGATGGGGGAACAATGATGGAGCTTGGTTTGGGCTCCCATTTCCCTAACATACTAGCCTGAAACTTGCCTGGGTTAGAGGTCAATTTACTAACTCCAGGGCTTGTAGTGGGGTTCTCTGTAGAGGTTCCCACAGGCTCAGAGGGATCCCTTAAGGTGGCCTCTCTAGCCAATTTGGTTTGGTTCTGCTTCTCCATACTGGGTGGCCTGAGGGTACTGGATACTACTCCTAGAGTTTTCCCCAACAGGACTCTCCCAGGCACCTCACTCTGAATACTGACAGGGATCTTCACTGTCATTTTGTTATACTGAATGAGAGCTGGTAGAATAGGAACCATCTGGACAGGGCCTTCAGCAAGTTTGGTGGGGTCTTTGGGTGCCTTGGCAACATCCTCAGGCCTGAAAAATCTTTCCACAACTGTTCTGCTGGCCCCAGTGTATCTCATGGCAGGGGTGTCCTGGCCATTGACAAGAACACTGTTCACATAATACTCCCTCGAGTTTTCAGGAATGGAGTCATACACATCACTATGTTGTTTTTTACCCAGACCCTTGGACTGTAAGGATACAGTTGCTTGAAGAGCCAAAGGTTCTTCTGCAAACAAGTGAAAGTGAGCACTAGCCATCTGTACTTCTCCCTCTGCGGAGAAGGCTAAGGAGGTAGTGCTGACCCCTGCCGGGTTACCCTTACGTCTGGGATCTCCTCTCACATGGTCAGTTGACCCACAACTAAAGCATTTACCAAATGCTCTCTGGAATGGGGGTCTGGCCTGACCTACCTCTGGTTTGGCACCAGTAGGTACACTAGCCCTATTTGGTTTCCCTTGTGGTTTACCCTGGTTATGTTTGGGGACCTCTTCTGGAGGGGAGGTATTTTTTTTATTTTTTTTATTGATATAGTTGAATTGAATCAACTTTTCAATGCAAAACCTTACCTTTAAAACAGTCGCATTAAAACAGATAGAAACCAAATCTAGTACAATTAAGAATACAACATAACAACAGCAATATTGTTAGTTACACAGTTGGTAGAACAATTATTGATCATAAAGAATTCCCTTTTTTTAAACACATTAAGAGGTTGGAGGAAATACAGAGAAAGCAAACACATAAGTAGCTCAACAAATTAGATTCACTGCATAAAGAAAATTAATGATTGCAATTTGTAAAGAAACATTTGTAGTGCACAACAATGTAGACCACCTCTGAACTGGATCCATATTTCCCACAAGTTAAGGCGCATTCTTAGGATTCCTGAACGTACTTTTTTACAGGGAAACCTAAGAAGGTACAGTTCCATAGACCCCAGGTCTTTGTTTGAATTTTTTCTGGCATAGCGGTTTTATATTGGAGGCATCAAGATCTAGTCTCAATCCAGTCATAACGATAAATAAGATGTTTTGCTTTATCGGGATTGGTAAGAAGCATGTTAAGCGTGACATCCGCTTGCACTAAGATGTTATAGATGGCACGTAGCCAGCATTTGACAAAGTGATGTTTCGTCTTGAAGATATAGTCCGACAGGAATTTCAGGATGTTAATCTCCTTGGTTGACACCAGACATTTATGGAGGAGTGCACAAGCTTTCCACTGGTATTGCGCATGTCGAGAGGTTAAACTTAGCTCATAGCGCAACCAAACCACTGGGATGCATTGGGGAAGATGAAGGATCGCTTTCCAAAACTTGCCTTCCAGCTTATCTAACACTGCTGGGGACCAGGGTGGTTGGGATTCGAGGCCATATAGTATGCAAGGAGTGGCTTTTTGTTTCCAATAGATCATCGCTGGCTTCATGGTGAAGGCACCATAGCGGTGCATTATGATCTTGACTTGTGAAATAGCTGTATCTAGCTCGTGTTTCACAGAATCTAAGTGGCCGGCAACTGAGTTACTACCATCAAATACCATTCCCAAGTAGACATAGTTCGATACTGTTGCCAAATTGATGTGGTTAATGGTCCATCAAGGTTTATGCCTGGCCAAATTATTAGGTCTATAGATAACAATCTGCGTTTTTGAAGTATTGACCCGCAGTTCATTTTTCGCTATGTTATCGTTAAATACATCAAGTAGACTTTGAAGGCCACTCTGGGTTTTGGAAATTAATACCAAATCGTCGGCATACATAAGAGTCTGGATCAAATGATTGTTTATTTTGGGTGAGTCAGATGGTATTGCCTCAAAGACCTGCCGTACATCATGCTTGAAATAATTGAAAACCGCAGATGCCAGAAGACAGCCTTGTTTTAGGCCGCGGGCAGTTGGAATTTCCGTAGATAGTAAACCTCCCAAGGTTAATCTGATGCGGATTGATGTTTCACAATGTAGTGAATAATTTGCTGTAATGTGAAAGGGCATTTGCCTCTGGTGAGTTTAGCAAAGAGAAGGGGGCGGGAGATGGCATTGAAAGCTGTGTGAAGGTCTACAAAGGCAAAATAAATTGCCTGTTTGGACACCTGTGCTTGAAATCTAACTGCATTTAGGCAGAGCATGTTAATATTCGTGCCCATGCCTGCTAGAAAACCCATCTGGAAGGGGTCTCTTGTCCAGAGATTGAAATCCCGAAGGATAAGTTTAGAAAAAAGCTTCCCAGGCGCATCTAGAAGTGCAATGGGCCTATAATTACAAGGGAGGGTGCGAATTGGCACTATGATGGAGGTTTTCCATGAATTGGGAATGCTGCGAGAAGCAATGATCTGTTGGAAAAGATTGTTCAAAAGTTTTGCCCACATGGGGGGGGGCGGTTAGATTTAAACATGAAATTACTGAGGCCATCAGGGCCCATAGCTCGGGAAGGACTAATGTGTTTGATGTAACCTTCAAGAATAGTTTGTGAACATTCAAGAAACCAGGTTTGCAGACCTTCAGGTCGGTAGGCAAGATTAGAGAAAAAGGAGTTATTAGATGATACACAATTCCAGGTTATTGTTAGTACGAGCAAGTGATGGTCGCTATGGACCTGTGGGATGACTTGAAAAGTTTGTATCAGCCCATTTAAGTTAGAATGAGTATACATATAATCGATAGTGGTACATATATTTTCTCTTTGCCATGTTGGGTGAGCTGGAATGTCGCCTCGTATAGAGCCATTAGTCATGTGAAAATTACGTTCCAACATAAATGCAGACCAACGCTTAACCTTTGCAATTGTGGTTTTGCCTTTAGGGTGCAGACAATCTAAGTTGAGGTCTCCAACAATAATTGTGTCTGTGATTCCCAGAGTCAGAATTACCAGATCAAGGATGCTAGTTAGGCCAGCATAAAAGGCAGTATCAGTTAACCCGAGGGGGGTTGCGATATATGTTGATCAAAGCAATAGTGTGGGAAGGGCATGAAATCTTCACAAGCTGTATAAAGGAAGACACCGAGGCCCAAGACTGAACAGCAAATACCCTTGACATCTTTACCCCCACCAAAAGGCCTGATGACGGACGACCCTTGGGGCCAGCAATAGCTAGAAGTAGTGCAACCTCATAGTTATTCCATGTAGGTGATTGCAAGAGCCAAGTTTCTTGCAAGACTATAATGTTGTATGCTGCCTGAAAACTAGAAATAGATGCCTATAAGTGCGAGTGGCCTCGTGTATTCCAACTAGCAATGGTAAAATGGTATTCTATGGGTGTGACTAATGGTTATGACATGTGAGGCTGTTCGTGATAGGCATGTTTCACTGTTTCATTCGTGTAGGTATTGGAAACCAAATGTTTTACATCGTTTCTGCATGCATACGCGCTGGGTCTTGCGCTAGTAAAAAGCCCATGTTGAACAACTGCATTTTGGATTTCCAGATAGTATTTAACACAATTCCCGAGGGAAACCACAAGCGCACCACCGAACAAGTGGACTCGGAAATGAATTCAATTTGTTCGATGTCACTAGAACAAATATCTTCGAGTTCCACTAGTTCTGAAAAGATGTTTAACACACTACGTCTGTTAAGATCATAGGTGCCAAAACTACCTCCTTGACATTTTAGGATTAAAGAGTGACATTTCCGGATGTCTAGAGAATGAGGTCTGGTGGTCAGAAGATGAGCAGCTTGTGGCCTGATATTTGTAGTTTGATCAACATCATTCAATGGATGGGAAGCAGGTTCGATGGGCCGAAATGCCTGGGGATGGCCAGGCTAGGAGGTTGAGAAGAGTGACAGGAGCCATCTATGTACATTGGAACGGTATTTAGAAGGAGCCATTGGAGCAAGTCGGAGTTCGATTCTCGGGGCTTTTGAATTGATGTGGGTGCGGAGGGATGAATGCAAGAAGCTAGATAAGAGTCCACTGCCCCGCGTATTTGGATCGTTGCAAGTGCCCAGGCCTATTGTCCACTCACAGAGGTAACAGGGGGCAAATTTTTGATCGAACTACCTGTCCCAAGCTATTTTTGACAACATCAGGAGATCTTTGGATGTTTACATAGTCCAATTCTCAAATAAGGGCGTCCAGTGGTGGGTAAGATGCTGCTGCAGATGGAATAGTCATTGCAGGTACCACAGGATTTTGAGGTTTAGAAATTAGCTCTAGGGAGACATGCTTAGGTGGCAAGGCAGTCGGAATCAAGGGCACTGCTAACTCCTGCACAGAAAAGGCAGACTCTTGTGAGTTGAGGCTAAGTGGCAAGACAGCCAGGGGTTCTTCAGTGGGTAACAATGGTGGACATGTTACTACTTCGAGTTGCTTGTCTCTGAACTTGGTTTCAATGTTTGAAAAAAGGATTTCATTGTTTGTTTAGGGAGTCTTAATGTGATGTGATTCGCATTCTTTTTAGTTGGAGGGCAAGACACCTTTGAAATTGTTTTTTTCTTTCTGGTAGCAGTTGGAATGAACGTGGAGCCCCTTTCCTTGGTAGAGCTCGTGGCTGATGGAAGGACTGGAATTAGGGTAGGATCAGGGCCAACTGGAGATGCCGGAAGACTAGCCCACGATTCGTTGGAAGGGGCAATGCCGGCAGGAGGATTAATTCCTACCTCAGGGGTAATGATGTTTGCAATTGCTGGTAGGACCGAGGTAGGTGGTGAAGGGGGACACAGGGATCCAGCAGAGCCAACAGTGATGATGGAGATATCAGTTGTGACATTATCTACTTTCAAGGCATCATGGGGAGGTGACTTGGAGTACTGTACAAGTGTTTCCAGCGGAGAGAGCACTTGATGGGATTGAATAGATTGTTCTGAAAGTTTTGCATCTAATCCTTCATATAATTTGAAGAGACTTTGTAAGTTTAGATGCATAGCAGCTAGGGTAACATCAAGCATAGAGGGCAGGGAAGGTATGGCTGCTATGGTAGTATCAAGCATAAGAGGAGGGGGGTTGAGTATTTGGGGTTGGAGAGATAGAATCTTCATCCTGGATCGGGGGAGAGGGAGGATAAGTAGCCAATGCACGCGCCCTTCGAGGTGTGGGATACACAAAGGATATGGTTGGGGAACTTGTAGATGATGCTGAGTCTGATGTGAGTTCCACGACATCATTGGGGGCAGTGAACATGTAAGTTGGTGATTCACACTGACTAGCGTATAGGGAGAGGTTGGGGTCGGTGCAAGGCGAAGAGGTTTGTGGCACGGCTATGTTCATTGTTCCTTTCTTCGGAAGAGAGAAGCGAGGAAGGGGTGTGCGAAGCATGGTGTTATCCGATAGGGGAAGCGCTGAGAAGTTCGAACCAAGCTCTTGTTGGGGGAGAGCTATTGGCGCACACAGAACTAATGCTCGTGGGGTGTTCGCAACCTCAGTGCTTATGAGTGGCAGAGCGGACAAGATCACTCCTTTGGTGATTGCCACCACGTTCACGGGGGACAGGGTAATGGTCTTATGGGACCGGCATGAAGCACGTGTAAGCGGAGTAGACAGGCCTTTCTGTTGTAGCGAGACAGGCATGCCAGTTTTTAAAGAGTACGCCATGAAGCGTCGGAAGAGACACCTAATAAGGCACTCCAAAAAAAGAAAAGAAAATTAAAATCAGATTACACACAACCATTAAATTATAAATTTATATTTAGTTTTTTTTTGTCCAATGCTCAACTTTCCAATAAAAATAAAGGTAAACAAAAGTAAAATAAAAATACAGGGAACACCTCGACCGCTGGCTGCACAGCTAAGCAGCCAAGCAGTACTTAATCAGTACTTGCGTCGAGTGCGCGCATGCGGGTGCGCGTGTGCGTTGTTTAAATACAGTTGACCAATCTGGTCGGAGAAGAGGTGGGACTCTGACAAAAATAGAAAGGAAAGGAGGGTCAGAAAATGGCAAAGTCCACAAGCAAAGTCCACAGAATCCGCTCGTAGTGTGTTCACCTTCTTAAAGGGTCCACAGCCCGCAACGGCACCACAGCACAGCGCGGCAAAGTCGCAATCACAGAAGGGCAGCAGAGCACCGTGGCAGCCAAGCAGTACTTAATCATGGGAGGTATTGGAATTCTCCTTGTTATCTTTCTTTGGCTGCTTTCCCTCATCCTTTTTCTGAGTTGCCCCAGAATCCTTGTGAGTAGCCCTTTTGGCAGCCCACAAGTCAGCAGCCTTAGCTAACTTCTTAGGATCTATCTCATTTGAATCAGCCAAGTGCTTTCTAAGCTCAGGAGAGCAGGCATCATAAATTGACTCCAACATAACAAGATTCCTCAAACCTTCAAAAGTGTTCACTTTGTAACCCTTAACCCAACCATCTAAGTTTTTCAAACAATCACACACCCAGGTAGCCCAAGGGGTACCATCATGCTTTTTGAGGGTCCTAAACCTCTTAAGGTACTGGGAAGGGGTCTTCCCGAATCTAGCTATTAAAGTTAGCTTCACACACTCATAATCCTGCTTATCCACCTCCCCCAATTCCATGACAGCATCACTTGCAACAGGGGGGAGCCTAGAGAAAAGCCAAGGAATCAACGGATTGCCTGAGATACCCTGAATCTCATGATTGTACTCAAACATTGCTAACCAATCCAAAACATCAAGTTTAGTCTCATACATACCAATCATTTCCTTTGGCATACAGGGTCTCTTAGGACTGGAAGACCTAGAAGATCCTGGGAGAGAAGCATTTTCTTCAGACAATTTCTTCATCTCTAAAGCATGAGCCATCTCCATTTCTCTGAGCCTTAATTCTTGATGTTTCATGGCATTTTGTGCATCAGTATGTTTCACTTCCAATTCGTCTCATTTTCTCAAGTGCAATAAATTCAGGAGTGAGTGTAGGACCTGTTGGGGTCACTGTGGAGAGAGGTTGTTCTTTCTGAGCAGGTAAGGGAGTGGTAGGGTTTCCTAACAAGGACTCATCTACTTCTTCTAATCCAACACTCTTAGAATCAGAAAGATCAGTATCCACATTTGCTGGAGGGGTAGGCCCTTCTGACCCACTCTCCAGACTTTGTTTTCCCAATAACCTAGCAACCAGTTCAGATTTGTTTCCTTCACCAGAGAGGCTCCTCTCTCTACACATGGTTCTCAGAACCTCAGCAGTATATTTTAAGAGACTCTCTTCACTGTAGTTTTCCATATTTGACATGATTTTTCAGTTAACAGAATTAGTGGTGTTTAGCCTTGTGGTTAGTTGACCCAAGTTAATAGCACTCTAAGTGCAATCACTATACTTAAAAATCCCACCGCTGTACACCAGTGTTAGGCAGAATCTTGGCCAGTGCCCTTAGGGACCACTACACAAGATTAAGACTACAGGTGGTAGTACAATTTCACCTTTGGTACAAGCCTGTACTACACAGTTAGAGTGGTAACAGTAGCGGAGCAGCCAGACTTATCTCAAGAGCAAATGAGCAGTAGTGGAGATTACACAAAGGACTAAAATTACTGTGACTCAAGCAAACACTGACTCAAGGTTTCTGGTTTTTAGGCAGAATCCTGTGCAGTTCCCTTAGGGAGCACTACAGAAGATTAGGACTACAGGTGAGAGCAATAAATCCCCTTTGGTATCAGTCTGTACTACAAAGATTTAGTTGGTAGCTGTGGCTGAGCAGTCAGACTTATCTCAAGAGGGAGATGAGCAGTATTCAGGGTTTACACAATAGGCCTTCAGTACTACGGAACAAGGAAACACTGACCAAGGCTTTGTAGTAAAAGAATATATATATTTTATTTTATACACTTCTAGTAAAACACATCTATCACAGTTCTTAAAGCAAGTTAAATTCTGTCAAAGAAAGTATACACAACTCCCTAGTTAAATTGTAGACAAGTTTGAGCAAAAGTGAAAACTGAGCAAAACGGTACAGTGCAAACCAAACACAAATGGCACTCTAGCATTTTCTCACAATGGAGAGAAAGCACAAGTTCTACAGAAATTCCTTCTTACACACCCTAGCAACACTTCCCATAGGTTTGTGAACCAGTTTAAGTAAGGCAGTGCAACAGTATAAAAAATACTTAAATGAAAACTGAGCAAAATGGCATTTCACAAGGTTTAACAGTGGGGAGGAAAGGGTGGTTATAAGAAGTAGGTGCACCAACACATTTCTAGTTGAGAAGCAATCTAGAAAAGGCAGTTCTAACAAATTTAGCCAGAGTTAGTAGGCCTGCTCCAGAGTCAGTGGTACAGGGCAAGGGCCCAGGAGCAAAATGTTCTTGTAGCTGCAGTCAAGTCTTTGGTTAACGATTTGAAAAGGTGGATGCAGAAGGTGAAAGACAATGTCAAAAGAGAGGGCCGGCCAACCCAACAGGTAGGTAAAGGATTTAAAACACCTTTAGCACTATCATGCAGAAAGGGCGGCCTGGCGGATCAATGTACCTTATAAATGACGAAGTGGCTCCTGCGGTGGCGGTTGTTCCTGGTAGTTCCTGCAGTTCGGGGGATCCAACAGAGGAAGAGAGGCTCTCGTCGTGGAGGAAGGTTTGAGTTACTGCACTACCCAGGGATGAAACCAGCCGCGGTGCTGCCCGACGAATAAAAGGTACGCTCCTTTAAATCGCGGTCCGGGTGGACGGGTGCCTGGCTATCCGGTCTCTGAGTACGTGGTACTGGCGATTCGACCAAGGCAGGTCCGGGAAGGCGATTGGCAAACTGGTTGGCCCCACCAGCTCAAGGGAAGAAGGCTCTTGCAGATGAAGATCTTCTCTCGTCGTGTGGAGAAAAGTGGTGAGACGCTGCAGCAGGGCTTCACCGGGGGTTCAGTCATTGCAGATGTCTTTGGCTTCTCTCCTCTTCGGCTTCTTAGTTCCAGTGGCGACGTCTTGCTCTTCCAGTCCTCGGGACACTGCTTTTATGCAAAAAGATCCCCATTCATACAGCCTAGCTGTCACTCACCCAGTGGAGTGGTCATCTTGTCGGGAGACCCTCCAGCCTATCAGGATAGAGCGTGACATGGGTTGCTAAGGCAACCCTGTCCAGGGGTCCTACTCGCCCTCCGACACAATGGACCCACCCCAGACTCAGTGGCGCGAAAGGAGGGCTTCTCGGCAGAAACCCGCCAAAAGGACGAACAAAGGATCCCCGACATGGGTTAGGAGTTTAGAGAAAGACACGAGAAAGAAGTTATATTGAAGTTCTGGCAAATAAAACCTACCGGAGTAAAGTTAATATTAAAATAAACCGGCGGTATGTTAGAGGCTGTAAGAAAATGTGGTAGCCTCAAACAATGGGAAAATCCCAAAGGAAAATATTTGCGGTTGAATATTTACAGTAGTAACCACTGCCACCAGCCAGAAACTTTTGAGAGAGAGACTGTACGGTACCCCCTCGAAAATGAACATAAGGGAAACACTATTAACCCTTCCCAGCACTTCCATAGTAAGATGGGTTGTACTGGTTTAGTTCACAAAAATTGACTAGTAAAGTCAATGGGGACATAACATGCCCTGGGAGACAGTAGTCAGTCCCAGGGTATGGAGTCTGTGTTTGGGGGTCGCTACGACACCCCTGTGTCACTGTACGGAGGGTGCTGTTTAACACGTGAATAAAGATGGTTGCTATGGAGGTGAGAGAAACCCCATAGACATTAATCAAAAAAATAGCATAGGACACACATAGCAAAAATGCATGAGTGTGGGAAAAAGAGTCTCGCTCTTAGCAGGAGAAAAAAAAAACCCTTCAAATCCAGCAAAGCTGCTGGGGGACTCTATAGGTAAGGGAAATTAGCCATAAGATAAGAATTCTCCCTAACACTGGTTAAAAAATATAAGTACATTTATTTTTAGACCATCTGTTCACAAAACACTTCACTTCTATTAAATTAAAACCACACTTCAAATACACTACACACAACCAATTCCCCTTGTGCAGAACAATTCAAGGTAAGTACCTTTGGATTTGACAGACCGGTGGTGTGAAACAAAGACGTTACCGGGGGTTATCACGCAATCACTTTTTGACAGTAATGACAGTTCGGTCTTACGAAAGAGAAGCGTACCCGCAAGCAGAAATGTTACCGTAGTCAAACACACTTAGCACATGAATTATTACAAGAGAGTTGGGGATAAAAATCATAGGCAATACTTTTGTCAAGGCAGATAGAATCAAGGGACACTTTCTAAACGTAGATAAAAGTCAATAGGGCTGCACCACTGTCAATGGGACAGGGGTCCTGTTGTCGAGAATTACAAGGTTAGAACAGTTCTCGATTCGACATTGCCAGGAGTACTTAGATATTGTCAAAAGGGGAAGTAAATGTTATAAGAGGGAAGGAAGATAAGGACAAGCCTTTCGTGAGGAGAAAGGGGTTCACCCTAGTTCCTCGAAGTCGGACACAGTACCTTATTCGTATGAAGAAAAGCTGGTGCCACGGCAGTTGTTCCTGGTAGTTCCTGCAGACTCACGGTTCCTGAAGCTTCAGTCGTGGGGACAAGAAGGAAGACGTCTGCAGCGATCTGCACTACCCAGGGATGAAGTCAGCAGCAGCAAAAGCAACGGTGAATAAAAGATGCTCTTCTTTAAAAACAGGAGCGGCTCTTCAGATGGCTATCCGGACCACTACAGCTGTGTGCAGCGATTTCGACCAAGAAGAGGATCCTCTGCCTGTGGAAGGTGAGCTGGTTGATCCCACCAGGCTCAAGGGAAGAAGACTCCAGACTGGATCTTCTCTTGTCGATGAAGGGTAGATGGCTCAGGACTGCAGCAGGGCTTCACCGGAACTCAGGCAGCAGCCGTCTCCTTCTCCGCTTCTCTTCGGTTCTTTTCAGTTCCAGCGGCGACTCTGACTTCCAGCCCAAGAGTCCTGCCTTTTATGCCAAAATCCCCCATTCACACAGCCTGGCTGTCAATCACTCAGCAGCAGGGTTGTCTGGCCCGGACAACCACCTCATCAATCACGACTAAGTGCGACTTGGGTCTCCAAGGAGACCCTGTGCAGGGGGTTACTAAACCCCTCCATGACATTCAGCCCACCTTGACACCCAGGCGCCAGGAGGAGGGCTTCTCTGTAGAAGCCCGCCAAATGATGGTGAACAAAGAAGGCAAACCTGGTTTGCCGTGCAAAGTAAAACACAAGAAGGACTTTAACAAAAAGAAATGGCGATAAAACCCAACTGGAGCCGAAATAAAAATTATTTGGTCAAGCGGGTTTAAGTTCGAGGCTAATATAATAGCCTAAAACAGTATCCCGTTTTATATAGTATAATCGCGGTAGAAAAGTTAGGGTAGATACTACTGCCACCAGCCAAGTCTTAGTGTTAAGAGAGAAAAATAAAGCTCAGAGAGGCACACACAAAAAGGGATAGGAATTAACCCTTTCTAATACTCTATGTAAGATAGGGTGTACTGGATCTGTAGTTTAAATCACTATATAAAGTTAATGGCAACTTTACCTGTTTCTGGGGGAAAGTAACAGCCCCAGGAAAATGGAGTCAGGGGGAAGTCTCAAAGACAACCCTGTGTCACTGCACTGAAGTTGCTGTGTAACACACACAGAAAGTGGGGCTTATGGAGTGGTGAAGCTCCAGAGCCCAAGATCACACAAACAGTAGAAATACACATGTAAGAGTGGGAAAAAGGCTCACACTCTTACCAGGTGGAAAGAAATAAACTCCGTAAATCCAGCAAAGCTGCTGAGGGACTCACTAGGTGAGGGAAATTAGCCATAAAATGATAATTCTCCCTAACAGCTGTGCCGATTTGTATAGGTTCATCAACCTGCGCTCTTGATGGAGGCATAGAAGGGTTGACGATGGAAGGTGGAAATGGTCTGGAACTTCTTCTCTCCTGCCGGCGTTCGGTCAAGCGATGAAGAGTCAGGGACACGAGTTCCTGGAAAGTGTTAAGTCTTGCTACCCGGGCTAACTTGTCCTTAATATCTTTGTGCAAACCCCGACAAAACACGGTCTGTTGGGCGGAGTCCGGCCAACCCGCGTCCACAGCAAGTTTCATAAAGGAAGATACATAGGTCTGGACATCGTGTGCCTCTTGTCGTAGGTCAAACAGGGCTTTGTATGAGGAGTACTGCACTTCAGGTCTGTCAAACCTGGCCTTGAACAACTGGGTGAACATAGTGTAATCACACATCACAGTCAGACTTGGTGATCAAAACGTTAGCCCATGCCAGGGCATTTCCCACAAGGTTTGAGATAAGGAACCCAACTCGGGCTCTATCAAGTTCATTGGCCCGAGGGCGAAAGGTGAAATACAACAAAGATGCGTCTAGGAATTTAGGAATTCCTTGAATGTCTTAGGGTTGCCGTCATATTTTCCAAAGGGAAAAGACAGGGAAGGGAGGTCACCTCGCTGGTCTTGTCTTGTCTTATGCCAATCTGTTGTCTCAATGTGACATTTTCAGCTTGGAGAGACTACACTGCAACAATCAGTCCTTGTAAAGCCGCCACCAACTCCTGGTATTGTTCCAGAGAGGCCATTTTAGTCCTTTGGCGTTGCAAACTCTATGCATTAATCAGTCTAAATGTTTACTCCTGAATTTTTTACCTAGGATCGGAAACCCCAAGTATACAATGCTCTCAACTGCCTCCAGAACTTCTGAATTTAGATGCCAAGAAAAAGTCTTCCCACTACGTGGCTCGGCTATCGTTAATATCTTCGTCTTAGATACATTAATTTTTAGGGTAATTGTGACTGCATATTCTGCAAAAGCTGTAATTAATCTCCTCAGACAGATAGGGGGTCAGATCAAAAAGTAAAAATCATCTGTGTAAGACAAATAAAATATATGAGTGGAATCTATCTTTGGGGAGGCCAATGATTTACTCTCAAGCTCTGGTGACTCCTCCCTATGTTCCTCTTCACCTGGTTCTTCAGTAGAGCTGTCTTGGCTCTCCGTCTTCTTCCTCCGACTCTTCTTGGTCCCCTCGTTGTTCTTATACTTTTTCTTCTTCTTCTTCTTCTTGTTCTTCTTCTTCTTCTTCTTCTTCTTCTTCTTCTTCTTCTTCTTCTTCTTCTTCTTCTTCTTCTTCTTCTTCTTCTTCTCCTCCTCCTCCTCCTCCTCCTCCTCCTCCTTCTTCTCCTTCTTCTCCTTCTTCTTCTCCTTCTTCTTCTCCTTCTTCTTCTCCTTCTTCTTCTCCTTCTTCTTCTCCTTCTTCTTTTCGTAGAGATAAGGATGAGCTCTCCCAGAGGCCACCTTCACTGAGTAGATACACTTCAGACAAGATGGGACTCAGATGAACCAGCCCCCAACAGGGAAAAAGCCAAATGGCTAAATAAAACCAGGGTGTATGTGATGATAGTGGATCCTGGAGATCTAGTAGTCCAAGATCGAACACTGGTGACTTGGATGCACTGGAGGAGCAATGCAGGCTGGAAGCCGAGCACTGGTAAAGGTATACCAAAGTACAATCCCTGCCGGTAACAAGGGAGGCTTAAATGAACTGGTGGCAGTGATACCATGGAAAGGCTGGAGAGTAAAAGAGAAACTAAACCAAAATAGTAACCGCAGGAAGAGGGTCGTAGGGATGCTGGCTGAGTAGAGCTGATAGAATAGAGGGAGGTGAGCCAAACAACAACCCGTGACAAGGAGATGCCTAGAAAGAAATGCTGCTGGAGTTGTCGGCCCGCAGTGTGAGCAGAACGGGAGGCGCAAGCCTAACAACCACCGGCGTACAGGAGAAGACGGACGAGAACGCCACAGGAGATGCCGACTCCGCAGGCGATCTAGCGCGGGAGGCGCGAGCCGTATGCAACCCAAAAGTGAGAGTGAACACAGCTGGAAAACGGCGTACCGGCAGACCGGATGCAGAGAGGAAACAAAGGGGAACACAGACTGAACACAGTTGGAAGGCAAAGAGTAGCGAACTACGAGCATACAAGTAACAAGTGTTGCAACAAGCAGGCGGTGTGGCTCCATGATATAGAACCGAAGCCATGGAAGATTAGACTGCTACTGTAGGGATAAGGGGAAACACGTGACACCCCGATCCAACGGAGCATCCAACGCTGCCATCCCTTCCAGGGACAGAGTCACATTTACCATTAAGATGGTATTCTACGTCTGACATATATAGAATAAAGGGGTGGGGCAAGAACGCACCCGTGCCTCAGACCTCTGAGTTACAATATCCCTTGAAAGAGTTCCCTGTTGATCCGTCTCACTTGAACCTTGCTCTGTTTATGCAACCCCACTATGAGTTTAAGCAAGTTCGGAGGGATTTCCCAGTCAAATAGTTTATTCCATAGTTTGTTCTTATTTACCAGGTCAAAAGCAAAACTTAGGTCTATGGATACCACATAGACCTTCTTGTATGTACCATTCCGCACCTTCTCCTGAAAACATTTCAGGACAAAGCGATTTAGGCTAGTGGCATGCATTTTCCAGAATCAGGTTTGCCCTGTCCGGATTATCCCAATCCCTGCTGCCCATTCTTCTAGTTGTAGAAGTATGCTTGCACAAATCTTGCTGTCAGCGTCCAGTAAAGTTATTGGACGGTAACAGCAAGGGTCTGATGTTAAGCTCTTCCTTTCGTAAATCGGCAAAATGTGTGATGTACGCCATGAGGGTAGGAAGTCGGCCTTTTCAATGATATGTATGAAGAGTGGAGTTAATATGTATGCCCAAAAACCTGGGTCACCTTTAAACAAAAGGTTTGATAACTTTTTCGAACCCAGTGCCCTTGAGCTGCTAGATTTCATAAGACTTTCCTCCACTAGCTGTGGGTTGATTTTATATAGACTATCGGAGCCTTCCATATTCAATCCATCTCGAATGGGAGGAAAAACACTGTTCTCAATCGAGAATAAGGACTTGTAATGTCTGACCCAAACAGCATTTGTCTGTAGGACCGCTTGACTACCTTCCAATGAGTTCACTACCCACCAAAAATTGCTAACTTCATTGTGTCTAAGCATTTCTAACATGAATTCAGCATAATTTTGCTTTATCCTGGCCTGCTGCTGTTTACACCAGTTTTTATGTTGTTGTTTAATTCGCCTCATTTCGTTATCTGGCACTTTCTCCACACTGTTGTTTATCTGTATCTTATTAATTGTTTGCCTCATAATAAGTTTGGCATTTGCTATTTTTTCGTCGTATACATTGGTGTATTTAGCAGGTCTGGTCTTCTGTTTTCCACTGCCGTTCATCATACATTTCTGGCTGTCCACCAGGAAACTCTCATACTCCTACATCCCGTCCCCTTCCTCCATACTTTTTGGACATTCCGTCCAGTGGGACGGGATCGGAGCACTTTTGTAAAAAAACATCAAATTGAAAAATGTGTCCTTCTTCTCCTTTTAAGCGGGGTACCGCACACAGCCGTAACCCCGCCCTCCTTAGCTCCGCCCCACGCATCGCCCTTCAGTCCTTTTCTCCGCGCGGTCGGGGCTGGGCACACTTGCATCACTGGGAAGAAATGTTTTCTTCTTTCACTTTGTCCTTCACTCCTGCTCCGGTTCTGCGGTCGCGTAGTCCTCTATCTAGGCTGGATCGTTTGGGATTTGTCTCTTGTTCCTCTTGTGAACGTCGCTTCACTAGGGCGGATCCCCATTCTTTCTGTTTGGAGTATCTGGGACCGGATCTCCGTTGAGACTCGTGTTTTCTGCGTTTCCCTTTTGGTCCGGGCACTTCAGCATCCTCTTTGTCTTTGGAAGGAGGTCTTCCAGTGAGTTCCTCCACCGCATTTTCAACTCTTCATCAACAAAAAGAAGAGATGCCTGGTAAGTTCCTTACTTTTTAAGGCACCCCGGCCGCGGGTACTCCTTCCCGGGGTCCTCCAGGTGCGGGAGGGGCTTCAAGATCTCTTCTACCAGGGTTTCCCCTGAGGTGCCTCGCAGGCCTAATAGGCGTACCAGGGTTTACTCCCAGGGTTCCCGCGAGGGGCCTGCCGACACTGGATTGTGATCTGAGGTTCACCAATCAGGTGCTAATAACCAGCCCAGTTGTGCTGAGGCTTTGGGTACCGGAGTTCGCTCCGAGGTCTCCTTGTCTGGAGCTTCCCATACAGACACAGGGGTGTGCCCTGAGGCCTCCGTTTAGGCTTTCTGTACCGAACCAGGGCTCGAGGCCGCTCTCGAGGGAGCTATACAGACCGGACTCCATTCTGAGGTTCCTCTCATTGAGGTTAAGGTGTGTACCGACAGAACTGAGAGACCCTTTAAGGTCTTGTCTGTGAGGTGGATTCCTCAACATTCCCGCACTCGCGGTGATACTGGCTCTGTTGAGGGGGCACAGGGAGAGGTCGCTGACCGTATCTCCTCTGTTACCGACTTTGACGATGTTCCTCTCTTGGAGGCTAATTCAACGGGCCCCTTCAGGATGTCCAGTAAACATCCGAGGCTCTACAGTACCGGCTCTGCCGAGGATTCTTGTGTCAAGGCTAAAGTTTGGATCATGTCCCATGACCATCCTGTGGAGATACTTTTTTTAATTGTTTTTATTGTATATGGTTAACATTAACCTTTTACAAACAGATCACATTATTTCCAAACTTTACATAAATAAGCCAAAACATACATCATTTGAAACCTAGTAAAATCATTAATAAAATCAACTTTGAATGGTACAAACTTTCCAACTCGAAACAGGATAAATCATAGCCATAACAGCGCACACCTTCTTAGCAGTGGGGTCTCTTCGCCATTTAAAAAAAATGGGCCCAACTATACTAGGTTAAGGTTGATTGGTTGTGTATACATGCCCCTATTCCACAGACTAGTGCTATACAGCTCTACAACATTTGAATCACTGCAATTGTCATTTCTTGCGATTGCCCACCAATCAATCTTTTCCACAATGAGTCTTGCATATGGTATAATGCAGGGTGTGCGAATTTGCTAAGGAAATGTTGCCTGGCCAGTGTTGTGCTTTCGCAAACCAATAACAAATGTTTAATTGATTGCAATTCTGTTTTTTTAAAATTTTATTTTATTGACTTTAGTTTGATTAAAAAAAACTTTGTCACAAACCTTTGTCATAACATTCCACTTCCAAAAACGGAAAATAAAAAGAAAAGAAAGAAACAGAAACAGAATAGAAATCTAACAGAAGAAAAAAACAGATAAAAACTGACGTAAAATAAGACCACTTTCACACAATCACACATCTCCTCTTTGGAATCACCGACGATTATTATCGTCTCCCGATGTCAATGGAGTCGCAATCGCCTGTTTCTTTAGTCTTGTTTCTCCCTTTTCTTTTTCTTTTAACATGAAACTCACGTTTTTTTTGTATCCTCACGGACAGAATTCAGTCAACTCCGCTGGACGTTGAATATCATATCGACGAAGTTGATGATTGCGCAGGTTAAGTTGGTATTTATCCCTGATACTACATAACTCCAACATTCAGCCATGTTTCCGTTCTTTGGAGCAAATCGCGCTAATTGCAATGAACGCTGGTTGGCGATGTTAGAACATTCAATGATCAAGTGTTTTATTGATTCCGTCTCAGTCTGACAGAAACGACAAATGTCGTTCTTTGTCATCGGGTCATTTCTTTTCATCAGGACCTCTCGTGTGTGGTACAGGTTAAGTCGTAGGCGCAAGAACTGATTTTTATGATATTGCGATGGGAATTTAGTTAGGTAGTTTGGTAGTTCACCTACTTTTTGCGAAGAGATTCCCAGGTCTATTGCTGTCACTAATGAAGCTCTTGTATTTGTGTTGATTATCCAATTCCATTGACTAAACTTAAACTTCGCCAGTTGTGAAATATGTAGTACCAATGGCATATTTATATCCGCTGCTTCTAGAATTGACAACAGTTTCTCTTCCCAGCTATTTAGCAAGGTGGCTGATGGATCATTGCTTTTGTTATTTAAAATCTTATAAGATTTTGCTCCTAGTGTTAATCTCATTTTTCGCAGCAAGATTGATTTCCACAGTACTAGGGAATATAAGGAATTAAGTCCCAGCTCATGACGAATTGCTACTATTGAGACACTCTGAGGTAACTTGAGAACTTTACGCCAAAATTTTCCTTCTAGTTGACTCCAGAATTTGGCGTCCATATTCCAGCTTGTTTCACTGCCGAAGCATACTATTGGAGTTACTTTTTGGGTATAAAAAGTAATCGCCGGCTGCAGTGAAAACTTGCCGTATTTTGCGTGCAATTTTGCTCCTTGTAATGCTAGAATTTTCATACGGGAAGACACTTCATTTGTCCAGCTCCACTCTCTTATCGAGATATTAAATACAACCCCCAAATAGCGGATTGTGTCTGCTTTCAGTGGGGCTTCATTATTCACTTTCCACGTGAATGTTTTTTTCTTGGTGTTTGTTTTTGGACCCAATGAAACAACTTGCTACTTCTTCACGTTTATGGTTAACAGATTGTCTGGTAGGTATGTTTGTAAAGAAGACAGCAATCTTTGGAGACCAATTTCAGTGCTGTCTAATAATACCACGTCATCAGCATAAATGACATGGCTTAGTTGATTTCCGTTTACTTTCGGAGGAAAGGATCTTGTTTGCGCTAGTGCTATTGGAATATCAGCTATAAAGAGTTTGAATAGTAAGGCAGCTAAGGGACAGCCTTGTTTCACACCCTTTGTAGTTTGTATATCTTCTGTTAGCTCTTCTTCAGCGTTTAAATCAGTGGTATTCAAACTGTGGGTCGCGACCCCCTAGGGGTCCGCGGGTGCATCCCAGGGGGGCCCTGAGAGCTCAGCATGAAAAAAGATTTTTTTTTTTTTTTTTTTTTTTTTTTTTTTTTAGATTGGAAGAAATGGGCAGGGGTGGCCCACATGGGCGGGCTGAAGCATGAAACTGTCTCAGGCAACAATGAAAAAGTGGCCCACAGTTGTAAATGGATATTCATTCCTTTAGTCACAGACTGGGCCTCATTACTACTATGGCGGACCAGTAACAACGGTGCTGGTAAGCTACCGGCACCGTTGCTACCGTTCCGCCATAGTAAGAGTTGTGCTCGTGGGTGCTTGACAGCCCCCGCCAGGTCTGACCTCAGCTCGTCGGATGCACCAGCACCGTTATTAACAGTGCCGGTGCATCCGAGCTCCCCCTTCCCATTTGAGCCATATGGGGCTCAAATGGGAATGGGGATCTACCGGCACCTTCGAAAGGGCAATTATCATGTCCGCCTAACTCGGCATGACCTAGTAATGCCCATTCGCGGGTGCCAGACCCGGATGCAACTCCAGTGGCAGCCGTGCCGGTTTTACCGGCACAGCTACCGCCAGAGTAGTTATGAAGCCCACTGTTTCAATAGTACCCAAAGGGGTGCTTTGTGTTAAAATGTAAGTAAATTGTGATATATTCAGCAACAATGGTCAACATTACTAACTGCATAGTGGCCCCTCACCCATTATGGAGGAGCTAAGGAGCCAGCCCAGTGAAACAGTGAGCACTCCCTCAGCTGCTTTATCCAGCTAATGGAGTGCTCCTGGGCTGGCTGAACTGTCAAAGGGAAACACTGTTTCCCTTTGACAGTTCAGTTTAGTTCCCCAGCCGCACATGCTCACTGAGCCATGCAAGTGCTGGGGCGTTTTGCTTCGCCAGCATTGCATAGCTCATTGGAAATGCTGGCTGGGGCACTGCATGTCTGTATGTCCGAGGGGGAGCTCCTGCGCCTCCTCGCACATACGGACAGAGCAGCTGGAGCAGCACCCACACACAGGCCAATGCAGAAGGTACGTTTATGTTCATTGTTTTTATTTAAACATGTGTATGGATGCGTTATGAGTGAGTGTATGGTGATGGATGCTCATGTGAATGATAGAGTGATTGCTGTATGAATGTGCAGCGCCTTGCATATACACATAATCATGTTCATTGTGTTAGGACCAGTGGGGCCCAGGGGACAGGGATGGTATCTTTTTACCGGACATCTATCATTCAAAACCCTCTGCCTTGTCCACAAGGCTTTCTGGGGCCTCGGTCCAAAATACCTTCAGCTATTCCTCCGCAAATACCTCCCCTCTCGAGCTCTTCACTCCTCTACCTCCAACTCCCTCAGGGTCAGTCGTTTATCAAAGAAACGAGCTGGGGGTAGATCTCCGTCTTCGGCTGGGGCCTCCCTCTGGAACAGCGCCCTGCCACTCTAAAACTTGAGGAGAACCATCTTTCTTCCTGCACTTATCAGACCTACCCTGTCTGCTGCCTTAAACGTAGCACTTGCAAATTGCTGGCTGCACTACCACTGTTTGTTGCCTTTATTATTTATTTATTGTTATTTATCTGTTTCTCCTCTGCTTCGCACTTTCCACTTCTCCCCCCTTCCATGCACTTTTCCCCTCACACTTGCGCGTTCTCAATGTCACTGGGCCTAGTAAGATCGCTGTTTTATTCTCCTCTGTTCCCCTCCCTTGCCTTGTCACGCTCTGAAACACTTGTGTACGAGCGCGATAGAAATAAAATATCAATGCCTGCCCCCTGGACTCCCAGCAACAATTGCAAACTGTTTGGCTATTTACCCATTTTTTGTTAAAAGTATGCTCTACAATGCAACATTTTAACCTATTATTTAAAAAAAAATTCACAGGGGGAAACCCCCCCCGAACCTCCCCTTAATGCCCCTCCACTTAAAAAAGATTCACCAGCCGCCACTGGCCCTCAGACTGTGTTGGGAACGGGATGGGGGAACCGAGGGACTATGGTGGGAGCACAATGGGCGGGAACCATGGGATAGTGATGGGAGCAGAGTGTGGAGAGCCCTGGGTGTGTGATGGGGTGGGGAGAGACCAGCGACTGGGTAGGAGTGGGATGAGGGAGCCCAGCGACTTTGATGGGAGCAGGTGACGGCGCGCAATATATACTGTCCATTTGGCATTTCTGGGGGGTCCCGACCTGCCCAAATTTTGCTCAGGGGGGCCCTGGCCAAAAAAGTTTGAAGACCACTGGTTTAAATGGACTCGGATGCTGGTATTTGCATGTAGTGCCATTAGTGGGGCCAAGAGTTGATGTGGACAGCCTCAGTTTTTTCGTTTTTTCAAAAAATAGCTGGCAATTGATACTGTCGATTGCTTGTTTTAGGTCGACAAATGCCAAAAATAGTCTTTTCTTCTGTTTTATAGCGTTCAATTTGGCCAAGTTTAATAGCACTAAGTTTAGTTCCACTCCGACACCTTTGGTAAATCCTGTTTGTCTATTATCAGATAACTGTGCGCCTTCGGCCCATGTAGCAATTTTTTTTGGGAGAAAGGTGCCAAAAATGTTCCCCATGGTGTCTAACAAAGCAATGGGGCGGTAGTTTTCCGGGTCGTCTCGTCTTCCCTTTTTGAAGATTGGTACTACCACAGCACTAGTCCAAGAGACAGGGATCTTTTTTGTCAGGGCTATGTGCTCGAATAATACTTTGATTAATTGTGCCCAGTTTTCTTTGTTTCCTTTCAGCATGTGGTTTGAGATACCATCTGGTCCAGTCGCTCGTGAAGTCATCAGTTTTTGAATAGCGAATTCTATATCTTCGGCTGTTTCGATGACGTTCCAACTGGTCGCCTCTACCAAAGGGACGGATGGTGTGTTGGCATCATAGTTGTTGAAAACCGCTGTGTAGTATTTTACCCAGCTAGCAGCATTCACTCCGTTCGATAGTGCGCTCATCTGATTTAACTTGCCAGAATTTATGATTTGGCAGATGTTACGACTGTCTTTTTGAATTAATAGACAAAGCATCAATTCGGCTTGTTCTTGTGCTCGTATACTGTTAAATTATTTCAACCAATTGCGGTATCGCTGTCGTCTTTTCATCATCAGCAGCTTTCCGGTTTTTCCGCCTGCTTTCTTCAACTGCTTCAGGTCCTTTTGTAGCTGTTTCTTTGCATCATATAGTGCTGGACTAAAGGGATGTTTATTAGAATCGATTCTTCCTTTTGGCTTGTTTATGTAAGTGAATTTCTTTAGTAGGGATACATATTCAACTTGCTTTTTCTGTTTCAGAATTTGAGTGTAGTCTGATGTTAAATTGTCGATCTGCTCACTATTTATTCGCAGTCGATTTTGAGCATTATTAATGCTTAATGGTAGCGAATAAATATGCAGCTGGCTTTTATATGGGTTCTCCCACGATAGCACTAGCGGATCATGATCGCTTTTAGTAGACCTCATTATCGACAGATTTGTAATGTGGGAATGAAGATTTTCAGAAGCCCAAATATAATCAAGGGTTTTAGAGGTGTTTCCTCGGTGCCACGTGTCTGCTCCGGGAATATCGCCTCTGATGGAACCGTTCAGCATTACACAATGACGCAACTTTAGTTGATGCTCCCATTTTATACCTCGATCTGCGGAATCAGATGGGCATTTAAACATCTTGCATGGATTTCGTCTTTTTGATTTATCGAACCATGTGTAATTTAGGTCTCCACACACTAATATAAATGGATCGACAAAGGATGCATGACATTTGTCTATTTCGGTTATTACTGAATCTAAAAAGACTGACTCCATCGCAGGGTTCCAATACGTGTTCAGTAACAGTAGCTGTTGTTTAAGTGGTTTTTCCTCCTGGACATCGACTACTATTTGCAACGTTAAGGCCCGGACAAATAAGTTTGGGTTTTGGATGTTTAACAATTCCCATCCAGAAGAATTCTTTACCATAGAAAACAGGCCAGAGAAGGGGTGTCCGAAGACATTTTTGTCTGCTGCATTTAAAAATAGTGTGTAGCCATCACTCGATGGGAGCTCACGTAACCACGTTTCTTGTAAACAGATAAAGGTGCTTTTTAAATCTTGTGTGATGCCATCTTGAAATAGGTGAACAAATCCTTGGGTGTTCCAGGATGATGATAGTTTGGTCATACCTCTTGACCCTACGCGATCCTAGCCGGGAATCTTAGCATCTTGTGTTTCAAATGTATGAGTAGATTGATGTTTCATCTGTTTCCATAGCACGTCTCTTTTGATGTTATTTATGGATCCCTTCCGCTTATGCTCATTTGGACCGTCAGTAGTAGATTGTTGATCATCACATGCTGTGAGATCGAACCAAAAAAACAATAGATCTTCTTTTGCTTCTATGAGTGGTCTGGCTAGATTCTTTGATTTCATGTGTAGAACTACCCAGTCAGATCTTATTTCTGATTTGTATTCGAAAATTGCTATGTTGTCTGATCTTATGTTGCGTAGGGCTGGAACATGGTGTAGAAGCCTCATTACATTGGCTCCGTTTAGATTTAAATCACAGTTGTATTCTAGTATGTTTTCCAATTCCAGTTTCCACCATCTAGCTTTTTCTAGTGATTGCGACGCTATCTTTTGACTTGGTCTTTGTTGCTTTTGTTTTTGCGATTGGGCCTTTGTGCATTTTGGATTGAACTTTGGAGGGTCGTCAGCCAATGCTTCTTGCAGTTTATTACTTGCATTTGATCGAGCCTCTGCAGTGATGAAGTGTCTTTTCTCATTGACTGCTGAACGCAGTTCTGGTTGCCTCTGCACATAACGACTATGCCACATGATTTCAATATTGAGTTGTTAACTGTCTTTTCTTCATTGGGTATTTCAAGGTCATCGCCCACAGTTGTTGTAATTTCGGGATCAACCTCTTCATCGATTGTGTAAGTAGATAAGTCACATAGATCTATTGAATTGTCTGTAGCAGCATCATCTGAGGATGTAATATCTTCGCATGCACGTTTTGAGGCTGGGAGTTGAATTTCCACTGTTGCCTTCGGAAGAGTTAATAAAGGATTCATCTCCTTGCCTTGTTTCTCTGTTTGCAAAGCCGCTTTGCTGCTTCTCATACTTTCTGGTGGAGGGGGCGTCGTCAAGTTTCGTATAAACTTTTTGCACCATTTGTGCGAGGGCGTTTGGACACCGGGCCCTTGCCCTTCGTTTGCACCACATTTAGTGGTTTGCCTTTTTGCTGCACTGTCTTGACGGCTGGTGGATTAATTGATTTTGCCAGGCCAGAAAAAATCCCAAAAGAAGCTATTTGGTCTTCTGATGTGGCGGTGCTCTTTGTTTCAACTGGGGGGCAACATCTACTTTGTTTGAAGGTCTGCTTTCCTGCGTGGCTAAAGCTGTTTTCACACCCACATCTTCCTGCTGCTGTCCAGGTACAGTGTTGGCACCCGCTGCTACAGCAGCCGCACTCTCTAGCGACGGCTCCTGCTTCTTTGGTCATGACTGTTAAATCACCTATCTCCGTGCCTCTATGGACCACTTTTAAAGTCGTTCGTTCCTTTGTGGGCATACCACTAGTAGATTGTACCGATGTTTTTTGTGATAAGTTGACCATGCCTGAGTTGTTGGAGTGTTGCTGGCAGGGGTCACTGGTTCTTTCATAACAACCTGAAGGCTGTACCGCCACATTGTGCCTGATCCACTTTGTACAATGGCTTCCACAAGGTCGAGTTTTTCATTGGCTTCTCGTTTCGTTATTTCGTTAAGGCGTGAGTGCCATTGCCGTGAGGTTGCTGCTTCCAATTCGAGTCGGGTGATTAAATGTTTGTTTAGTTTTTCCATAGCTGAGACTTTGCTGTTCAGAGTTGCTAGAACAGAGGTCTGGTCACGCAATGCGTCATTCACAGATTCATACATTTTCATAAACGGCATTAAAGAGATGGAAGTGGCCGCTAGAACGTTGTTATGAATCTGTATGCCTGCGGCAATGGAAATGTTCCCTTTGGAGTTTGGTGTGTCTTCAGGCTGGTTGTTGACGGACTGCTGAATATCGTTGGAATTTGGGATTTGCAGTTCACCCCGTGCCATAGGTTCTTCAGCGCGTTTTTCAGTAGTCGTTAAAAATTTGCTGCCACAGATTTCTTGACAGCTTTCTGAAGTGTCTAGGTTGATTGGACGCACTGTGATCAATGGGTTTTGTAGTGAAACGGCTTTAGTGATGGCACATGTTGATTCCTTTGTCACCGTGCTCACATTTCGTCTTTTGGCAAGTTTCATGTCTTTTTTATTGGCGAAACTTTCGTTTAATCGCTCTTTCATTCGGTTGAAGTCGGCCTTTAGCCTTTCGGTGAGCCGTGCTTCCCGGGTCGCCACATCAAAATTTGTTGCGCCGTTTACCGCTGTGCACTGGTTGGTCTTTAGTACGGGTGCATTCGCCAACTCTACGTGATCGGATCTTTTATTATCTTCTAGCGGCAATATTTTGTTGTTTGTGATGATTGCTCTGCCTCAACGGCAAGTTTTTTGATATTAGAATACTCTTTCTCTTTCTGATTGGTCTGTGTGTGCAGTTGCTGAGGCGTTTCCTCATTCGAAACTTGGGCAGTGAGAGCTGCTTTCTGTTTCGCTGGTGTTTTGACGTTTCTCAAAAGCATATCTGCTGAATTTGGCTGTATCTGATGCTGCTCGAGGCTCACATGTAGGACCAAAGAGGACGTCACCTCATCGGAAGGAGACCTTATCGCTAATATATCGGCATCAGTTATGTCAAAGGAAAAGGTTGTCTCTGAGGCATCAAGGTACACTGTGGATGGAGGTGGTGTACTTTTTTCAAATTGATGTACTTGGTTTTCAGGTGTTAGTAAACTTTCACCTTGCATTTCACATTGCCTCAATGGGTGGTCACTTATTACTGGCAGAGAAATCGGGATCAGTGTTTCTGTGCATCGCTGAACTGGATTTAGTGCCGTGTCTGTTCCCTGCATGCGTTTTACTCTTTTAGACATTGGTTCAGTTGTATTCAATAATACAATGGGAGTGCATGTTCTCTCGACGGGATTTTGTTGTTCAATAACTGCAGCGACCGCAACGCCTGACAAACTGTCAAGGCTTGTCGCCGCCTCCCAGAGCTTGGTACTTAACGGGGGAACATTAGATGGTACATATACTGCGCTTACCTTCGATTTAGTTGAAATTCCCGATTGCAGCCGCCGCAGCTGCAACAATCCGTTGCACGTATGAGGGCCGACCCCCGTTAGTGAGACTTCAAAATCATTGGGAACAGCCGCAGGATCCATTACGCGTTCTGCGGCGTCCAGAGGCGGACTGGGCTGACTGGAACTCAGCACCGAACTCTGCCCCACGCTCTGCGCCGGAAGTTCTTTTTTTTATAGGCACATAGAAAAGTTAAAGACACAGGGTCTTAATTCCGTTGCTGCAGCTCCTCACAGGAAAGAATGGAGAACGGGTCTGCACTGATGCTCTGACTGGGCTGACTGGAACTCAGCACCGAACTCCGCCTGTGTTTTCACAGATCTGACACAGCTTTAATGCCAGACCACCCATTCCTCTTTTTGCTAAGACTTCTCTTGTATGGGTAACATTCAACCTTAATCTTAAAAATGTGTTCCTGATTCTCCAATCAGGAAACTTGACCAGATACTAGCTCAAGAGGCCCAATTTCCGATGAACAACCTGTAGGGGATTTGGAATGGGGCCTGATCTTATTTTCCCAATAGTGTGAATCCAATCCATTTCATCCTATTTCTTTTTGGCCTTCATCGGATCATCTTCTAGTAATTTACTTTCTACATCAGCACTCAACAATAGCTTTTGCACCAGGAGATTTAGATTACTCAGTAATGTTGATTTGCCTATTTCCATGTGGGCTTTTATAAGTGAGTACAATTAATCTTCCTGTGCAGTGATGATCCTTTGCCGGAGTGATATCAATTTCCACCCTGCCTGGGAATTAAGGGACCTGTGGCCCAATTCAAACATGAGATTATCCATTGACAGGCTCAGTGGCCCAAGTGCACGCTTCCATGGGAGACCTTCCCATTTTTGCCACTGGGTTTTCCACAGCTGAGGTTTTGCCTCCAAACCGTAGAGTAGTACGGGGACAACTTTTGCTTGGTAGAATTTTATTACTGGGATGATGGAGAATCTTCCATATCTCACGAGTATTTTCTTCATCTGGGCCACCAGGGGTTTTAATTTCATGGAGATCTCATACTCCACTTTATATAATGTTGGGGTAGCATATATTTTGTAACCAAGGTATACCAGTTCTTCTACTATCGTTATCCTTTCACCCCCCCATTGACCATTGCTGAAATGCAACCTGCTTATTTTTCTGCATGAAGACCAATATTTTCAATTTTGTAAGATTTAGTGAGAGCCCATTTTTTCACACATATTGGTGAAGACCATTCAGCAGTCGTTGCAAACCTATTGCCGTTCTGTCCAGGATTACCACGTCCATAGGGCGCCAGAAAGTCCCCCATATCAGCTGTATAAAGATTTTTAAAAAATTGTGCCCCCAAGCATCCCTGCCTCACCCCCCAATTCACCCTCACGGGTTCCGACAAATGGCCCTCCTCATCCAACCGTACTCTGATGTCATTCTCTCTGTGGAATTCTATTAGCATGCCCAACATTCCTTCTGGTATTCCCTTTGCCCTCAATTTCTGCCAAGGTCTTCCCCTGTCCACTTGATCAAAGGCTTTGGAGAAGTCCACCCAAGCCCCATACAGTTGTTCTTCACCACTCTTCTGTGTTTTCTCATTTAGCAAATTTAGCATTCTCCAGCATGGGGTCTGGCATGGATTCACATGCTCATGAATATTCCCCGTCGTCAGGCCGGGAATCCTCGGTATAGAAAAAAAAATCAGTATCAGTTTCGTTTCTGATCTGTCTTTCCAATCACTGGTCTCTGGGTCATACTGCCCCCAGCCAATGACTGCCCTCTCCCTAAGCCCCGCCCCTGGCAGCCATCCTCAGATTTTTACCGCACGTTCAAGTGTTGGGAGTCCTCGTGCTTAGCTCTTGAGCTTTTGCTGCGTTTTCGCGCTTTTTCAGGAGATTTTCTCATTTTTTGGGTTAAATAGAGCCTTAAGCTCCACCGTTTCTACTTCCGATCAACGGGGATCCGTTTCGGAGTTTCTACGCCCCTCAAGGGTGAAGATTTCGTCGAGTTACGCTTTTGGAGGATTCCAGAAGTTCCAAGGCCTACCCCGGACATGGCCCAGGAGAAAGGGAGCTCGACGCCCGGGAAGCTATTCAGGACCTGCCCTGGATGCCAGCTTCAGAACGTTTTCAAGGAGGACGAGCATTCGTTATGCCTCTACTGTCTCCATGAGGACAAGACGAACAAGGAAAAGGACTGCGCGTTTTGTGGAAACATGTCGGAGCGGACCATGAAGGATCGCCACCTCCGTCTCGCCAACTGGCTGGAAGGTAAGAGACTCCGGCAGAGGGGGAGCGAGGCTCGGACCCTCCCCCCAAGGTGAAGGCCCCAGGCGTACAGAAGGTGACGTTGGCCGTAATTCACCCTGCTAAGACCTCGATTGAGGATGTCGCCGCGGCCCTGGCTCAGCCTGTGGAGGCTACGCCAGTGGAGGCGCCCTCAGGTACCAGAGTCCCCCTGCCACCGCGGAGGGAGTCGTCTTTCAGGCCCATCGAGAAGACCCCCACAAAGTCCTAGTTGGAAAGGGGGGTGGGGAGGGTGGTGGCTGTCGTGGATACGGACACGACCTCTGAAGAGGAGCTCATCCAAGTCGTGGAGGAGACCCAGCCCATCGGGAGGGATCCCAACGAGGGCGACAACGAGGGCGACGGTGATGCAGACGAGGCTCCTCAAGAGCCCTCGCTCCCGTGGTTTCCGGCGCCGCAGGAAACCTCGGCGGCCATTTTGTCAGCCATCCAGTCCTTATGCTCGGAGATAAGGACTAGGTTGCCCCTTCCCCCGACGGAGGAGCCTGAGCCAGACCCGACGGAGGATCCGGAGCCAGGACCTTCGGGGAGCCCACCGCTTAAGAGGAGGAGGACGCATCCTAGGCCTCCTCTCCCGCCTCTGCGGCCTTCTCTGCCTTCCCCCCGGTCCACTACCCACGGGGATGATACAGGCATGGACACGACTACGACGGGTACGGATGACGACGGAGGCGACGACGGGACGTGTCCCCCGTCGCCCCCTGCCCGGGCGTCCCCGCCCGACGAGATTGGATCCTTCCATGCAATGATCTCCAGGGCATCCAAGCTCTTCCAGCTCTGCCCTGAGGAAAAGAAGAAGGAGGGGTTCCTTTACCAGTCGCGCAAGGCTAAAAGGAAGACGGTCCTCGCCGTACCGCTTCTTGATGACATCTGGGATGAGGGGCTCGCCCTCCTCAAGAACCCTGCCACGGCTCCTGCGAAGAGGGACCGGTACGAGAAGAAGTACCGGGTCCCCGACGCTGCCCCCTTGTGCCTTAGGGCGCAACCTACCCCGGACTCGGTCGTTTCGGCGGCGGCCAAGAAGAAAGCGGGGGGGGGGCATCGGCCTCGACTTCAACCTCCCCTCCGGACGGCGAGGGTAGGAAGCTGGATGCGATGGGATGAAGGGTCATCTCATCTGCAGCGACGACCATCAAGGCGGCCAGCGCCCTGGCCATCGTAGCCCGCTACTACAGGGAGTTGTGGTTCAAGATCGCCCCTCTGTTGTACTTCCTTCCGGATGCCAAGAGGGCTGAGGCCCTGGAAAATCTTGCAGGAAGGTGAGATTGCCTAGGACCACGCCATTACGGTGGCTACGGACATCGCCGACACCGGTTTCCGTCAGTTGGGCAACAGCGTTTGCCTGAGACGACGAGGATGGCTCAAGGCGACGGATTTCCGCCAGGACGTTCAGACCAAGGTTTTGGACATGCCCTTCGATGGGAACAACCTTTTTGGCAAGGCGGTTGATGAATCCCTTCAGGCGATCAAGACGGACACGGAGACGCCCCGTGCACTGGGTGTGCTCCAACAGCAACGGCCGTCACTTCGGAGCTCCGGAGGCAGACAGGTTGCCTCCAAGGGAGCCGGCAGCAGCTCCTCTACTTACCGTCAAGCGGCAAGGTCTTCGTCGCAGGAGGCCTACAGGGGACGCGGCAAGTCAGGTGGATCCCGCCGTCGTCGCCAAGGTGGTGAAGGAGGCAAATCGGCCTCCAAGCAAGATTGAACTGTCCGTCGGGTCGGGCCCGAGCCGAAGCACCCCGGTGGGAGGCGGGCTGACGAAGTTCGTCGGCGTGTGGGAGTCCATCTTCACCGACCGTTGGGTGCTGGACGCCCTGGCCCTGGGGCACGCCCTCGAATTCCAGAAGAGGTGCCCCTGCATTCCTCCCATGGCAAGGAAGGAAAATCACATCCCTCAACTGCTGTTGGAAGTACGGGTGATGCTCAGGAAAGGTGCCATCAAGCTCGTCCCGAAGAGGCTTCGGGGCTGCGGAGTTTACTCAAAATACTTCCTCGTGAGGAAGAAGACAGGAGGATGGCGTCCCATCCTGGACCTGCGACGACTAAACAAATACATCAAGGCACAGAAGTTCCGGATGGTTACCCTCCAGCACGTGCTGGGACAGCTGGAGGAGGGCGATTTCCTGTCGTCGTTGGACTTGGAGGATGCTTACTTCCACATCCCTATTCTAAAGAGGCACCGAAAGTTCCTCAGGTTCGTGGTCAAAGGGCGGCACTAATAGTTCAAGGCCCTCCCGTTCGGATTAAAATCGGCACCCAGGGTGTTCACCAAGTGCCTAGCACCGGTGGCGGTGCGGCTGCGCCTTGCGGGGATTCACGTCTACCCCTACCTGGACGACTGGCTCATCCGGGCAAGGACAAGGGAGCTCGCCGTGAACACACAGTGAAGTCCGTCCAGCTGCTCACGGACCTGGGGTTCTCCATCAACTTTCCATAATCCCACCTGGTCCCGTCGCAAGTCGCCCTGTTTCTGGGAGCACAGCTCGACACAGTGGCGCGGCGGGCCTCACCGTCGGAGGAAAGGATAAGGACCACTCTAGGAAAGGTGCCAGAGTGAGGTCTATCAAGTCCCTCCTCGGAATGATGTCCTCCTGCATTTATCTGGTGCCCCATTGCAGACTTCGGATGCGGCCCTTGCAAGAATTCCTCGACGCCCACTGGATCGAGACGACGGGCAGCTTTGAGGACAGGATCCCGCTCGACGAAACGTTCGGTCAGGCGATACGATGGTGGGGTGTCCGTGCTCATCTGACAGCGGGAACAGGCTTCCTAACCCCGGCCCACCAGGTGACGGTGACGACGGATGCCTCCCTGGAAGGTTGGGGAGCGCACACCGGGGGTCTCCATGCGAAAGGCCTTAGGTCCTCAGAGGAGAAGACTCTCCACATCAACATCTTGAGCTCCGCGCAGTGTTCTGGGCCCTCAGGTCCTTCCTTCCGTCCCTCAAGGGCAAGGTGGTGAGGATCTTCACCGACAACACCACCATGATGTTTTACATTCGGAAGCAGGGCGGAACCAGATCCCCTGCCCTGTCCAAGGAGGCCCAGGATCTGTGGCATTGGGCCGTCGCCTAAGGGATGTTTCTGGTACCCTTTCATCTGGCAGGGATATAAAACACCATCGCCGACTCACTCAGCAGGGAGCTGCGCTCGTGCCACGAGTGGGAACTGCGCCAGGATCAAGTGGACCGACTCTTCCGACGATGGGGCGAACCCCAGATCGATCTCTTCGCGACGGCGGCGAACTCCAAGTGCCGGAGGTTCGCCAGCAGGTTTCCCCAACCGAGGAGCATGGGCAATGCTTTCTCGTTCCCCTGGGACTGCCTGTTCCTTTATGCATTCCCACCGTTGCCGTTGCTAATCCGGCTCGTCAACCAGCTCAAGAGGTCCCGGTGCAGGATGATCCTCGTCGCACCGATGTGGCCGAGGCAGATCTGGTTCCCAGACCTTCTGGACTTGTCAGCGTCCACACCAGTCAAGCTGCCGACGGACGCAGATCTTCTCTCCAGAGAAGGAGGCGCCATTCTTCATCACGAACCAGAGTCGCTGAACTTGCGGATTACGGCCCCTCAAGTATTGCTGTACCTACTGTCTTTGGCCAAGGCTGGCCTATCTCACGCTTCCATCAAGGTACATCTGGCTGCCGTCTCACGTTACACCAGAACTACAGGACGGGTGTCCTTGTGGTCTCATCGTCTGGTGAAGGAATTTATGAAAGGACTGTTCCGATCATTCCCGCCGGTGAAGGCCCCTGCCCCGTCGTGGGAGCTCAACGTGGTGCTAACTAGGCTCATGGGGGCCCCATTTCAGCCTATGCATTCAGTGCCGTTGAAGTTTCTGTCGTGGAAGACAGCATTCCTCGTGGCCATCACCTCTGCATGACGAGTGGGAGAGATCCAGGCCCTGTCTTGCAAGCCTCCATATTTGACTTTTCACGACACGAGGGTGGTACTGAGGAGGCACCCCTCTTTCATGCCCAAGGTGCCGTCAGACTTCCACCTCAACGAGCCCTTGGTGTTGCCAGTTTTCTTCCCGTCGCCTTCGTCGCCGGCTGAGAGGACTCTGCACTCGCTGGATGTGGCTAGAGCGCTGAAGTTCTACGTGGACCGCACAAAGTGTTTTCGGAAGATATCACAGCTGTTTGTGAACTTTGGACCTGTGAATCTAGGGAAGGCTCTCTCGAAGACTTCCATTTCCACATGGCTCTCCGGCTGCATCATGCACTGTCACCGGTTGGCAAACCGACCGTTGCCAGACCGTCCGAGGGCCCATTCGACCAGAGCGATCGCTGCTACTACGGTGTTCCTGTCTGGTGTGCCCCTGCTCGACATCTGCAGGGCTGCTACGTGGAGGTCGACGCACACCTTCACGAGATTCTACTGCGTCGACCGGGATTCCAGGGAGGAGTCCAGAGTCGGCCAGGCAGTGCTGCGCAACCTGTTCGCCTAAGGTGAGCCTGGTGAGGAGGTAAGAGTTGCTTAATGTTGAGTTGTTGTATTGCTTGATATTGAGCCTTGTGCCACCTCCCGTGGTTGTGCATGTGTATACTGCTATGTATTCTTATATTCATGAGCATGTGAATCCATGCCAGACCCCATGCTGGAGAAGGAACAAGTTACTTAACTGTAACTGTTGTTCTCCAGCATGGGTCTGGCATGGATTCACATGCGAACCCTCCCGCCTACCCCTTTGCGGCTCTTCACTTGGTCATACTGCCACTTCACATGCTACCAAATCTGAGGATGGCTGCCAGGGGCGGGGCTTAGGGAGAGGGCAGTCATTGGCTGGGGGCAGTATGACCCAGAGACCAGTGATTGGTTACTACTGAGAAAGACAGATCAGAAACGAAACTGATACTGATTTTATTTTTCTATACCGAGGATTCCCGGCCTGACGACGGGGAATATTCATGAGCATGTGAATCCATGCCAGACCCATACTGGAGAACAACAGTTACAGGTAAGTAACTTGTTCCTTATGCCATTTAGAGCGGTGGAAAGACCCCTCCTGAAACCTGTCTGGTATCTTGATAGGATCTTTACTTCTTGTTCCCAGGTCTCCAATTCTCCCAACAGTATTTTCATGAATATCTTACTGTTGATGTCCACGAGGGCGATAGGGCGGTAGTTTGATGACACCGTCCTATCTCCCCCCTTGAACAAAGGGATTATGGTTGCAGAGCCCCAGGAAGCGGTGGTTGCTTCTTGACCAGAATCTCCCTGAAAAGCCAACTGAGCAGTTTTGCCCCCAAACCCGGACTATTCCTCATTACCTGGTAAGTGAGGCCATTTGGGCCCCCCGCTTTCAATAAAGATCCTTTCATAATCAGTTCTTCAATGTAGGTTTCATCAAATGTCAAATGCCAGTTAGCTTGTGTGTCACATTCGCATATGGTTTTTTGGGGCTTTCCAGAAACCGATTTGAAAAAGCTGATCCTATCTTCTTCGTTAACCAGATTGCATTGCTGGTTAGCTGATTTTCCCTCCAATTTATGGATGACGGACCAGAATTCATTCAAATTCCTTTTTCGAAGTAATTCTTCTTTTTTTAAAATGTTTTTATTAATTTCTTCACATAAACAATACAAACCAAACTTGCAGTGCATACAGTAACTTCTCAATTATGCATCACTTAATTATATTCACTGCACCCCTTATCCCTCCCCCTTTTCGAGCCTACTTTTTCTCAAATTTTGTTCCTGTATCTTGTGACAGGGTGTCCTCTGCCATGGATTCCGTCGGGTCTCGCATTGGCCCATATAATTCCGCTATTAATAATTTCCAGGCCATCATGGTTCTGTCTCCTCCCTCCACCCCCCAGCACTACTTGATTCTTGCCATACCATGGTTTCTGCCTCAGCCCATTTCTGCAAATCTTTCCACCACACCTCTAGTCGTGGTCTATGGCATGTCTTCCACCCCATAGCAATTCTCCTCTTTGCTAGCACATATGCCAGGTCCTTTAGTTTCCTCACATGCTTGGGTTTTTGTGGTGTAGTGAACCCCCCTAATAAGCAGGCCCACACTGTATCAACTACAATCTGAATACCTCTTTCTGCTAGTCTGTGTGCCACTTCGCTCCAAGATGCTCAATAACCGGGCATGACCAAAACATATGTACCATACCAGCATTCTCTTCATCACATTTGGGGCATGCTTGTCGTCCCACATTTTTAAACCTAGCTATCTTCTTGGGCGTCATATACGCCCTATGTGTGATATACAGTTGTATCTGCTTTAGTCTTGCATTCCTCAACACCTTCTTGTGGTACCCTTGGGCTCGTTCCCACATCGCCTTATCCATCGGGGCTCCCACTTCCGCCTCCCAGTCTTGTCTCAATTGCACTACCTCCTTTCCTACTTTGGACATCATCATCTCGTATATTCTGGATATTTCATGTCCCCCCTCTGCTATGTCATAGATTATATCTATGGTGCCATCTGGTTCTTCCTCCAGTACCACTTCGGGTCATGTCCTCTTGATTCTCTGCACCATTCTATGATGCGTGACATACTGGCCGATATGTTTCCTCTCTCAACGCCTGTTACGCAGAATCCTGTGCAGTGCCCTTAGGGACCACTACACACAATTAAGACTACAGGTGGCAATACAAGTTTTACCTTTGGTACAAGCCTGTACTACTATGTCAGAGTGGTAGCAGTGGCGGAGCAGCCAGGCTTATCTCACGAGTATATGAGCAGTAGCAGAGATTACACAAAGGGACCACAATTACTGTGACTCAAGCAAACAATGACAAAGTTTCAGGTAAAAAATATAAGCACATTTATATTTAAACCATTCGTTATAAACACAACACTTCTATTAAACTCAAATAGAAACCACACGTTAAATATACTACAACTAACCAATTCACTTTGTACAGTAAGTCTCAAGGTAAGTACACTGTGTTTGAATGAACCGGTGTTACGAACAAAATACGTTACCGCGAATACGATCACTTTTTGACAGTTCGGTCTACTAAATAAATGCGTATCCGTGACATGAAATGCTACCGGGGCAAAAATACACTTAGCATCTGAGATACCCAGAGGGAGTTGGAGGCAAAAATCACAGGCAATATTTTGGTTAGGCAGGCAGAATCAAGAAACACTCAGAGACAGGAGTTCAAGAGTCAAAGGGCTGGAGCCAGGGTCGAAAGACACCGGGGCCTGTTGCCGAAGATCACACAGTCCGACAGTTCACGATTCAACGTAGCCAAAAGTACTTTGATATTGTCAATGTTCGGAAGCAAAAGTTGTAAGAAGGAGGGAAGACAAGGGCAAGCCTTGGAAATGAAGAAAAGGGATTCACCCAGTTTCCTCAAGTAGAACACAGTACCTTGTTCCAATAGTGCAGCTTGTGCCCTGGCAGTTGTTCCTGTTAGTTTCCCGCAGACCCACGATTCTTGGAGCTTCGTTGTGAAGGAGGACCTCTGAAGGGGGTCTGCACCACACGAAGCCGGCAGCAGTGACGAGGAATAAAAGGTGTGCTCCTTAAAAACAGGAGAGGCTCTTCAGGTGGCTATCCGGACCACTACAGCAGCGTGCAGCGATTTCGACCAAGGAAGAGGATCCTCTGGCTGTGGAAGATGAGCTGGTTATCCCCACCAAGCTCAAGGGAAGAAGACTCCGGACTGGATCTTCTCTGAGTTGTTGATGGGAAGATAGCTCAGGACTGCAGCAGGGCTTCACCGGGACGGGTTAGTTGCAGCAGCCGTCGTTCTCTCCGCTTCTCTTCGGTTCCTTGTAGTTCCAGTGGCGGCTCTCTGACTTCTAGCCCAAGAGACCTGCCTTTTATGTGAAAACCCCCCATTGAGCCCTTGAGGAAGGCTTCTAAGCAGAAGTCTGCGAAAAAAGAGCGTGAACAAAGAAGGCGAACCTAGTTTGCTGCTCAAAGTAAGACACAAGAAGGACTTTAACAAAAAGAAATGGCGTATAAACCCAACCGGAGCCAAAAGAAAGACGATTTGGTGAAGCGGGTGTATGTTCGAGGCTAATATAATAGCCAAGAACAGTACCACGTTTATCTAATATAATCGCGGTAGAAAAGTTAGGGTAGATACCACTGCCACCAGCCAAGTCTAAATGTTAAAAGAGTGAAACAAGGGTCTATGAGGTACAGGTAAAAAGGGATATGAATCAACCCTTTTCAGTAATCCATGGAAGATGGGGTGTACTGGATCTGTGGTAACTTTACCCTTTTCTGGGGGACGGTAGTCGCCTCAGAAATGGAGTCAAGGGAAGTCTCAAAGACAACCCTGTGCCACGGCACTGAAGGTGCTGTGTGTCACACAAAAAGAAGGGGGCTACTGAAGTGGTGTACTTCAGAGTCCACAATCACAAAAACAGGTAGAAACACATAGCAAAACACAGGTAAGAGTGGGGGAAAAGCTCTCACTCTTACCAAGTGGAAAAAAAATAAACTCCAGAAGTCCAGCAAAGCTGCTGGGGGACTCACTAGGTGAGGGAAATTAGCCATAGATGAGAATTCTCCCTAACAACGCCTCAAAATCTATTATAGTCCCTTCTCGCCAGACATCACCCATTGTTGCTATCCCAACCGGTTCCCAGTGGTTTCTGATGGTCATCCTTAGTTGCTTTTCTTCCCCCGCTAGTGCTACCAATGTCACCTGTGGAGAACACGGGGATGGGCTCTCCATATCCGACAAGCTCTGCGCCACGTCTTCCACCCAAGTATCACCATCTTGGGGCGCCCTTCCATTACTGTCTTGGGAAGCCACATGATCTCCCTTAAATAGAATGGGGCACAATCTTCTCCAAACTGCCTGGACTCAGAGGTCACCTCCTCTGAGAGCCATTTAGCACATATTGCAGCTGGCTTGCTATATTATAAACTTCATAGTTGGCAGTTTTATGACCCCTCTCTCATAAATATTCTGTAACTTCCAGAGGGCCACCCTATTCCGTGTGCCATGCCAGAGGAAATCCCTACACATACTATCCAATCTAGCAAAGAACTTTTTGGGTATCAAGTGCGGTATATTCCCAAAGTAGTGCAGAAGCCTAGGTAGAACCACCATCTTCAGCATCACCCCCCCGTCCCATCATCGCTAAAGGCAGCTTCACCCAAAACCTCAAGCAACTTTCAATTTTCTTAATGGCTGCCTCTGTATTGCACTTATGCTCCTCTTCCACCGTGTGGCATATATCTATACCTAAATAGCGAAATGTGCTCACCTCCCATGGTATCTGTAACACCGGTAGTCGTTTCAATGGGATCCCTTTGTATCCACCCAATGAGAACATGCTAGATTTCTGAGGGTTCACCGCTATAGCAGACAGCCCAGCATATCTTTCCATCACTTCCAAGTGTATAGAAGTTTCTCTTCAGGGTGTCGCAAGTACAACAGCACACCGTCCGCATATAGGGAGATTAGGTGTCGTTCCCCTCCCACAGCAATACCTTTCGTATCATATTGTTGCCTCAAATATATCGCTTGGGGTTCTAAGGCCAATATATAGAGCATGGGGGACCATGGACATCCTTGTCTGGTACCCCTGCAGAGTTGCCACCTTTCAGATATCACTGCAAATATCCAGACCCCATTCCATAGCCCGCCAACAACCATGGCCATTTGACCGAGTCGAAGGCCTTTATTGCGTCTAATGATACGATTGCCAATTCACCGTCACTCTCATTCCCATGCTCAATAACCCAGTGGAGTCGTCTGAGGTTATTAGATATGTTCCTGTTCGGGACATAGCCCGTCTGGTCTGGATGTATTAATTTGCCAATAACCCTCCTCAATCTACTTGCCAAGACGGCCGTTAGTATTTTACTATCTTGATTTAGCATTGATAGGGGCCTATACGAACCACAGCTATGCCCAGGTTCATTAGGTTTAGGAAGCAGTATTATAATCGCTTCCCTAAGGGACTCTGGCAGTCTGCCCAGCTCATATTCCTCATTCAACATATCCAGCAGCGGAGGTAGCACCTCTCCTTTAAATATTTGATAGAATTCACTTGGGAGTCCATCAGCCCCCCGAGTCTTGCTAGTGGACAACTGTCTTACCAGCTCTTCTAACTCTTCTAAAGTAATAGGTGCATCTAGCTCCTCCCTCTCCTTCGCACTGATCTGCGGCAATCCTATATCCTCCAATGTTTCTGCTATCATCTCGTAATTACTCTCCCCATCATCTCCATATGGGAGCCTGCAATAGTCTTCAAACTCCTGGTTAATTCCTTCTTGGGTATCGACTACACTGCCATCTTCCCTCGTTATTGTTCTGATTGTGGGTCTGGAAGCTTCACTCTTATATAGCCATGCCTAGATCCTTCCTGGTTTATCCCCTCCCGCATGCTGTCTCTCTATATATTTTTTATAGTTAAGGTTACACAGTCTTTCCCAGTGCCCAGCACATTTCTGCTGAAGCTTAAGTATGAATTCGGTGTCGTTCTTATTTTGCCCCTTCAGCGCCCTTTCCAATTCTCCTTCCGTTTCCCGCAGGTCTGCCAGGATCCCTCCCTGTAATCCTTTGGATTTTGCTATGGCTATCCCTCTCATCACGACTTTAAAGGCCTCCCACAATGTGCCTGCCGAGTCCACGCTACCAGTATTTGTCTCAAAGTAGTTCACAATCTCTTCCCTCAGATCCTCCCTAAAGAAGGGGTCCTTTAGCGCCTCTGCTCTGAGGCGCCATGTCGGAATCCTCGCTCTCGGGGGTCGACACTGCCACCCGATGATCAGAGGTGAGTGGTCCGAGAGGACCCTCGCTTTATATTCTGCTTGCGTGATTTCAATCATTATCCCTTGTGTGACAAAGGCATAGTCCAGCCTTGTGTGGTACTGCTGCGGGGCAGAATAATGTGAATATTGCCTCTCTTGGGGGTGTCTCAACCTCCACACATCACCAAACCCAAAGTCGTCCAACAATGTCTGCAACGCTCTAGCAGCTGGGGCGGGTCTATCCATTTTCCCGTCTGATCTGTCAATCTTAGGGTTTAGTACACAATTGAAATCTCCCCCCCCCCAGATCACCGTGCTCCCCACACACATGCTAAGGTTGTTACATAGGGTTCTAAAATATGCCGCCGTATTTTGATTCGGGGCATACGTATTTATAATACTTATCTCTCTATTTTCGACCAATCCCCTCATAATGACCATCCTCCCATCCGACTCAGCTAACATCTGTAACAGCTGAAACGGGACATGTGGCGCCACCCAGATAATCACTCCCCTGGCATAAGCCGAATAAGACGAGCCCACCACCGTCCCCTTCCATTTCTTCCCAATCATCTCCATCTTATCTTGCGTCAGGTGCGTCTCCTGCAGCAGGGCTATGTCTACCTTCTTCCTGCGCATTATGCATAACCTTGTTCCTTTTTAAATAGCTATTAAGCCCCCTGACATTCCAAGTAATTATTTTAAGGTCTCCCATGACTTGTCAGAGTCCCACTCCTCCCCCCACTCATGCAGCCCAGATTCGATTGTATTCCACGTCTATAAAGGCTTGTTTCCCAACTCAAACTCCCCTTAACTAAAAACACACTAAATACCCCAACCTCCCACCCTCCCGTCTCCCTACCCCAACCCAACAGCACCCTCCTTAACTGTTGCCCAGCTCCATCCCTGGATCTCAGGCACCCCCGCATCTAGCCCTTTCTGGCAATAGCCTGTACTCGCGGCTCAGCAGGGTAAAGCCGCCCTAGTGGCTGTCTTACTACTAACTCCTGGGCAGTAGATTGTCTTTGTTCTGCTGCTCCTGTTTAATACACGTACACTGTGCCTAATGCTTCCAAGTCAACTTATGCATTTTATTCTCTATATTCCAGTCCAACAGGATCAATTAGTCTGAATGTGGCATAATACAATTTGAATGTTCCACAGTCTCTTGCTCGGGATCCCCCCTTACTTCTCACCCCAGTATTCATAATGCATCCCCCTCACTTATCGTGCTTCTCTCGGTCCTGCTCCTCATCTCGCTCCGGACAGCCCTGCAGGTCCAGCCATGCCGCTGCTTCCTCTGGGGTGTCGAAAAAGAACCCTTTACTTTTATGCAAGACTTTTAGCTTAGCATGTACTTGATCCCGGCCATGCACAGTCTCCTCTTGACCGCCATATAGCTGTATCGCTGTCTCTGCACCAACATTGTATAATCCGGATACGCTGTGATGTTGTTAGATCCCCTTTCTATCGTTCCACCTTTACGAAAGAACTCCAGAATCTTCTCCCTATCTTTATAATTCAGAATCTTCACAATGATCACTCTAGGAGGGGCCCCGGGCCTCGGTTTCCTCATCAGGGCCCGGTGAGACCTTTTCTGCTCCTATCACTTGCAGGATCATATTTTCCACATAGTCCGTGGGGTCCTGGCCTCCTTCTCTCTCTGGCAGGCCGACCACACGGAGGTTGTTCCGTCTTGCCCTTCCTTCCGCTTCTTCTGCCCGGTTCTCGAGATTAGACACCTGCTGCTTTAATATGTGGACCTCCTTCGCATTATTTGTGCTGGTTTCTGTTTTGGTTTTCACCGCACTCTCCAGACCACTCGTTCTTTCTGCCAGCGCTCTGACATCTTGCCGCAGCAGGGTGACTTCGAATAGATTGTGTCCTCCCACGTATTCCTCATCTTAGATTTTAGATATATCCTTACCTTTAGTTTCGCCTCGGAAAATGTTTCCTCTCTCCAGCAGAGGGCGCTCCACTCGAGGCGGCGACGTCGATGTCCCTCGGCGGCCTCAGTTGAGCACCGATGTCATCCGTTGTATAAAGGCCTTGAGCGCACCCGTTGGCTTCAGTTCCGTTTTTCCGTTAGCTTCGCTTCGGATCGAGATAAAACGGCGCTTCAGTCACAGCAAATGATGTCGTCTTCTTCGAACCCGTCTACTCCGAAAACGGGTTTTAAGAAATGCCTATGGTGTGGAAGAAAAATGTCGCTGACCGAACCTCATCGTAACTGCCTTTGGTGCCTCGGGTCCGAACATCGGATCGACGACTGCGGTTCTTGTCAATCTATGTCTCATAAGGCCTTGAAAGAAAGACGAGGTAAACTGGCGGTGGGGGAGGAATCCTCGAAGTTTTCTTTGAGAGGGAAGAAAGACTCGGCTGAGTCTTTGGCAAAATGCCATAAAAAATCCAGATCGAGGAGTAGATCAAGGAAGTCCTCTTCTTCTTCGTCCAAAAAAGCGAAGAAAAACGACACCTATCTCCCTCTTCTTCTTCCTCGACTACATCGGAGGAAGTTATTACTTGTCCTACAAAACATGACTCCATCTAAAAAGTGGGAAGCATTTAGAGCATCAATGATGAAAATTTTTAAGAATGCGCCCCAGACCCCCTCAAAAATGTCTGTTGAAGATCATGCCCCTGCGCACAAAAAAAGTGACAGGGGAAGGTCTAAAACTAGGAAATCCGACAAGAAATTGTCGAGGGTGTCTTCTAGAGACTCTTCCCAAGCACCTAAAAAGAAAAGCCTTCCAGTGCATAAACAGGAGGCAGACCTTAAGAAAAAGACTTTAGATGTTGATACATCATTAAGAATCTCGACGAAAACATCTTTGAAGCCTCCGTCGAAGGCTGTCGAGTATGAGGTGTTGACGACCCAGCCGAAAAAAGTTACGTCGAGTACTATATCGATGACCTCGAAGACTCCTTCGACGGCGTTGATTGTTTCGAAAGCTCCTTCGACGACGTCGATTTCCTCGAAGATTCCTTCGACAGCATTCGTAGTGCCTTTGAAAACATCGAAGAATGCCTGGATAACATCGAAGGTAACGGCCACGACTTCGACGCCATCGACGCTTCTGTCGACGTCGACACCAATTACAGGGGTGAAACCTATTCCTGAGAAAGTATTTCACCCAGGAGGCAGACATGATTTTTTCCAAACTATGTCATCGATATATGGAGAAATGTCTTCAGGAAATGAGGAGGATGAAGAAGAAGAACCTGAAGTTTCATCAGCAGGGGTAAAATATGGTGCAAGGGAGGTCCCTGAGGAATTAATTGATCCTTAATAAAAAATGAATGTTTACAGTCTGCAAGTGGACTAGATACTGTCACGACCCTCACCCCGAAGCCCCCCTGGCCTACCTATGGGCCAGGGGGAGCCTTGACCCCAGTCCCCACTAAATCCACACCTAGGCCTTCTTGGGGCCAGTCTTGGCACCTTTGGCGCCAGGCTCATACTTAATAATGAGTTTGTGCTTGGGAACTACTTTTTGTTACTGTCATTCAATGTGGAAGCATCCACATAATCAGGCTTCTTGGCAGGATGGTTTGGGTGTGTTACCTTGGAACTCTTTTACCTGGACTTCTTTCTTGAAACTATTTAAACCACACCCGACTGGACTGACACGCTTCGCTTTAGTTTGCAATTCAGCAACGTGACGCTTACCGTGTTCAGCTTCAGCCACGAACCTAGGAGGAACAGCATCTGCAGAAAAAGAAAGAAGACATTGTTAGAAAAGGTTGCAGCTTATCTGAATTTCACCATTAGCGGTCCTCAGCTCTTCCGACCGGTATCCTGGAACCAGCACTCCTTCGGATCGACGGACCTGCAGAAAGGGAGAGACAAAGCATTAGTCATTTTTGCACAATTAACGAACTCCGCCAAAAGGCTTACCTTGCCACTCGCACTTCATTCAGCAACACCTGTGAAGATAAAAGATAACAGGTTAGCAAAGGCAAGGCACCTTAGCGCTGCGCAAAGCGCCTACTCGCCGCATCAAGGCGCTCCAAAAAACGCTAATACTTACCAGCGAACCCCGAATCCAATCTTCACCACGAATTAGACTTCCACGTACCTAAGGAAGAGAAAAAGACATTGTTAATTCCAGAAGGCATGCTAGGACAGCAAAACACCATAGCAATAAGACCTATTTGAAAGACTCACATCGGGCCGGCATCAGTGAAGTAACTCGACCGCCATTGCCCGCAAAGCACTACGCGCCCCTTGCGAGACAGCAGGACGGAGAACCCGCCAACATCAAGAACAAGGTGAGAGGAAGCCCAGAGGGGCCGCAGACATACCGGGTGGTGGGAGGCTGTTAATCCCATTTGCCCGGTCCTAAACATTGTTTACCTGTATTTCTGGCAGGATTATTCCGCTGGTCACTACTGGGCATCGCAGGGAGGGATACCTGGACCCCGATTGCAAGGTGGCGCCCCCGTGGAACCAGGTGAGCGTAACCGATACATCCCCTGAATACGAATTTGAAAAACCAGATCCAGCAGAACATGCTGATTTGGGCTATAGAAAACTTATGAACAAAGTAACAGAGTTTATGGGATGGGGTAGGAACTCACCTGTATACCAGGAGGATGATATGACAGATATTTTGTCCGGAGGTCCTCAACCAGATCCCATATTTCCCTTTCATATTGCCCTGCAAAAGAGAGTAAATGCTGCTTGGGAAAAACCAGAATCCATTCCAGCAGTGAATAAAAAATATGTGGCAAAATACAGACCTTGTAACTCTGATCCAGAGTATTTGAGTAAGCATCCATCTCCTGAGAGTCTGGTAGTTCAGGCAGCCACATCAACAAAAAATGCTGCATACCCTACAATTCCCCCTGATAGGGATGACAAAAAGATCGATACATGGTCGAAAAAGGTTTTTACATCAGGAAGCATGGCTCTAAAATCCATGACTGTATCTTGCACTCTGGCGAGATTCACTTATACTCTGTGGGACTACATGTCAGCGGCAGCTCAACACATCCCGGAAGGAGAGGAACGTGATGGTTTCCGGTCCATAATTAAAGATGGCAAGGAGGCTTCGGGAGAATGTGTTCAAGCAGGTTTGGACACTGCTGACAGTATCAGCAGGTCCATGGCGTCTAGCGCAGTGCTACGAAGATTTAAGTGGCTAAGGAAGTCAGGTTTCGCACCAGATGTTCACTCTAGACTTCTTAATATGCCATTTGACGGCTCGAGGTTGTTTGGCAGCAAGGTGGATGAACGTTTGGAGTAGCTGCAGACCTCCAAGGCAGCAGCAAAGTCACTAAGTGCCACTATAAGACAACCTCAGCAAGGCCCCTACACAGGCTCATCTTCCTGGAGGGGTCGGGTCGTCCATTTCATTTTTACTCCTCATTTGGGAGAGGAAGGGGACAGGCCAGTCAAAGAGGGCAAAGGAAATTTCCTCGGGGGCGAGGAAGTGCTGCTAGATCTGCCCCAGCATTGGCATCTGTTCCTTCAGCCGCTGCTGGAGCTGCCGCAAAACCACTCTGAGGTTTTGACTCACAAGACCCCAGTGGGAGGCAGGATCACACAGCATCTGAAAGAATGGTGGGGCATTACTTCAGATGCTTGGGCGCCGGCAACAGTATCCCAAGGTTACTGACTTCCCTTTCTAAACAAACCTTAGAATCACCCACCGGAATACAACTCTACCAAAAATCCAGACCTGCTCCTGTTGCAGGAAGTTTTTACCCTGCTACAGAAAGGTGCAATAGAACATGTATTCCCCATATTTCCTCATTCCAAAGAAGGACAGAGGGCTGAGACCCATCTTGGACTTGAGAAACTTGAACAAGTTCCTCAGGAAGGACAAGTTCAATATGGTCTCTCTTTCTCAGATCCTTCAGGCTCTCCAAATTCAAGACTGGTTGGTATCATTGGACCTTCAGGATGCTTACTTTCATGTGCCAATCCATCTCAAGCACAGAAAGTACCTGAGTTTCGCGATTGGCAATTCTCACTATCAGTTTCGAGTTCTGCCATTTGGGTTGGACTCCGCCCCAAGAGTTTTCAGAAAGTTGATGGCGGTAGTGGCAGCGAGTCTCAGAAGAGGGGGGATTCATGTCTACCCCTATTTGGACGACTGTATGATCAGGGCACGTTCCCCAGAACAAGCCCGGGACCATCTATCCAAAACTTGCCACTTCCTTCACAGACAAGGGTTTTCTCTGAATTTAAAAAAAGTTAAACAAGATACCATCACAGAAACTCCAGTTCATAGGAGCAGTCTTGGATACTTGTTCAGGCAAAGCCTCGCCTCCCGAAGAGAGAGCTCACCACATTCTGCAGATGGTAACAAAATTCCAAAATGCCCAGTATCTACCGGCCTTCGACTTTCTCAGGTTGCTCGGTCTCATGGCATCCTGCACATTTCTCTGGTGCCAGAAGCCAGATTGAGAATGAGATCTCTTCAATGGGCTCTCAGGACTCAATGGTCCCAGTTCTCAGGGGAAATGTCAGATCCTTTACAAGTTCCAACCAGGCAAGCACAGGATCTACAATGGTGGACTTGCAGACTGCACATCCTCAGAGGGGAATCTTTTTGGCAACCATGGCCGGAGATAGCAGTAGTGACGGACGCCTCCCTTACAGGATGGGGAGCTCGCACCAACGAGTTGTCGATCAGCGGTCGTTGGTCTCCATCGGAGTCCAAACTACATATCAACCTATTGGAGCAGAGGGCAATCAGACTAGCACTGAAGGCCTTCCTGCCAGCTGTACGGGGAAATAATGTCCTGATAATGACGAACAACACAGTGGCCATGTACTACCTCAACAGGAGAGGAGGTGTAGGGTCACTACCACTGTGCAGAGAGGCAATGCAGCTCTGGTTCTGGGCAATACAAGAAGGGATCTCTCTATCTGCCATTCACCTAGCAGGAGAGCGAAACATAGCGGCGACGCTCTGAGCAGGCAGAGCACAGTCTCCCACGAGTGGGAGTTAGCTCAAGAAGTCCTTCCGGAGATCTTCACCCTTTGGGGAACCCCTCAAGTGGATCTGTTTGCGACCAGTGTCAACAGAAAATGCGAACTGTTTTGCTCAAGAAAATTTCCCCCGAGAGGAGCTCTAGGAGACGCATTCGTAGTGGACTGGGAGTTTCCACTGCTATACGCGTTTCATCCAGTCCCTGTGATCCCTCAAGTAATCAGGAGGATGAGAAAGTTCGGGAAAACCATGATCCTAATTGCCCCGGATTGGGCCAGGAGAACTTGGTACCAGAACCTTCTAGACATGTCCATCTGCCCTCCAATACGTCTTCCAAAAAGAGGGGATCTTCTCTCGCAAGAGGGAGGTCACGTTCTCCATCCAGAGGTCAACATACTCAACCTTCACGCATGGCTTCTGAGAGGTTGAGATACAAGGATTGGGACCTTCCGGATAATGTTATGGAGATCTTGCTTTCGGCCAGAAGGCCAGCAACAAAATCTTTGTACCTGTGTCGTTGGAACAAGTTCAATAACTGGTGCAGGGATAAGAATGTGGATCCCTTTGAATGTGATATTCCAATGGTATTATCTTTTCTGTTACATATAGCTAATCTGGGACTCAAGGTTAGGACGATAAAAGGATACGTAGCAGCGCTATCTATCTTCAAGCGCTCGTCAGAAGAAAAATCTTATTTTAAGATACCTTTAATAATACAATTTCTAAAAGGTTTAAACAATGTTTTTCCACCAATACCTTTTCAAGTTCCTGTGTGGGATTTAAATTTGGTACTGACATTTCTGACATGTCCACCCTTTGAGCCTTTACATTCTTGCCCGTTAAGGCTTCTTACTCTAAAAGCTATATTTCTAATTGCATTGACATCAGCCCGCAAAGTAAGTGAGTTGCAGGCACTTTCGAGTGGTCCTCCTCGCACCATCTTTCATAAAGATAAAGTTGTCCTTCGAGTCAAGCCCTCTTTTCTGCCAAAAATAGTTTCAGACTTTCACCTGTCACAGAAAATAATTCTACCTACGTTCTACCCTCCTGCTTACACAAGTAAGGAAGAGGAAAGACTACATAGGCTAGATCCTAGAAGGGCTCTTAGCTTTTACATCTCAAGATTGTCAAAAAAACGTCAGTGTGACCAACTGTTTGTGGGATACACTGGTCGTAAGTTAGGACTACCTGTAACTAAACAAACATTATCAAGATGGATAATCCTAGCCATAACAGAGTGTTATAGGCTAGCTGGAAAAGATCCCCCTGAGGGTTTAAGAGCTCATTTAACTAGGGGCATGGCAACCTCAACATCACTTAAAAGGGGTGTCCCTGTACAAGATATTGCTGCAACAGCCACATGGTCATGCATGCATATTTTCATAAAACATTATGCTTTGGACTCAACTACCTCTCAAGGTGGTCTATTGGCCAAATCTGTGCTACATTCAGTACATGACTAAAAAGATATCTGTACTCCCGCCTCCAATAGAAAACTGCTTTGGGAGTCTATCTAAGATGAGGAATACGTGGGAGGACACAATCAATTTGAAGAAGAAGTTACTTACCAACTGTAACGTTCTTTCTATTGTATGTTCCTCCCACGTATTCCTCATCGACCCTCCCAACCTACCCCACAGTACAGTTTACGTGGTTTACACTCTGATTTCTTTTGAGGCTGTGGTCAAAAGAGGCACGCTTTTAACAATGGTCATGGACTCTGATATACGGGAAAAACAGAACTGAAGCCAACGGGCGCGCTCGAGGCCTTTATGCAACAGATGATGTCGGTGCTCGACGGAGGCCGCCGAGGGACATTGATGTCGCTGCCTCGAGTGGAGCGCCCTCTGCTGGAGAGAGGAAACATTTTCCGAGGCAAAATTAAAGGTAAGGATATATCTAAGATCTAAGATGAGGAATACGTGGGAGGAACATCCAATCGAAAGAACATTACAGTTGGTAAGTAACTTGTTCTTCTATTCCCACTGCATCTATTTTGTTCTCCAGAGCCGTTCGCAGGTCCGCCATTTCTGTCCCCAATGTGTTTCTTAGCTCTGTTATAGCTGCTAGGACCTGGTGGTTTTCTCCCTCTGGAGTGCCGTCTGAAGAGGCTGTTGCCGAGCTTTGTACAGGGGCAGTGGGAGTCTGCTGCATCTTGGCAAAGACCTCCATTGTGGGTTGTTTGCTCTTGGTCCTAAGTCCTTTCACCAACATCATGCAACCCCATCTGCGCGTCCAGTTCCGGTCCCTTCGTATCGTACAAGTTCTATCTCCCGGTGTTTCTATGGCGTCACTAGGTCAGTTCGGGCCCGGGAGCGTCCCCCTCAGAGAGCTACAGGTTATGGTAGCATGCACTGTGCTACAATTTCGAGTAGGTTGTATCCTCCCACGTACCTTCTCCGACTGTTGCAGGCAATACCCTCTTCACTTGTTTTCGAGGGTCTCCAGGTGCACCTTCTTCTCAACCATCACTATACCATGGGCTCATGTGGCGCTTGGTGTTATGCGTCCAACTCAGTGCCTGACGCCGTATTTCTTATGCTATCATCCAGCCACCAGCAGCATGTTAGCGTCGGTCTCCTTGTATAGCGTGGGTCTCAACTGCTCCTAGGAGTGGTAATGTCAAATTAGATCAGTTCCCCAAGCGCCTGTTCCCCTGCAGGGAAGTAGAGCCGGCTCCCTTTGCCCTTTGAGCACCAGTGTGGATTTTGTCGTGTGGGGCGCTTGGTTTGTCCAATATGATATCAGGAAAGCGTTCTGGTTGGTGCCTTTCGTGCCCCACTGTGATCAAAACATTTGTTTTGCAAGCCCCACTGCCTCTCCACATATAGCTTGGCTCAGACCCATCTCCCCAAGCAGATCAGGAAGGCACTCCCTTCCTCCTTTCAACTGGTTGCACATGCGAGGCGACGATCCCCTTTGATACATTGACAGGGAAGCCGGGCATGCAATGTTATTAAATTTTGTATTTGAGTGCAGTCAAAATATACCGCGCACCTCTCGCTGATGCCTCCACCGCCCTTTGTTCGTGCAGGCAACGTTTCTGCATCAACAGCTCAGTTTCAATGAGCGCAACAATGTCCCTGCTTCGCCGGCCGACCCGGCGCCTTCATATATAGTGGCAGAGACGTGTAGCAAGATCATCGCTGGCTTCCTTGCTCAGTGCAGGTCTTTCACTGACCTTCCGTGGCAGCAACAATGCATCTGCTCCATAGGCTTCAGCCCGAACCTCCCACACAGCAACAGAGGTGCACCAAGTGGTTCGCACTGGCCTCGCCTGAGCCGCGCGGAGCCTTGATACATTAACTCCGTTAGAATAAACGCTGATACAATTGTTGCTGCTCGGGACGCCCTCTTCAGTTCAAATGCTCCGCCACCGCTGCCCTCCAGAGCTCGCTCGCCGCCAACGCTGCGTTCACTGTGCAGAGCGCTCCCCCTCCAAGTATTACAGTGAGCCCGGCAGGAAGGACGCAGCGCCCAGCAACACAAGCAGGCCCTGCACAGCCCCCGAACACCGGTCCTCCACTCCAGCTGCCTCCGCCCGGATTTATATAGTGGCTTTTACAACATCAGCCTCATTTCCTTTGTTGTCCGCAATTTTGTGTCGCAGCATTCGGCACGGCCACATCTCAAGAAAGCTTCTTGCTCGTCCTCACCAACGTCTGATTCGCTTACAATTTTCAATTGATACGTGGCAAACAGTCCGACATCTATGCTTCCATTTATAGGGACCGTGAGTCGTTTTTCCGCGTGTTTTCACTGGATCAGTTACGGATCTTCCTTAGCATGGACCAGTCTTTATAGTTTTTGGGGAGTCTTTCCTCCTCTTTTATAGCCTCACTATTTCCCTTGTTAGTTTTTTTTATCAACCGTATGTTCCTATTTTGCTCTTTTTTCTTTAGCATTGTCTCTTCATCATAAGCATGTCTATGCATTTGTTTAGGACCATCTCCATTAGCTTTTGGCGGGCAAATTGACCAGATAGACTTTGCAAATCTTGTAGGGGAACAGTTCTCATATTGGATAGACTCAGGCAGAGCTAATAGTTTTTCATTTAATTTTGGCCCCCCTGCCTTATATTTATGGATACACACTCTTCCCTTCCTACACTCCAATCTTTGTTTGTCTCTCGCCTGTCTTTTTAATAATAGCTCTGGAAATTAGAGCTCTAACCTTAAATGATCGCTGCCACCCCCCTCCCAGATAACCATTATTGTCTTCTGTTCAAACAAAGCTCTTGATAGAAATAGGTAATCCAGCGTGGACACTGAAGTGCCCTGGATTCTCGTCAGTTTTGCTGGCGTGTCCCCTGGAAGGTTGCCATTTGACATTTTCAGGTCCCACATGCTTAGAAATTCCACCCATAAGCGACCATTCTCTGTCACCCTGCGCCCTGTTTGTTTTGTTTGCTCTTTTGACAGATACACGCATTGGGAGTTCAAATCCCCTCCCAGTATTATTTCAGCACCTACAAATAATGTTTTCAGCTTTCCCAGAGACTGTGCTAGGTTATCCAAAAGAACATTCAGCCCCGAACACGCGGGGTTCCAGTATATATTAAAAAATATCACATCCAGGTCCTGTTGCTTTTTCTTCAGTGTTGCTTTACATAATTGCAGCCCTTGCGTGTTACACTCGATTGGGCATATGTCCTTGAATTTAGAACATTTAAGGGCCATAAGAATGCCCCCACTCGGACGGCCTCTTGCTTTTTGAGAAGCTGCTTGTGCCTCTGTGAAGAACCCCACTACTGCAATATGATTTATCATCCAAGTTTCCTGCAACATTATAACATCTAACTCCCCAAAAAGATAGTTTTTCATGGACCTGGATGAGAAATGATTAGGACCCTGCGTGTTACAACAACAGAAATTTCAAACCTTCATTCTCAAAGCGGTTTTTGACCTAGCCCAAGTTTCTGCAAAACCTCTGTGAGAATACGCTGGAGCATGGACAAAGCATTTTTATTGGGTGTCACGCTTGCAGTTGCAACTCACAGCCAATTGTGGGCCCGTCATGATGGTTTTTTTACTCCCCTGATTTAAGATGCTTCTCAGGCCCCCTCCTCCAGGTTGTGTCAGAATCTCTGGTCTGGAATTTAAGACCAGTAGGTCAAATTTCTTTAGGTCCCCCTTTGCACCTTTAATGGCCAAGTATGCCTCTCTTGGAGCACATCCAACCTCTGTCACTAAAGAATGTGCTAAGTCCGGAAATTTCACAGACTTGATGTCATGACTATTAATAAGATACAAACTCTGCACTTTTTTCAACACTGATAGAATCACACCTCTATTTAAAGATTTTATATGATTTTTGTTTGCTGTTAATGACAGCCAAATAATTGGCATGGCGAATGGTGATGGCACTTTTGCTTCTCCTTCCACTTGTTCTTTTGAATTCTCTACATGATCCATTTTGACTGGATCTGATATTGATGACTATCACTTCTTTTGATTTTCCTGCTCCATTCCCAATCTCACCAATCATCCTGTGTTTTCCCTCCCCCATCTTTGTGTTCCAGTCTCCAACCTTTTTTGTTCTGCTTTGGTCTTTTTCATGAATATCGGGGCGATCTTTAAAGTAGTTTTCACTTCCCCAACAGACTCAACATTTTGAAGTTTCTTTTAATACTCCTGCCTTTTGCTTCGCTCTTAGGAATATCGGTGCAAATGGTAAACCCTCCTTTAACTTTAGGAGTTCCTTGGATATCATTGGGCCAGCCTTCTCATTTTCCGTTTGGCAGCCTGTTGATGTCATTGATGAGTTCTTATCTGCTTTCGAGGTACCAAGTTGTCCTTGGCAGGTTTTCTTTTTTTCACATGTTTTTTTTGTTTCTTAGTCGGATCTGTAGTCCCCCTGGAGCCCACCTCGGGGTCTAGATCGATTACCCCCTGTTCTCCCCCTGTTTGCATTGTCGAGGTATTCATCATTTTATTAAAGAAGGTGTTTGTTTCAGAATTGTTATATTTCCTTCTCTTTTGGTTTGTCGTTTTTCCCCTCTTTTCTTTTGGATTATGCTGTCTTTCAATCTTCTTTGTCTCCTCGCTTCTCTCTTCCTTTCCCTTTTCCCTTCCTAATGTGGCAGATTGAGTATGATCTTCGTCCACCCCATTCCTGAGGGTCTCACTTTGATTTGTTACATTTTCTATTGGGGGAGATGGTGCCTCCTCTTCCACTTGAAATCCCTCACCCACATTGGCCAGTCTCCGGAACTCTTCTAGTACTGATTCCGACAATGGGGTATCATCCATCTGAGAGTTGAGATACTCTAACTCTCCTATTCCATCTGTATCCAACTTTCTTTGATTCAAGATTTGCAATTGTAACAAAATGTCCTGTTTTTAGCGCGAGGTCTATCTCTTCGTATTTTGTCTGTGTTGCCAAAGATTGTTGTATAGCTGACCAGTCCAATCCTTGCTTGGTGCACTCCAATCTCACCTCTGCAAAACATTATGTTTATCGCATTATTACAGCCCACTATTGCTCCATCCAAACTTGCCATATCCTTTGTCATTTCTAGGAGGGTGCCCGTTTGTTACTGCACCTCTCCCTTCAGTAGTTCAAATACTGAAACCAAAGAGCTCAGGACATAGTTCAATGCAGAGAGTGTATTTCCATTTGATTGACTTTCCTGAGGTTGTATTTTCTCTGGCTGGGGACTACTTACTTCCAAAAGCTTTTGTTGAACTTCTAAGCTTTCTTCATTTCCCAATTCTGTAGACTCATGATTCTTATCTAAACTAAGGTAATTTGGCTCTTCAGAGGTCAGTTCACTTATATTCAGTTCCAAGGTTATGGGGACTGTGTTGTCTGCTGACCCACTGTCTCTTCTCAGTCTTTTACAGGGGTTTGATATGTTATCTTTCATCCATGTCATCTTTTCATCATTTGTACTTTTCAATCTCCTTTTACCAAAGTGGTTTTAGTAAATTCTAGACCTCTTTTCCAATGATCCATTCCAAAGTGTTCTTCTTCTCTTATATCACAGCATTTTAGTGGTGTAAAAGCTGCATCCCCCCCTATGCACTTGTGCTTCGATGTTCTGTCTATCTGCTAAGATGGGCGTATTTAACCCAACATGCTCAGCAGGCTGCTCTGGAGAGAGAGGGGCTGCAATCTCTTCCGATATTATACCGTCCATTCTGGTGCTCTCCTGTCATCCTGGCTAAGGTTGCTCTGTAGTTTCATGGTTGAATTTTGTCTTTGATTGCCTTTAATTATTTAGCCCTTGAGCAAAGAAAGGAGCCGTCATTTCTTTTTAATGTTTTAATGTTTTGAATAAGCGTTGTGTTTGTTTAAATGGGCTTTCTTTTGGTGTATCCTCACCGGGGCTCCGGATAAGAGGAGACCGCTAGCTCCAACAATGGGTGCCACGTTGGGCACTAGGACCCGATCACTCTAGTTAGACTTTGGTGGCGTGACCAGCACTACACGCTAAGTATTTTTACAGAGTAGTAGGGCGCTGCTTACAAGCCGAGGATTTCTATGAGCACGCCGAGCAGTCTTCCACGCTGCCCTGCAAGTCGAGATCAAAGGATTGCTATCCCGCAGTCTCTCAACCAAACGCAGGTAAGCTAGTTCGTCCAGCCAGCGTTTCTCATGCTCTCTATTCTCTGCTCGTGTTATGCCAATTTCAAATGGCGAACATTCAAAGTCCCCTCCTACTATTTAGTAGTCAGTCGTTGAGCTCCAAAATCCTATGGGCTAATACTTGCTTATGAGCTGATGTTTAAAGTGGGGGCAGTATAGAAATATCTATTTACCAATTTACCACTGTATGTTCTTACCCACTTTTTCTGATCGCCAACTCGCCAAAAGGCAAAACAGCAGATTAGCCCTTTCGACTCAGGGCTTACGCCGCAGGGGCGCTTGGGAAATCTTTTTATACACAGCTGATGCACAGCTGATTTGATCCTCGCAGTGAAGGAGTTAAAGGGACACAGTCTTTTTCTCCTTTCAGATGTTCGTATTCAGAGCACAAAATAAACAAACAGGTCTCCTTTCCCAAATTAGAAACCAGCAGCTATTGTTCTCACGTGAAGCACAACACTAGCCCTTTCGGCGCAGGGCTCTTCAGATGTGGACCTGCCTCATCCACACATGTGAATCAGTTCTCTTCAGGTGTGGACAAAATGGCGGGGCTTCCCTCGTGGTCTACGGTGGCCATTTTGGATTCTTCCCTTATACCCACGCTATTGACGACAGGTGCTGGTAGCCTTCTTTTTGTTGAACAACCGTGTCCACGGATCAGTGTGAATCAGTTCCGCCCTTCTTATGACTGCCATGCTCGGATGCCACAACTGCATACGGTCTCGCTTCCTGGCAGCCTTCCTTATTAAGTTTGTGGGGATATGCCCCTTATGAGTGGCCTCTGCCCACCCGAGTGTCTAAATCTTTGTCAGAGGATAACCTTTTTGGGAAGTTTCAGAAACGTATGCACTCTGAACCCATGAAAGAGCACTTTAATGGCCTTTCTTGGAGCTCTGTCACAAGGTTTTCCCCTGAGGTGCCCCGAGGGCCTAACAGGCGTACCGGAGATGCCTCCGAGGGTCCTGACGGACCTGCCAGTACCAGACATTGTTCCGAGGTTCACCATCACAGTGCTAAAGTTAATTCCAGTTCGGCTGGCTGCTGGGATACCAGGGTTCACCCTGAGGTCTCCATTTCGGGAGCTTTCCCTGCTGTAACCAGGTTGAAACCTGAGGTTCCTCTTGTGGAGGCTAAAGTCTGTACTGAGTGCTGACTCAAGGCCCCTTTTAAGGCAGCTTTACATGCCAGGTTGAAACCTGAGGTTCCTCTTGTGGAGGCTAAAGTCTGTACCGAGTCCCGACTCAAGGCCCCTTTTAAGAGAGCTTTACGTGTACACAGTATTTCTTTTAAATGTACTGAAGTGGGCCTTCTTCGATAAATTGTGTCCGAAGGGTTCTTGGATGGTCTGATTCCGCAGGAATTTCCTAGATGATTTCCGTCCTGCTATTAGAGCTTTATCCATTTTCTTCTTCTTGTTCACTGACGTTGTTAAGTATTTGGTTTTGACAAAGGACTTTTTGCACCCAGAATCTCTGCTGGAGACTGATTTATTCTCTACATGGGCTATCTCCTTAACTGTTGCAATACTAGAATCCTGCGATAATGATCCCAATCCTTCTGTAACTAGGGACACCTTATGAACCACACAATGTCCAATGTCAACATCGCTGGAACACTGTGACTTGTCAGGAGCCTGTTGTAACATTAATATTGCCTGAGATAAGTCTGATCTTACTGGGTCCGCCTCTAAATTCAATAAGGATTTCAGGTCCGCCTTGGGCTGCATTGTCTAATTTCTTTCTGATGGCCTCGAGGAGAATAGTGTGCATTTTTGCTTCCGACTTAATGTTCTCAAACAGTGAAGCAAATGTAGATAGCACATAGTTTAGTGCCACCAATGCCCGACCTACACTGCCCTCCACATACAAGGCGGGTTGACCAAATGAAAGAGACAGAGACCACACCAAGCTCAGACAGGGTGTACGAATGAATGAAGATGAGGCTTCATCTTGGTCATCCGAATAAATAGATGTAGACATGGCGGCCTGTGCACTTGGTAAGTTACTCTACTCGTGCTGAGTATCTATCAGTCTGAGCATCTCGGCATCTGCTACTTCAGAGGGCCCCGCTATTGGATTTACCTGGACAACTCTGGATTCTGCCATATTTGTCTTTGCTACCATTGTGCACAGACAATCAGAAATTGTCATATTCTTTTTAGCGGGGACTGTTGGTTTAAATCTCTGCACATTTGAGGGACCCTCAATTTCCAGTCCTACTGGTAAAGTTGTGAATATCTCAGTTTGAACAATGGCCGCCGGCCCGTCTCTAGGAGATACAGGCAACGGAAGGGCGTGGGCCATTTTGAACATTTGTTCCTCTATGCCTAGAAGGCCTGATTTCGCCAAGCTTCTGAGTCCAAACATGTCACCACATTTTTCAAAGTGCTTTAATAATCAAACATATAGTGTACAATATCGAATAGTAGAGGTGTATCGATTCTCTAGCAATCGCTGCCTCAGTGTGCTTAAGACCGCTGAAGGCAAGCACCTCTGCAAACAGCTCCACAAACGCTCTGCTTTCGGCAGGGGTTTTTATGAATGAAGCTCCTCCTTCCATCATAACTGGGCAGCAAAGTCACTGTAGAAAGACTTCTTCGCGCTGCTGAAGACAAACACCTCTGCAAACAGCTCTGCGAACGCTATGCGTTCAACAGGGTTTTAATGAATGAGGCTCCTCCTTCCAACAAAACTAGTTAGCCTCAACCTTTTTGGGGTGGGCGTTCGAGAGCCCGAGCAAAGATGGCCACAGGTCTCAGAAGCTCCATGCGAGCCCGCCATCGTGTCATGTAATCTGCCATCAATGACCCCTGGATAGCCATCAAAAATGCAGCTCAGAGCAGCACACACACACTGGCAACTTTCTATGAAAAGTCTGGCTGTCTACACCATAGCCAGGCTACCATCCAACACTTCGGTAATCTGCCAGCAAATGTGGCCCACCCAGCACACTCCCGCCTGAGCATGCAGCCGGATGGAAATGAAGCGCCACAGGGCTGAGGCTGGGTGCCCCTCGCTAGACCTGCCTGGGGACCGACCCCCAAAAAGTGGATCAAGGTGTGCAACCTCAAAGCCTTCCCAACTGCTGTGCACCCGACGTTGCAGGTCCCAACCTGGAGGGGCTCCTTGCCTGGTGGCGTCCTCGCCAACCATCCACCTAGTACCCAGCCCTGGTCCTGAGGAACCTGAGGAATGCCCGCCCCGGCATGCAAGAGACTGTTTTAAGGGCGATTCAACACCTGACACAGACACCGAGGGTGCAGACCGGGGGCCGCCCAGGGAGAGGGGTGGCACCATCGGACTAACACCTCACTAAGACCATCTGCAAGCACCCAGGACACTGTTGGCCGTCGCCCAAAAACGCCAGGTACCAAGAGGCGCGCAGGCTCAATACTGCCTACACAAGCAGTTTAGCCAGAGCAGCGACGGCAAGACACCCCCCGTTGCCCCGGCGCAGGGCCCCACCCCTGATAGAAGATCGAGGGGTGCGACCCACAAGCCACCTGGGCTGCTGCAAGGGGGCCCAAGCCGGAGAGACATCACTCTCAGCAGCTCCCCCGCCAGCTGTCAGGCTCGTTTCCAGTCCCGACGCTGCAGGAGCAGAGAGATGCGGGCCCAGCACTCGCCCGTAGGGAGAAGACCGTTGGGCGCCAAAGGTGGGGAGCGGCCCGAGCGGGTGGTCACTGCATGGGGGGTGGATTAGATCCAGCCTTTGGGGAGGAGTTCCCATAGAGCTGGGGGGCCCCTCCAACAGTCCCCTGACACCCACCCCTCCCTCTGTGGTCAGTCTGGGCGGCTTAGGATGGAGCAATCTCACCCACCCTCACCCCGGACCAGTGCACACACCACGATTCGGCAAAGCCCTACAGACACTGTACCAACCCCAGCTCCGGGCAGGCCCTGCCCAAGGACGAGGTTCATTCCGGATTTACACTGCTCCAGGAAGGGTGGATCACTCTGTTGGGACTCAGAAGAGGGCCCAGAGAACCTGCCACGAAGGAACCCACGGTCCGAGGGTAAGGAACACAGGGGATAGATGTACTCTGCAAACATCCTGCACCTGAACACCAGGTAGGCCCCACCAGAGCCATGGCAGGTATCGGACCCTGAAGTTGGGAGTCACAGCTCCTCTGCCTCTATAATCCACCCCGGAGCGGGAAGCTATCGGGGATCGCTTGGGAGGCGACCTCGACTAACGAGGAGCTACCGCATCATCGATCAAAGCGCCAGAGACTCCCCTGCGAAGATCACTGCACCTGAAAAGGCAAGGAGGGCAGACTCCATCTGGACTGGGTCGATTGGGCCACCCCTTCCCTGGTACCGGACCACTGCAGCACCACAAAAGCAAGCCTCACGGCCTAGAGACAGGCCAGCCCCCTACCAGACCTCAAACACCACGATCCCGGGGACGCCAGAGGCTATAGAGGGCACAACAACCCCAAAGCCCACACCCACAGGGCACTAAAATCCGGTAGAATACACCTACAGCTGTCCCCAACCTACTACCGCTCCATACCACACGGATCTGCAACCCACCAACGTGCTCTCCCCTGCCTCTTGCCGCAGCTGATTTTCTCTTCTTAGCTGCCTCCGTCTGCTGCCTAATGGGCTTAGCTTTGGCGGTCATTGTCCTCTTCCTCCTGGCTGCTGGTTCCTTCCCCTCGCTGGGCCCGCTTTTCTCTTCCTCCCCTATGGCCTGGATCTCCTGCATCGCCTCCTCTGCTGAAAAATTCTGCAAAAGTAGTGGCGATTGTAACCTTTGGCTTGGCCCTGCTGAGTCCCGATCCAGCTGTGTTGCCACCATGTGCAACCAATCAGGCCCGTGCTTGGCCGCTGCCATCCGTGCCATCATGACAAATTGCTCCAGATCTTTTTCAGGGCAGCAGTAACCTGGCATGCCCTGACACTGTGTAGACATCCTCTTTGCTGCAGCAGCCTCCAGGCACACGCACTGCGCAGGTGATGTTGTCTCTACTAAAACTTGCTGTGTCCTTGCTTGCAGCAAAATGCTTGTGTTTATGAGACTTGTCTATATGCAGCAGCCACCAGGCACACGCACTGCATTAGAATACTGTAAAATAAACTTTAATTGCCAGAGAAATGTCTTCTGTATAGCTCTGTTTAAATATTAAAGCGGCCCTTAAGGCACACGCACTGCTTGGTTATAGTCCTTCCTCTTGCCTGCCACAATCCGGGGCTGTGTGCCTGTTATTTTACTCCTGCCTCCTGTATGCCCCCCCGTGTTACAATTAATTTAACTAAGTCAAATCTGGGATGCTATTGTGCGTCGCAGCGGCGTGCCAGGGTTGCTATATATCTGTCCACTTGTTCATTAGAACGCAGTGGGTAGCGTGCTCTTTACCTCACCGCTGTGGCCCTTTACAATGTCTGTCCACACGCTTGCACCTCACTTTTCACCCTTAACACGTCCCGGATTGCTGTATTCAACTTTTACTGTGCCCTTACTGCTAATACCATCGGACGCCCCGATACTGTGGTGAGAGGGCAGGCAAACAAGCACTTTTTATATCACTTCCGCCCCCCTCACTCACCTTCCTGACTCCTTAACCTCCTGCATCACTCCTCTCGGTCCTCTACTACACGTTCTTCGGACTCCGATGCCTGGCTCCTCTGTGACGAAATCCTGCACATCGCTCCTCGCAGCGGCCCCCACCTGGGCACACGCACTGTGCTCTGACCGACACCAGGACCAGCATCCATGAGGCGCTGCGCTCCGACCGACACCAGGACCAGCTTCCACGAGTCACTGCGCTCCGACCGACACCACAACCAGCTTCCACACGTCTTCCAACAGGATGCCGCTCCAATCCAGCACGCCCCACAAAACAGCTCTGCTATACCAACTGGAAACACAAAACAAAACGAAAGTGGCCCTCCTTACACGCAGCGTCCTTCTGCTCAGCTGCGATATCCCTGGTAGCAAAAACCAGGCACCTATAAGCCTCCTAGCCCGCCCCTTTCCTTGGTCTCCTTTGGTGGGCATGTCTGACCCTTTGGCGGGCTTCCCACCCCTTAGCCTTTTTGCGCTTGCCAGCGCACCTCCCCCTTACCCAGGGGCGAGGGAGGAGAGGACGCTGCCCTGTTATTCAGGCACCTCCTTCATTTTTCTATGTCAACACCTCCATTGCATGCAACTGTTATATCCGCCCTTCGCCCCGCTACGCGGTGACGTAGGGCGTCTGAATAAAAGCCCCGCCCCGCGCGAGTGAGGCAGTTCCGGGCACAGACCCTAGCAGCGTGTGTCGTGTCTTTCCTTCTCGCTCTGGCTGGAGCTGCGTCATTGAGGCCTACTGCTGCGGCCTACCACGCTATGCCTCAGCGCGGGGCAGGAACATAACACTGGCGACGAGGGAAACGGGACCCAGCACAGTCGCTCAGCGTCCAACCATCTAATCCCTCCTGCATCGCACGACTGACACCTCCTTCCAGCGTGCCGATGGCACCGAATGTCGACATGTGGGCCGACCGCGCACGAAACACGCATGTGCGGTCACGGCTGTAGACAGTGGAGGACAGGCGCGGCCCTATCCGCATACAGATCTCAAAGGGCAGCCTTAACTGGAACCGTCAGGGGACATCGTCACACAATATGGTGGCTGGCACGTCCACTCCCGGCCCTGGCACGCCGTCCAGAATCGCGGCGAACCTGCCACTGTCGCCACCGCCGTTTCGCCCACAAAGCAACTCGACCACGATGATTCAACCTTTCGATCCTTTCATGGATCCATCATCAGTTGGCCCCCGCTGGCAGCTATGGCTCCAAAAATTTGAGATGGCCATGGAGTGCAAGGATGTGACATCATCGAGGAAGATGAGATCGCACCTACTTCTGAACGTAGAGGACGAGGTGCTACGCATTTTCAACGCGCTCACCATTGCGGGTGGCCTAGACGTCTACCAGCGAGCGAAGGACGCGTTGACGGCCCACTTCCTCCCGCAACTAAATCCCGATTACGAGACATTCATATTCTGCACCACTTTTCAGGTGGAAGAGGAGACGTTGGATGGGTTTTACACCCGGCTCAGGAAGTTAGCGATGTCATGTGAGTTCACAGATGTTGAGCAGGAGATCCGAATACAAATTATCAATGGCATCCATTCCGAGAAACTACGGAGGCTGGTGCTGGGTGAGAGGGGCATCTCCTTGACGCGCATTTTGGAGTTAGGCCGGCAGAGGGAGCTAGCGCACACCAGGGCTGCCAAAATGGGCGTGACTCTGCACAAACTACAGCCGGCTCTAGCGTCGTCCATGCTGGCCCAGGTCACAAACAGTCAATCCACAAGGAATGAATACGGTGGAAACTACACACCGCCCAGATGGCAACCACGGACCCCGGGGCCCACAGAGTGTGGATGGTGCGGTGGACCGCGTCACGGACGGCGAAATTGCCCGGCACAAGGCACAACGTGCGGGGCATGTGGCAGAAAGGACCACTATGCAAAGGTGTGCCGCTCCTCAGGCGCTCCCTTACCGCCCCCGCCAAATCCTCAGGAGAGAAGTAGTACAAAGAAGAAGAAACAGGGAGTCACGAGGCGCGTTGAAGCAAACAGCTCCTCGACTGAGGAAGACGGTGACGACATCAAAGGGACTCTGTTAGACCCTGGCAGAGAGCAGCGGACCAAAGGTAGAAAAGTCTACCTAGTGTCAGCCCTGGATCGAAGACGAGGCACGCAGAAGAGAGGGCTCCGGAGGTGGAAATGTCAGGTCAACATCCAAAACCAACAGATATGGATGACCATTGACACGGGGGCCTCGGTGAATGTCATGCCCACGTCCACGTTCAAGACACTACAGCCGCAATCGCCCTCAAAAACACTGACACCCTCCTGTTAGCATATGGCTGCAAGAAGCCGCTACCGGTTGTTGGCAGATTCCGTACGACCCTCAGCCATGGGGAGAACTACCTACCGTCAAAAGTCTACGTTGTGGACGCCGGTATCGAATGTCTCCTGAGCGGTGATGCGGCGGAAGAGTTAGGGCTCATACAATTCGTCAATCAAATTGGGGAAGCCCACGAGGTCGAGAAGCTCCTGGCGCGACATCCGAACCTGCTGAACGGGATTGGGTGCCTGAAGGGAAAGACAATTAAACTCCACATCGACAAGTCGGTTTAGCCAAGGGCCATCAGGCACCGGAGGACCCCCTTCCACATGCGCGAGCAGGTCGAGCTGGAAATGAAAGCACTGGAAAAAGCCGGCATCATCGAGGAGGTAACAGGGCCGACACCATGGTTGTCCCCGATGGTGGTCACCCGAAAACCCAAACAGCCGGGGAAGGTCGGCATTTGCATAGATATGCGCCTCCCGAATACCGCCATCAAGAGGGAGCACCATATTACGCCAACCCTCGACGAGATCGTGGCTGATCTCACGGGATCCAGAGTCTTCTCAAAAGTTGACCTGAAGGCAGGATACCACCAGCTGAAGCTACACAAAGACTCCCGGTACATAACGACTTTCTCCACGAACTTGGGCCTGCGGAGATACAAGCGTCTGAGCTTCGGCATATCGTCAGCAGCCGAAGTCTTCCAACAGACTATACAGGAAGTCATCCGGGACATCCCAGGTGTCCTCAATGTCAGTGATGACATCCTGATCCACGCCCAGGACAAGGAGGAACACACAAGGAGGTTGGAGATGCTGCTGGACCGGTTAGAGGCGGCGGGCCTAACCATCCACGAGGAAAAATGCGAGTTCTTCAAGACGGACATAGCTTTTTTCGGCTACAAATTCAGCAGTTCTGGTATCTCGCCGGACCCCCAAAAGGTCGCTGACATTCAGGCCGCAAGCCCACCCAAGACTCCCACTGACGTCTGCAGCTTTTTGGGGATGGCCACGTACTGTGGAAGATTCACTCGAAACCTGGCCACACTGTTGGAACCCCTCCGTGAACTTACGAAGCTCAACGCGAAGTGGGAGTGGGGAAAATCTTGCCAAGATGCTTTCGAGAGCATAAAAGAGTCGCTGTCCGCAGGGACGAGAATGGCGTACTATAACACTGCCCTTCCGACAAAGCTCTACGTCGATGCCAGCCCGGTCGGCCTGGGGGCCATCCTCATGCAGGTTACCAACGAAGATGAGAAGAGACCCATCGCCTATGCGTCGCGTGCTCTCACAGCGACGGAGCAGAGGTACTCGCACATCGAGAAAGAGGCAATCGCCATACTATGGGGGTGCCGCCACTTCCACCTGTACCTATATGGCCGAAAGTTCACAGCCATTACGGACCACAAGCCCCTCCTCCCCATTTCATGGGCACCTCATCATACACACCGGCCAGAATAGCCAAATGGCTGCTACACCGTCAGCAGTACAACTTTGAGCTCCAGTATCAACCGTGATGTGGCAACCCGGCAGACTTCCTCTCCAGGCACCCGAGAGAGGCAATGGCGCAGGAAGTCCAGGTGGCCGAAGAGACCGAAGAGCACATCTGCCAGGTGGTGCGAGCAATGAGGCCAAAGGCGGTCAGCACTGAGGACATCGCGGAGGAGACATGCAGTGACCCGTGCTGCGATCTGGTGAAAGACGCCATCATTTCGGGCGACTGGAGGTCATTCATGAGCAACACGCATAACCGGACGGAGGAGGCAAAAGCATTCCTCACAGGAATGTTCACCGTCCGCCAAGACTTATCGATAACAGACTAGGGGTTGTTTCTCTGCGGAGATCGCATCGTCATCCCACCAGGCCTTCATGACCGGATAGTGGCACTCGCCCATGAGGGCCACCAAGGGATGGCTCGAACGAAGGCACGCATCCGACACCGAGTGTGGTTCCCTCGCATTGACGAAAAAGTCGAAACTCTGGTCAACACCTGCCTGCTGTGCCTCATAACCGGAGCCCCACCAGATCCGGAACCCATTTTATCGGCGGAAAGGGGCTCTGGCAGGTGGGACGCAATAAGCATTGACTTTTGCAAACTACGGGAGGGCCTGTACCTCCTGGTGGCAATCGATGACCACTCTCGATACCCTGAGGTTGAGGTGGTCGAGTCCACAGCAGCAGACGTGGTCATCCCGGCCATTGAGAAGATGTTCGTGACACATGGACTACCAACCACGATCAAAAGTGATAATGGAGCTCCCTTCCAAGGGGTGGAGTTCAAACAGTACCTGCATGATCTAAACATCCGGTACCACCACATCATGCCCAGATGGCCACAGGCCAACGGTGACGTAGAACGCTTCATTAGAACACTCAATAAAGTGCTGAGGCTGTCCAAAGCAAATGCCAGCCCGTGGAAGGTTGACCTCTATCGATTCCTGAGGAACTACCGGGTCACCCCGCATTGCACAACAGGCGTCCCCCCATCGGATCTCATGTTCGGCACCGTCATCAGGTCGTCCATCCCACACCACCCCAGCAGGGGACCGGACGAGCTAGACGAGGTGCGCACTGACCGACGACGCAGGAACGCCAACGCAAACATGAGCACCAAGAGGAGGTTGCGACCATCCAACCACCAAGTGGACGATCAGGTGGTCATGTTACGGAACCCGTTGAAGTCCAAAATGGACTCCCGTTACGAGACTCTCCCATGGACTGTCCGCGAGACATGAGGGACCATGATAACTGCACAAAGGGGACATCGCCAGGTGACGCGCAACGCATCCTGGTTTAAGGCGGTGCCGCGCAACCTGTGGACGGATGGGGAGTGTCCCCAAGAAGATGAGGAGTCTCCGAGGGTTGAGGACGGACCCAAAGATTTCCAAGGCGAAGGACACACGGATGACAGAACGTGGGAGCAGGGGAGCGAACCGGACCTGGGTGAGCCGGAGGTGGAAGGTGAGAGATCCCCTGAGACTGCAGCAGCTGCCCCACGGGGTGGACGGTATGGCCTGAGGGCTGCCATCCAGCCGCCACCTCGGCTCAAGGACTATGTGTGGTAGGTGGGACTCTGGACGTTTGGAGATGGGAGTGTACAACTGCAGTTCCGTTATGAGTAGTAGCAGTAACGTTTGTGTTGGTGTGTTTTACTGTCGTGTTTTGTTTATAATAAAGGAGGAATGTTATATCCGCCCTTTGCCCCGCTACGCGGTGATGTAGGGCGACTGAATAAAAGCCCCGCCCCTGCGCGAGGGAGGCAGTTCCGGGCACAGACCCTAGCAGCGTGTGTCGTGTCTTTCCTTCTCGCTCTGGCTGGAGCTGCGTCATTGCGGCCTACCACGCTATGCCTCCGCGCGGGGCAGGAACATAACAGCGACCCATGAAACAGGGGGCTGAGGTTGGGCGATAGAGGGCACGGCTACGGGATTGTCATGATGCCCGCAGCCAGCCATTGCGTGTCAGTAAAATAAATGGGAAACATTTTGTTTTGTGGTGCAAATGGTCTGGTCTCATTCAGCGACGCTCATACAGTATTGAGGAAAGGGGACTCTGGGCTTGCAGTACAGTAGTCTCTTCAGTGAGTAATGTTTTCTAATAGACACATATAAAGATAAATATGTTCACATTGACTTGCTAGATACTTAGAAAACATCACTTCAGTTTCTCGGGTGCAGCACATAATCTAGCTTTCTCTCACAATGTTTACTTTGTTGTTGTTATGCACTTGGGAACTTTCTCCCTGGGTTCCAGGATGCAGTGCGGTTCCTCTTTCACTCTGTATTTACGTTTTCTAATAGACACATATAAAGATAAATATGTTCACATTGACTTGCTAGATACTTAGAAAACTTTACTTCAGTTTCTCGGGTGCAGCACATAATCTAGCTTTCTCTCACAATGTTTACTTTGTTGTTGTTATGCACTTGGGAACTTTCTCCCTGGGTTCCAGGATGCAGTGTGGTTCCTCCTTCACTCTGTGTTTGCCGGTTACTATTGCATGTTTGTGAACCTTTAAGTAGCAGAAAGTGCCACAACAAACAGCTACCCACCTATACACGCATTCGATGTGCTTGGTTGTAAAAAGTGCTACTTAACATGTCGGTCAATAGATCCAGGCATAGAGAATAGAGCTAAACATTTTAATCAATATATATAAAAACATTTGGAACATTTTCCATGTAAGACAATAGACAAAAATGCATTTTGATAACGAACAAAGAAGAATATCACATAAAAAGCAAACTCATGTGACGGTCATGTTTTTCAATAATTGAACAAAACCACAAATTTCATAGAGTGGCAAAATTGTGATGTTAGTAATAATGTGTAGTGAACACATAATGATTTTCATAATCTTTAAATGATAATTGCTAGTCCTTGACTCCGTCGACACAGAGGAATCTGTTTCTGGGAAACAGTGATGATGCTTGGAGAAAATCTATAGCCGATTTTAACCTCTAATAGAAGTATACTGATCCCGTCTTCAGGACGGAAGATGGTGGCATCACATCAATAGTGTCAGAATTGAGGGTGAGAAACCGTCAGGTAACTTTTCTTGTTATAACAATCTAAAAACCAAAAGGCACAAAAAACGGCGAATTGGTAACGTAAAAATGTAAAACCGAATTTAAAGGTGACATATCTCTATTTGAGTGCACTTACAACTTCTTGCACTAACCTTTCAATTGCTTTGATAACGTGTATGGTCGCGAATGGGGAGAATGATTTAACCAGATTCGGCTTCTATCACTGTGTAGATTAACAGTGACTGGGGCTTTACACTTTACAAGATATTTCTTATTATTTTTACCTGTAAGTGAATTAGTATTATTTTCATGAGTATCATGCAAGATTCTGCACATTAGTATGTTATTTGTATTTGAAAGTGCTCGTACGCAAATCAGTGCATATTTGCCACTGATATTGCAGTGGTATCATGCCGGCACCTAACATGTGCAACCCTAGGGCCAGCATGTGAAAAAGATGTTATTAACCATATGCAGAAGCAAATGGCATTTAGATGACATATTGTATATAAATACCTAGTATTGGTGATTCCACAAACGAGGCGGTTGCAAGTCTGAACGCTTGACCAGCGTGTTGTTTAGCATGTCATGATGCCGGGCTGTATCAAAACGAAAAGTTAGATATTTTTACCGGACTTCGTGTTAAGTATGAGAAACTTAGAGCGAGTGAGCGTGCTGCGGCTTCGCTTACCTTCTGTTAATGTTAGCGTTGTTAAATCAAAACCCGCTTTTCGATTCGGTGTAGCTAGAAGCCGTGTTGAATCAAAATGAATCCACAGTTGTCGTATCCGGAAGTGATTTGAAAGAGAGGCTGTGTGCAACTAGACCGCAACTTCCGAGTTGTTTTTCAAGACTGAGCAGCCATCTTTAAGTAAAAAATGGCTGACCATTAGCAGCAAAAGAGGTGAAACATATAGATATGTCGAGCTCACGGGATGCCGCTATTTCATCAAAAACTGGCATGGCCATGTGTACCATTAAGACGGAGTATCACTATAATGGCATGAGGGCCAAGGAAAACGAAATTTAAAATGTTTTTCTACAACGGAAGTATCCGAGGTGTAAGGGCAAAACAGCCCTAGGTGTTGTTGCATACATGCACACTGAGGACCAAACATATTGCAAAGATGCAAAATTGTTTTTTAGGGCAGACGCCCGAAGTGTAAGAATGAAGAAACACAAAATGTTTATAGCATGGATGCATGCATAACAGCAAGCACATTTATCTCTGGATATAGATAAATATCAAATAAGTTTCAAACTGGTGCCATGGAGTTGTTGATAATAAGTGTCTTCTACCATGAAGAAATTATTCACTAAGGCAATTTTGATGCATTCACCCGTATTTAGTCCCAGGGTTCTTTCAAACCATGAACGCCAATCAAGGCCTTTCTCGAGGTCCTCAATGGCCAAAACCCTACAAAAAATGTGTCTCATTTGCTAACTCCAGTGCAAGCAGTGACTCTTCCTCTGGTAATAGCACTCCCAACAATAGAGGAGGCAATTCTTCACGAGGCCAGTTTTTTCAAGGAAGGGGAAAAAGAGGCAAAATGCGGCAACCAGGCAACCATGGGATGCGCACCCGCCAATGGCAACCACCTCCTCAAACCTGAGAACCCCAATTTTAGGGATTCCGATCTTTAATCTGAATGAGCATGTTCTGACTCCAACCGAAATTGCTCTTTTAAGCAAAGGACTATCGTTTGTACCGACCAACAATGCAAAATTGTTCCAAACAGAAACTGAAATGTGAAACTTCTGTCGCATTATAAGATTAAAATACTTCTTTCGGGACAAGGACCCGATATTGCAAGACAAAAGTGCAACAGGCTTGAAACCATCCTCATCTTTCACCCCATTAACATCTATGGTCGCGTCTGAGATTTTGAGTTTTGAAAATAAAGTACTCTGAGAAATGAAATCTCTCATCAAAACAAAGAATAAATGTATCAACAATCTTTCAAAAGATGAGAAGGCAGCTCTTAGAGGTCTTGAAACTAATGACCTTTTTGTAATTAAACCTGCAGATAAAGGCGGGGGAGTTGTGCTTTGGGATACATTAAAATATAAAGCTGAAATCAAGAAGCAATTAGAAAACACCGGGTAATCCCACAAATGGAATAAAAGATGAAATTAGAAGTCTCCTCCTTCATGCTCACACCGAAGGCTGGATTGACGATAACGAAAAATCGTTTCTTACCATAAGTGCCCCCACTACTCCGGCTTTATACTGTCTTCCTAAGATTCATAAGAACGCCCTCAACCCTCGCGGGCGCCCCATTGTTGCTGCCATCGGTTCTTTGCTAGAACCATTGTCAATCTATACAGACTTCTTTCTCAGACCGTTCATCCTCAAGATGAGATCATATGTGCAAGATACTACCTGCATGATAAAAATCATCTATAATATCACTTCAGAACTTAGTGACATTTTGGTCACTCTAGATGTAGAATCCCTTTATACCAGTATTCCTCAACTCCGCTGCATTGAAATCATACATACATACTTGGAAAAAAGAGAAGATCGATCTGTGCCCTCAAATTTCATCTGTGAATGCATCAAAATTGCCTTAGTGAATAATTTCTTCATGGTAGAAGACACCTATTATCAACAACTCCCTGGCACCAGTATGGGTGCAACGTTTGCTCCAGACCTAGCAAACTTATTTATTGACAACCTAGAACAAGAATCAGTATACCATGAGAGTAACCCATTCAAAACACAAATAAAAGCCTGGCATTGTTACATCGACGATGTGTTTATGCTGTGGCGAGGTGATGTAACTTCCCTGTGTGAATTTCTACAATGGATAAATTCACGAGATCCATGTATTAAATTCACAATGAACTTCGATCATAAACAAATAGCCTTCTTAGATCTGGTAATTTACAAAAAACCCACTGGTGATCTTAACACCACCTTACACAAGAAACCGACAGATAAAAATTCTCTTCTGTCATTCAAAAGTTTTCATCCGCAATCTCTACGCGAAAATCTACCGTTCGGACAATTCTTGAGGATTAGGCGCAATTGTTCGACAAAAGAAGAAGTTGAGACCAACAGTCAAAATCTATCTCTCAGGTTAAAAGAACGCGGATATCCATCTCACATTATCCGAAGATCTATGAAAAGAGCACGTAATATCAATAGATCTGATTGCCTAGAGAAACAAATAAAGGTCCAAGAAGACAAAATAACATGTGTCTCTACGTATTCACCTATTAGCAACGACTTGCATCGCTGCATTCTAAAAAATTGGCCTCTAATCCAAACTGAAGATTTTTCCATCCACAAAACACGCTTTGCCTTTAAGCGCAAGCCAAATTTGCGTGATAAGTTAGTCCACACTTACCAAATCCTGCAAAAACTGCCTACTTTCCAACAAACAACACTGTGGCAGCTACCACCGGTTAGTGGTCACTTTAAATGTGGGAATTGTTCAGTCTGTGATTTGACAAAAAACATCAAGTCCGTTATCCTCAACGGCCGCACCTGGTATCTAAATAATTTCACAAATTGTAATACACCGTGGGCCATTTACGCTATTACATGTCCATGTGGCTTGATGTATATTGGCAAAACTAAGAGACCTATCAAACAGCGCATTTGTGAACACCGCTCTTGTGTAAAGAATTCAGTACCCGATAAACCTCTGGTATCCCATTTTTTGAAGGCTAAACATACCGCCAAAGATATACAATGGTACATCATTCAAAAAGTGCCGGCCCACCCTCGAGGTGGAGACAGGGATCGGAAGCTGAAACAATTAGAACAGAAATGGATCTATAATTTAAACACCGTACAAGCAGGCCTAAATGTTGGAATTGAGTGGAGCCTGTTTCTCCAAAAATGACCTTCTACAACTTAGCAAGTTCCCTCTTTATGCGACATAAACTTGCACACATGATTTAACATCTATCAATTTATTCTGTTCAAAAAAAATTTTGAAACATATTTGATATTTATCTATATCCAGAGATAAATGTGCTTGCTGTTATGCATGCATCCATGCTATAAACATTTTGTGTTTCTTCATTCTTACACTTCGTGCGTCTGCCCTAAAAAACAATTTTGCATCTTTGCAATATGTTTGGTCCTCAGTGTGCATGTATGCAACAATACCTAGGGCTGTTTTGCCCTTACACCTCGGATACTTCCGTTGTAGAAAAACGTTTTAAATTTCGTTTTCCTTGGCTCTCATGCCATTATAGTGATACTCCGTCTTAATGGTACACATGGCCATGCCAGTTTTTGATGAAATAGCGGCATCCCGTGAGCTCGACATATCTATATGTTTCACCTCTTTTGCTGCTAATGGTCGGCCATTTTTTACTTAAAGATGGCTGCTCAGTCTTGAAAAACAACTTGGAAGTTGCGGTCTAGTTGCACACAGCCTCTCTTTCAAATCACTTCCGGATACGACAACTGTGGATTCATTTTGATTCAACACGGCGTCTAGCTACACCGAATCGAAAAGCGGGTTTTGATTTAACAACGCTAACATTAACAGAAGGTAAGCGAATCCGCAGCACGCTCACTCGCTCTAAGTTTTTCATACTTAACACGAAGTCCGGTAAAAATATCTAACTTTTCGTTTTGATACAGCCCGGCATCATGACATGCTAAACAACACGCTGGTCAAGCGTTCAGACTTGCAACCGCCTCGTTTGTGGAATCACCAATACGAGGTATTTATATACAATATGTCATCTAAATGCCATTTGCTTCTGCATATGGTTAATAACATCTTTTTCACATGCTGGCCCTAGGATTGCACATGTTAGGTGCCAGCATGATACCACTGCAATATCAGTGGCAAATATGCACTGATTTGCGTACGAGCACTTTCAAATACAAATAACATACTAATGTGCAGAATCTTGCATGATACTCATGAAAATAATAGTAATTCACTTACAGGTAAAAATAATAAGAAATATCTTGTAAAGTGTAAAGTCCCCTAAAGGTACTTGCATTTTTTGTTTATTTCAGCCCCAGTCACTGTTAATCTACACAGTGATAGAAGCCGAATCCGGTTAAATCATTCTCCCCATTTGCGACCATACACGTTATCAAAGCAATTGAAAGGTTAGTGCAAGAAGTTGTAAGTGCACTCAAATAGAGATATGTCACCTTTAAATTCGGTTTTACATTTTTACGTTACCAATTCGCCGTTTTTTGTGCCTTTTGGTTTTTAGATTGTTATAACAAGAAAAGTTACCTGACGGTTTCTCACCCTCTAATCTGACACTATTGATGTGATGCCACCATCTTTAGTCCTGAAGACGGGATCAGTATACTTCTATTAGCGGTTAAAATCGGCTATAGATTTTCTCCAAGCATCATCACTGTTTCCCAGAAACACATTCCTCTGTGTCGACGTAGTCAAGGACTAGCAATTATCATTTAAAGATTATGAAAATCATTATGTGTTCACTACACATTATTACTAACATCACAATTTTGCCACTCTATGAAATTTGTGGTTTTGTTCAATTATTGAAAAACATGACCGTCACATGAGTTTGCTTTTTATGTGATATTCTTTCTTTGTTCGTTATCAAAATGCATTTTTGTCTATTGTCTTACATGGAAAATGTTCCAAATGTTTTTATATATATTGATTAAAATGTTTATCTCTATTCTCTATGCCTGGATCTATTGACCGACATGTTAAGTAGCACTTTTTACAACCAAGCACATCTAATGCGTGTATAGGTGGGTAGCTGTTTGTTGTGGCACTTTCTGTTACTTGTCTAAATCAGTCCTCAGCCACACAGCCCCCTAAAAAAGAGGACACCTTAGCTCTAACTATGTGTATCTCTTGTTTGTGAACCTTTACATCCACTTCCAGGATGCAGTGTGATTACTCTTTTTCTCACAAGTTTTAGTGGCTGTTTTTTTCAGTGAAGTTCCTCCAGTGCATAACAAGGTTACACAATGGAGGGAGTTTACTCCATGTATCAGGATGCAGCGCAATTCCTTGCACTCTCTCTCAACATTCTAGGTTATACCAGTGGCTGAGATTTACACTTCTTCAGCTGCTTTGTGCTCTCTGTTCCTCAGTCAAAGGAGCAATGAACGATATCTTTATACTGTTCCCATCTACGATGATCACTCACCAGAGGACTCCTCGTCCTATGAGGCTCTGATAAGGCAGGGTCTCACTCGCTCCTTGAACGTGTCTGTTAGGGAGAATTCTCTTCTAAGGCTAATTTCCCTTACCTATAGAGTCCCCCAGCAGCTTTGCTGTATTTGAAGGGTTTATTTTTTTCTCCTGCTAAGAGTGAGACTCTTATTTCCCACTCTTAGACAGATTGCTAGTGTGTGTTTTAGGCTATCTTGTGTGCTTATGGTCTATGGGTTTTTTTTTTTCTCACCCTCATAGGAATCATCTTTTTAACATGTGTGTTACACAGCACCCTCAGTGCAGTAACACAGGGGTGTCATAGTGACCCCCAAACATAGACTCCATACCCTGGGACTGACTACTGTCTCCCAGGGCATGTAAAGTCCCCATTGACTTTACTATTCAATAGATATGAACAAAACCAGTAAAATCCATCTTACTATGGAAGTACTGGAAAGGGTTAATAGTTTTTCCCCAGTGTTCATTTTCGAGAGGGTACCGTCCAGTCCCTCTCTCCAAAGTTTCTGGCTGGTGGCAGTGGTTACTACTGTAAATATTCGACAGCGAATATTTTCCTACGAGATTTTCCCATTGTTCGGGGCTACCACTTTTACTGACAGCCTCTAACATACCGCTGGTTTATTTTAATATTAACTTTACTCCGGTAGGTTTTTATTGCCAGATCTTTGTTCATATTTCTTTCTCGTGTCTTTCTCTGAAATCCTAACCCAGGTCGGGGATCCTTTGTTCGTCCTTTTGGCAGGCTTCTGCACAGAAGCCCTCCTCTCGGCGCCACTGAGTCTGGGGTAGACAGGATTTGTGGGAGGGGGAATAGGCACACTGGACAGGGTTACCTAGGCAACCCAAGTCGCACTCTGCCATGATAGCCTGGGGGGTTATCCCGCCAGGATAGCCACCCCACTGTGTGCGTGACAGCTAGGCTGTATGAATGGGGGTTTTTCTGCATAAAAGCAGGGCTCTGAGGGCTGGAGGACAAGACGTCGCCACTGGAACTAAGAAACCCGAAGAGGAGAGAAGCTGAAGACATCTGCAACGACTGAACCACCGGTGAAGCCCTGCTGCAGATCCTCACCACTTTTCTCCAACGACTTGAGAAGATCTTCACCTGCAAGAGTCTTCTTCCCTTGAGCTGGTGGGGCCAACCAGTTCGCCAATCGCCTTCCCGGACATGCCTTGGTCGAATCGCCAGTGCCAAGCGCTAGGAGACCGGATAGCCAGGCACCCGTCCACCATGACCGCGATTTAAAGGAGCGTACCTTTTATTCGTCATGGCATCACCGCGGCTGGTTTCATCCCTGGGCAGTGCAGTAACTCGAACCTTCCTCCACGACGAGAGCCTCTCTTCCTCTGCTGGATCTCCCGAACTGCAGGAACTGCCAGGAACTACAACCACTGCAGGAGCCTCTTCCACTTTTAAGGTACATTCCGGCCGGCCTCCCGTTTCGTTGGGTACTGCTAAAGGTGTTTTAAATCCTTTACTTACCTCCTGGGTTGGCTGCCCCTTTCGTCTAACATTATCTTTTTACATCTGCAACCACCTTTTCAACTCGTTAAACAAAGACTTGACTGCAGCTACAAGAATAGTTTGACCTTGGGCATTTGCTTTGTACAACTGACTCTGGCACAGGCCTCTTGACTCTGGCTAAATCTGTTACAACTGTCTTCTCTAGATTTCTTCTCACTAAGAAATGTGTTGGTGTACCTAAACTCTTATAACCACACTTTCCTTCCCCTTGCTATATTGCTGAAGTGCCATTTTGCTCGGTTTTCATCAAAGTATTGCCTATACTAAAGTATTGCCTTGCCTAACTTGTTCACAATCTAATTGGGAAGTGTTGCTGGTGTGTTTAGGAGTGTAACCCTGTATGACTTGTCCTTTCTCTCCCTCTGAAGAAATTGTTAGAGTGCCATTTCTGCTTAGTTTACACTGTGCCGTTTTGCTCAGTTTTCACTCTTGCTCAAACTTGTCTACAATTTAAAAAGGGAGTGTGTATATTTTTCCTGACTGTTTTAACTTACTTTAATGATAGTGATTTGTGTGTGAACTTAAGAGTGTGTAAAATAAATATATATATTCTTTTTAATACAAAGCTTTGGTCAGGGTTTCCTTGTAGTATAGTATTGTAGTCCTATTGTGTAAACCCTTAATACTGCTAATCTCCCTCTTGAGATAAGTCTGACTGCTCAGCCACAGCTACCAACTAAATCTTTGTGGTACGGACTGATACCAAAGGAGATTTATTGCATATACCTGTAGTCTTAATCTTCTGTAATGCTCCCTAAGGGAACTGCACAGAATTCTGCCTAACAATGGTGTACAGCAGTAAGGATAAAAGTATTGGATTTACTTTTTAGAGTGCTGCTAGTACCTTGTTTCAATTAACCACAAGGCTTAACAATCTCTAAAAGTTCATTTTAAAAAGTCAAAGATGGAAAGCTATAGCCAGGTGAACCTCCTTGTAAATACTGCTGATTATTTAAGGGATCTGTACAGACAGAAAAGTCTTCCTATCCTGTGAAAGGCAAGAAATCAGAAATGATTGAAAGATTGTTAGAAAAACAAAGACTGGAGAGTGGGGTTATAGTGCCTACCCCTCCAGCAAATGTAGCAAACATTGAGGATGATAATGTTGATGATGTTATTGTTGAAGCAGATGAGGAAGAGGAGGCTGACAATGTAACCCCCTCTGGCCCTCTGCCTGCTCAAAGGCCTCAAGCTTTGGCTACTGGACCATTGTCAGGTCCCACATTAAGTCTTGAATTTATCTCACTAGAAAAAATTAGGCTTGAACTTGAATTCAACAGAATTAGTGCCCAAACTGAACAGAAACATCAAGAACTAAGGCTCAAAGAAATGTAGCTCAATCATGAGCTAGAGATTAAGAAATTGGGGGTCATTCCGAGGTTGGAGGTAAGGGATTACCGGCGCCTGTAAGGGCACCGATGGCGGTAATCCCTTACCTCTGTATTCCGAGTTCCCTTTGCGGGTCCCTCTTTACCTCCTGCTTTTAGCAGGAGTAAATTACGGGACCCGCAAAGTGACCTTGGAGTAAATTACGGCACCGTAATTTACGGTGCCGTAATTACCTCCTTCCCCATTCCCATTGAGCCCTATGGGGGCAGAAATGGGGATGGGGAAGGGCTATGGTGAATGGGGAATTACCGGTCCATCCAACCTTGGAATGGACCGGTAATTACTCCATTCACCATGCCGGTATTCCATGGAGTAAATAGCTCCATGGTTGCCAACCATGGAGCTCTTTACCCCATGGTGTAGTCCTAACTCGGAATGAGGGCCATTGTCTTTGGAAAATGCTTCTCTCCCCGAATCCTCTAGATCTTCCAGTCCAAAGAGACCCCGGATGCCTAAAGAGATTGTGGGTATGTATGAACCTAAGTTGGATGTGTTTGATTGGTTAGCTATGTTTGAGTACAATCATGGGCTCCAGGAAATCGCAGGGAATCACTTGATCCCCTGGTTATTCTCTAGGCTCCCACCTGTTGCATCTGATATGGTAATGGAGTTGGGGGAGGTGGATAGGATGGATTATGAATGTGTAAAGCTAGCTTTAATTGCTAGATTTGGGAAGACCCCTTCCCAGGACCTTAAGAGGCGTAGGACCCTCAAAAAGCATGATAGTACCCCTTTGGCTACTTGGGTAATGAATGTTTGAAAAACTTAGAGGGATGGATTAAGGGTTACAGAGTGAACACTTTATCCAGTTAAAATTTCGAATGCACAATTTTGAATGCATTAATGTCGAAAGAAATGTCGAAACATTTTTTTCAAATATATATTTTTTATTTTATCGTTTTTTTTCAGTTTAGTTAGTAAAAAGAGGGTCAATTAAAAATAAAGGGGTTGGGGAGAACCCCCCCATTAAAAAAAAAAGACATTTTATTTTCAAAATTTTTCATTTGACATTAAGGCATTCAAAATTATTACATTCGAAAATGTCACTATAAACCAGTGAACACTTATGAAGGAATGAAAAATCTTGTCATGTTGGAGTCTATCTATGATGCCTGCTCTCCTGAGCTCAGACAGCACTTGGCTGATTCAAATGAAATAGATTCCAAGAAACTAGCTAAGGCTGCTGACTTGTGGGTTGCCAACAGGGCTACTCACAAGGATTTAGGGGTCACTCAGAAAAAGGATGAGGGAAAGCAGCCTAAGAAAGACAACAAAGAGACTTCAAATAATTCAAATTCCAAAGAGGGCCACAAACAAAACTCTAAGGGTAAGCCACAAGGGAAACCAAATCAAGCTAGTGTATCTTCTGGTCCGAGACCAGAAGGAGGTCAGAACAAACCACCATTCATAAAGACATTTTGAAAATGTTATGTTTGTGGTTCAACTGACCATGTGAAAGGGGATCCCAGACGTAAGGGTAAACCTTCAGGGGTCCACACTGTCTCCTTAGCCTTTGCTCCAGAGGAGGAAGTACAAATGTTCAGTGGAAACTTTCAACTACTGGCTGAAGACCCCATCCGAGTCTCAGCTAGTGTATCTTTAGTATCCTTGGGGTTGTGGGAACAACAGAATTTAGATGTGTTTAATTCTAAACCAAATAATACTAAAGAGTATTATAAAGACAGTGGGCCTCATTACGAGTTTTGCAGTAGCCATGGAGCTATTAGCTCCAGGGCTGCCGCCAAACTGGGCTCCTTTACTGGGTTCCCAGAATGGGGAATTACCGGGCTATTCCGAGACGGGGGGCCCGGTAATTCCTCCCTCTGAGAACCCAGGCCTGGGACTTCCCCAATCCCATCTGAGCCCCCATAGGGCTCAATGGGAATGGGAGAGGGAGCTAACAACGGGCCGATTACGAGCGGCCCGTTGTTTGCTCCCTCTTACCCTCACGGGACCCGGTAACAACATCTGGTTTTGCCAGGCATCCTTACCGGGTCCCGCGAGGGGACCTCGTAATTTCGCGGGACAGGTTTAACGGGTCCGCCTCCATTAGTGGAGGCGGTTAACCCGTTCCGCGAACCTCGTAATGAGGCCCAGTGTCCTAGTGAATGGTCAGGAGACCCCTGCCATTAGAGACACTGGAGCCAGCATAACTGTGGTGAAAGAATCTTTTTTTCAAGGTGGAGGATGTTGCTAAGGCACCCGAACGCCTCACCAAGTTAGCTGGAGGGCCCGTGCGGATGCTTCCCCAGTTACCACCTCTCATCCAATGAAATGACTGTCAGGATACCTGTTAGTGTACAATCTGAATTACCTGTAAGGGTGTTATTGGGCAATGATCTTAAAGATCTTGGAGTAGTATCAAGTACTCCCAGACCACCTAGTAAAAGATTACAGGAGCTCACCAGACCTGCAAGGGAGAGGACCTTTAGAGGCACTCCTGAGGAGATGATTGAAAAATAAATCACTCCTACTCCACTGGAGTTACTAACTGCAGTTTCTTAGCAACCAGAAGCAAAGGGAAAACCCAAGACTTCTAAGAAGAAACCAGCAGAAAGCACTCCTGTGCTTCCAACCAGGAAATCCCCTAGGTTGTACAAAATCACACCTGTGATTCCTCCTCCAGCTGAGGCTGACAGTGAGGTACGGCCCTGCGTGGTTGAACTAGAGCCTGAGGGTTCAGATCTAGTAGAAGGCCAGGATCTTATTGGAGATCTGGACCCTTTGGACCTTCCTGAGCTGCAGTCTTTACTGGCAGAAGGTGGACCCAACAGGGCAGACTTCAGTAAGGGGCAAAGAGAATGTCCAACTCTGGAAGGTCTTCGCCACCAGGCAGCTTCTCAGCTTGAAGGGCAGGAGCCTGGCAAGTATAGGTTGCACTGAGAAGCCGGCCTTTTCTACAGTGAACCGACTGAGTCAATCCCTGGAGACTACGAAAGACTTGTAGTGCCCCAAGAGAACAGACTCCAATTCTTGCAACTAACCCATGAGATACCTTTGGCTGGTCACTTGAGTTTCAAGAAGACCAAGGAAAGGATCTCTCTACTTTTATTGGCCTAAAATGGGGGCTGAGGTAGATAAGTTTTGCAATAGTTGCCACACCTGCCAAAGTTCTGGTAAGAGTGGTTCTAAGAACGTGGCACCTTTAGTGCCTCTCCCTGTGGTGGGAGTACTATTTGAGAGGGTGGGAATCGACATTGTCGGTCCTCTTGTCCCTCCAATCTCTTCAGGCAACAAGTTTATCCTTGTTGTAGTAGACCATGCTACTAGGTACCCTGAAGCAATTCCTATGAGGACTGTTACAGCTCAGGCTGTGGCTAAGGCCCTCCTTGGTATTTTTACCAGGGTTGGGGTTCCTAAGGAGGTAATATCCGACAGGGGGTCACATTTTATGTCCCACTACATGAAGGCCATGTGGAAAAACTGTGGAGTTACCTACAAGTTCTCAACCGCATACCACCCTCAGACAAATGGGTTGGTAGAAAGGTTCAACAGAACCACGAAGAGCATGATAGGAGCTTTAGAAGACCCCCTTAAGAAGAAGTGGGATCTCCTACCGCCATGCCTTCTCTTTGCAAATAGAGAAGTCCCTCAGGAGGGAGTGGGCTACAGTCCCTTTGAACTTCTCTATGGCCATCCAGTAAGAGGTCCATAGGCCCTGATTAAGGAGGGGTTGGAGAGTGTTCCTTACCCCAAGCCAGTCAGAGTGACTGACTATGTGATAGGACTCCGGAGGAGGATGTCACACATGATGGCTGAGGCAAGTGATAACTTGAAAGCAGGTCAGGCTCTGGTTCAGCATTGGCATGACCAGAAGGCCAACATGGTTGAGTTCGCTCAAGACCAGCTAGTTCTTGTTATGGTGCCAACAAGACAGAGGGCCTTGCAGGATAAGTGGATAGGACCCGTCAAGATTCAGGGAAAACTTGGAGAAATGAATTATCTGGTGGATTTAGGCAATCCGAAGGAGGCTCCCAGAGTCTTTCAAACCAACCGTCTAAAAGCTTATGTTTCGAGACCAGAACTCAGAGCTTTTCTTCTAGCTTCAGCTCAAGAGGAGGAGGAGGAGAGTGAACCTCTGCCTGACCTTCTCAGAGGCAAACCTTTAGATGAGATGATAGGAGTTAATCTCTCTTCTAATCTGACTTCTGAACAACAGGAGGAGTGAAATGTTTTGTTGAATCAATTTGCCCCCTTGTTTTCACTTTCACCAGGCTTGACCCCTTGGGGCCAGTATGACATCAACACTGGTGACTGTTTACCTGTCAAAAGCAGGGGTTACAGAATGTCAGAGAATGTAAGAACCCACATCAAAGGAGAGGTCAACAAGATGCTTGATCTTGGGGTAATGGAACCCTCTACTAGTCCATGGTCTAGCCAAGTTGTGTTAGTACCAAAGGCAGGATCCAAGGTGTTGAGATTCTGCGTGGACTATAGAGCTCTAAATGCAGTCACTAAGACTGATGCCCATCCTTTGCCAAGGACAGATGAGCTGGTGGATAGACTTGGTTCAGCCAAGTTCCACAGCACATTTGATATCACGTCAGGCTATTGGCAAATAGCCCTGACAGACCATTCCAAGGAGAAAACTGCATTCTCCACCCCAGTTGGCCTATACCAATTCAAGGTTATGCCTTTTGGATTAAAGAATGCACCTGCCACATTCCAAAGGATGGTTAATCAGGTTTTGAATGGGAGGGAGGACTTCTGCATGGCATACTTGGATGACATTGCAGTGCTCAGCCATACTTGGAAAGAACATGTTGACCACCTAGGATATGTTTTGCAGGCTCTTGAGCAGGCCCAACTGACCATGAAGGCAAGCAAATGTCAAATTGGTCAGAGTAAAGGGATCTACATTGGTCATGAGGTAGGAGGTGGTGAAATAAGGCCATTGCCCAGCAAGATAGAAGGTCTGCAAAATTGGACAACACCTACTACTCAAACTCAGGTGACAGCCTTCTTAGGCCTCACTGGGTATTACAGGAATTTCATTGAGAACTATGGGATCATATCTTCTCCACTGAATGTAATCTCGTCTCCAAAATTCACAAAAAAGGTCAAATGGAATGCAGAGTGCAATCAGGTCTTTGAAAGCCTGAAAAGAGCCCTTTGTCAAGCTCCAGTTCTAAGAGCTTCTGCCTACCACCAACCCTTCATTGTGCAAACAGATGCTTCCAATAAAGGTATAGGTGCAGTCCTTAGTCAACTGGATGAGAAAGGTAGGGAACACCCCATTTGCTTTATCAGTAGGAAACTGAAGGAACCGGAAACAAGGTGGGCAACTCTTGAGAGAGAAGGTTTTGCCATTGTGTGGGCTCTGAAGAAGTTTAGGCCATACTTGTATGGTTCTACTTTTGTTATTCAGACTGACCACCAACCCTTGAGATGGTTGGTGCAAATGAAAGGGGAAAACCCAAAACTGTTAAGATGGTCAATCTGCCTCCAAGGGTTTGATTTTACCATTGAGCACAGGTCAGGATGTCACCACCAAAATGCTGATGGTCTCTCTAGGATGTTTTTAACTGACTAGAGGTAAGAGACTCATCCAGGAGTGGATTAGATCCTCCTGTCCCTTACTCTGGGGGGGAGTGTTAGGGTGAATTCTCTTCTAAGGCTAATTTCCCTTACCTATAGAGTCCCCCAGCAGCTTTGCTGGATTTTAAGGGTTTATTTTTTTCTCCTGCTAAGAGTGAGACTCTTTTTTTCCCCACTCTTCGACAAAATGCTACTGTGTGTTTTAGGCTATCTTGTGTGCTTATGGTCTATGGGGTTTTCTCACCCTCATAGGAATCATCTTTTTGACATGTGTATTACACAGCACCCTCAGTGCAGTAACACAGGGGTGTCATAGTGACCCCCAAACATCGACTCCACACCCTGGGGGGACTGACTACTGTCTCCCAGGGCATGTAAAGTCCCCATTGAATTTACTAGTCAATAGATATGAACAAAACCAGTACAACCCATCTTACTATGGAAGTACTGGAAAGGGTTAATAGTTTTTCCCTAGTGTTCATTTTCGAGAGGGTACTGTCCAGTCCCTCTCTCCAAAGTTTCTGGCTGTTGGCAGTGGTTACTACTGTAAATATTCGACCGCAAATATATTCCTATGGGATTATCCGATTTTTCGAGGCTACCACTTTTACTGACAGTCTCTAACATACCGCCGGTTTATTTTAATATTAACTTTACTCCGGTAGGTTTTTATTGCCAGATCTTTGTTAATATTTCTTTCTCGTGTCTTTCACTGAAATCCTAACCCAGGTCGGGGATCCTTTGTTCGTCGTTTTGGCAGGCTTCTACACAGAATCCCTCCTCTCGGCGCCACTGAGTCTGGTGGTAGACAGGATGTGTGGGAGGGGGAATAGGCACCCTGGACAGGATTACCCAGGCAACCCAAGTTGCACTCTGCCCTGATAGGCTGGGGGGTTATCCCGCCAGGATAGCCACCCCACTGTGTGAGTGACAGCTAGGCCGTATGAATGGGTTTTTGTTCTGCATAAAAGCAGGGCGCCACTGGAACTAAGAAACCCGAAGAGGAGAGAAGCTGAAGACATCTGCAACGACTGAACCACCGGTGAAGTCCTGCTGCAGATCCTCACCACTTTTCTCCAACGACTTCAGAAGATCTTCACCTGCAAGAGTCTTCTTCCCTTGAGCTGGTGGGGCCAACCAGTTCACCAATCACCTTCCAGGACCTGTCTTGGTCGAATTGCCAGTGCCAGGCACTAGGAGACCGGATAGCCATGCACCCGTCCACCACGACCGCAATTTGAAGTAGCGTACCTTTTATTCTTCTTGGCATCACTGTGGCTGGTTTCATCCCTGGGCAGTGCAGTAACTCGAACCTTCTTCCACGACGAGAGCCTCTCTTCCTCTGCTTGATCTCCCGAACTGCAGGAACTGCCAGGAGCTACCGCCACCGCAGGAGCCTCTTCCACTTTTAAGGTACTTTGTTCCGCCAGGCCTCCCGTTTCGTTGGGTACTGCTAAAG